>NC_140149.1:7365827-7888327 GCF_964035555.1 Netta rufina
GCAGCAGACTGATAAAGAGGCATTCTTCCTCCTTCCGTTTTCTTACTACCCCAGGGATCAATTGTTTCTCAAGTGCTCTGATAGCCCGTGAACTCACTGTGCCAGAGACATTACTACCTGCTTATTTGTTTTTATGGAAAAAGAAACCAAGCAACCAAACAACCCAACGACACAAGCATCAAATTAGCAGAAGTACTTAAATGATAAAAGAGCCTAAGAGCCTTGGTCTCCTTTTAAAAATAACAGGGACCACTGGAGAGCTCAGCTCCTGCTAACTTTGTCATTGCCTGGATGCTGGCTTTGCTCCATTTTATGCAAGATAGAGTCAAAGGCTCCTCTACACCAGTGCTCATCTCAGAATGGACTTGGAGCTATTATTTCTACAGCTCTGAAATGTCCCAGGAGCTTAAACGCTACTGAAAGTCTGTAAGATTTGAGAAAAATTATCATAAATCTTGCTGAAGCTTGCCAGGTTGTTTTATAGTACTTACTGCCTTCTTTACTATCGGCTCTGTGCTGTAGTCTCAGTGTTTCACTCATGAATTCTGGGCTTAAAAGCTGTTTAGGAACTTCTGACCATTTCGGCTGTTATTCCCTAAAGGCTAATCTACCCAATTTCTTTATGGGTAATTTGAGCAAAAGCAACACTGCAATTATTTGCAAATTAAAGCTTACAAATCAGCTGCAGTTGGCACTTCCAACAAACTCCTGAAATTAATTGTGCTACATTGGCTGGTCTCATTACAGGCTCCTAATTCTTACCAGTATTTTATACATCTATTAAAGTGGCTGGGCGTTAAAGAGCAAAAAACCTCCTACACCTCCATTCAGCCACAGTCCGTACAGATCTGCTAATGCTGAGCACAGACTTCACCATTCTAGCTTCAAGTGGCTATGGTTCTGCTAAAGCACTCTTGTTTTACTCGTAGTGCTGCTTGGGATTTGGACAAGAGGCTTTCTTAAAGACATGCTGACATGTGCCCCAAAGTGTGGTGAAATGCACAACTAAAACACGCCCAATTCTGAATGTATCCCCCAAGGAGAACAAGACCAAATACTTTGTAACGTTTGCGACTTAGGAGCCTGAACAAATGGGAACAAAACCAGGACTCTGAAATAACATTTGTGACCTTTGAGTTCAGCCCATTGCCTGAAACAAAACTTTTAAAATTTAGTTCTGCTGTATTATACTAAAAGTGGAAATAAATAGTAAGTCAGCAGTTGTATTAACTTTGGCAGGCAACAACAGCTACGCAAACTTACAGGAGCTTCTGTATTTCAGCCCAAAAACCATTCTCAACTCTAAATCTCTTTTGTCTGGATTTGTATTCAGCTCTTAATGGAAAGCACATGCAGTTTTGACTGGCAAGAGCAAGGCTAATGTTCCAATAACTTTCAAAGTTCATCTTCAGAAGTAATTTGAAGCCTTCCACCTCCAAAGCAAGAAATCAAGGGGATTTTTTTTTTTTGGGTGAAATATCAATTCAAAAAACCCAAGACCTAGACTGAAACAGTAATTTTATATTAATTCCATTTCCTTGCAGGATAACACACCAACTGTTCCAAGAAGGTAATTACAATCCACAGTTCTTTCATGCAAAATGCATACATTTGTGTTTCACAGAGTCGTAGCTTTTCTTCAAGATGCAAAGATGGAATGCTCCTGTTTTCCATGCTCTATTTCTCTTTTCAAAATCCTCTCTTCTGCCTACATCCCCATGACAAGGCTTCCACAGCAGGAGGAGGGGACACAAAAGCTCCGCATCCCAACACGTAGCAGGTCTCTCTGCGACTGTACGTTGAAAGCACAAACGCAGTGCTCTCAAGGTAAGTGTGGAGCTGCCGCTGCATGGACCTCTTGTGCAGTTTGAAGCAGACCAAGTTCTCTTCCTGTGTGCCCTATTTATCTTATGGGAGGTGCTACGTGCTCCTCTGGAGCTGTCTGGGTTCACACAGTACAGGGCCAACTCAGTCACGTCCTCAGGAAGGACATGAGAATTTCGTGATTAACCGATGAGCACATTTGCCGTCTACTGTATAGACAAAGGGATGGATTTTTGTCTCTGCTGCCAGCTTACTGAAGCTGTATATTTGAGAATCCCTTCCCAGCCCATGTTTTTCCTGGAGTTATGAATGCTGAAATCAGGGAATGTGTAACAGTGAAAGTTAAATGTGGATAGGTGAGTTCTTGGTGAGCAGAGGTACCTCACCCAGGCATACTGCAAATACCAGGTTAACCAAACTGTTATCTTTCCCCAATCCTGAAAGAAAACATCACTGCAAAGGTTTTGATTTTGAATACTGAGTTGAAGAAGCTATTCCTGAAATAACTGTCAAGCCTACTAGCCAACAGTTACATGAAAGCAGGAACAAATGTCCCGTTCTATGTTTTTTTCCCCACACAAGCAAACTAACTCCCAGTACCAACTGGGCTGTTCATGGCCACGTGCTCTGCTAGATACTGAGACACCTCACACAGCTGAAACATTCGTGAGCAGCCATGCTTGCCTTGTTTGTAACAGACTTGATGAATGGCTTCACCGATAACTAGACAGTACAAGATCAACATCTCCTTGGTACTCTTTCCCATCCTCATCTCAGAAATAGAATTATTACCAGGCAAACAGATGCTTAAGTGATAAGGGAATACTGTAAATAAAGAATCAGACTTCTTATCTAATATAGCCTAGATTTTTTTTTCCCGTGATTGAGTACCAAGACTAAAATGTGAATGACCATCCCTTGTAAAGATGCTCATTTCTGATACGAAGATTTTAAAAGCTAGATTTGCAGCTGTACTTTATACGCAGCCATTCCAGTGACTAATTATCCTCCCTGCTGAAACCTTTCTTCATTTTAAATTGCCTAGTTTCCACATCACAGTTCTTTCTTTTCCCAGTTGTTTAGATATGTTCCTGCTCCAAGAAACATTCCCTTTGGATAAGAGAACACGGACCAGTCCTAGGGCTGAAACCCAACAGATGTAGAGGTGCAACACCACATAAAGAATATTTGGCATTTCTTTCCCCACGAATACATAGAATTTAATTGATCTTAATCAGGCAGATACAATTCAGATACAGAGCTGAAAAATTAAAAATGGGTTAGTGTGTAGTTCCAAACAAAAGAGGAAGAGGTTTAGTGGGAGAAGTTTAGTCCAGCAGAATCAGCATCTCTATAATAAGTCAGTGTCAGTAGCTGAAGAGAAAAGGTTGTCGTAAGAAGGTTAGAGAAAAAAACTCATGCACATGGAACATGCATCCTCCCTATGGGAAGAGGGGCTGAAAAACAAAAGTGCATCATGAGGGTGTGCTACATGCCTGGGGTCTCCCATTTACACTGGGCCCACTGGACACACTGCAGAAAACAGCCTGTTCCAGCTGCACTTGGTGGGATCCTTACAGAATCCTCCTTGTTATGACACTGCTTAGCGTACTGAGAGCACGGCTCCAAACACGCCACACTTGCTCCACTTCGAATTTGCTCTGCTGCAGAGCAAGGGATGCAGGATCTCATGCTTTCACTGTGTGGGGTGCTGACGCTGAGCAGTTACGTCTGAGCCATAGAGCACCCTGCTCGCCTCTGTGACTGCACTGCCCCACGCTCAGCCCCACAGTCAGAGCACCAAATCGTACAAGCAGAGCCCACTGGAGGGCAGGATAAGGCAAGTAACTAAAATCTTCCCATACTTTGCTTGGGAAGTGGCGTGGTTTTGTTCAGAGATGTAAAGCTTCCAGGTTTCAGCAACCCTGTAGACTTTGGTAGAGCTTGACAACTTCCACTGATTCAACTTCATCCACAGAACATTTTTCAGAAAAGAGTAAACCAAACCATGTTTCATAGTCTGCTTCTCTCCCAGCCGAAACTGTATTTGAGCAAACCCTCTACGAAGCTGAATTCAAGACAGCTCAGCTTTTGATTCAGGGAGTAGAGAGCCGTGAAAGTGCAGTACAAACTATTCCCTGGTCACAGGGCACTAAATTTGTTCTGGACCCCAGAAGTGGCAGTGGTGCAATGACAGACTGTCACCTCTCTTCTCCCACCACATTTTCCTTTTGCCCATTCATTGAAAAGTGGGTCAAATGTAGCACTAGACAAATGCACCACTGAGTCTATGAGCCTAAATCCTCGTCCAGCTGGCACCCGGGAACAATCCTGCATCCTTGCCTTGTGCAGAGAATACAACTGCAATCTGTCTATGGTAATTTCTGCACTGCATGAATGAGGAAGCAGCTGATTCCTGCATTTTTGACCGCCATGTAAATGGGATTAGACTGTGATCTACAGTTTCACCATTTGAAACTAACATCAGCCACAGTTATGCAAAGTCTCCACAAGTGGTAAATACACAAGGGTGAAGAAGAGTAGGTAGGGAGTCTTCACAGTGTACATGAGAGAAACGAACACCAACAGTAAGAGATAAGGAACAAAAACAGAACATGCAAAAACGAGACAACCAAGCCTTTCACCCTCCTGGATTTCACCCAGAGAGGGAACAGAGCAGGGGAAGAGGGGCTGCTTCCACTCATGCAGTCATGTGGGAAGGTTACTGGTGTTAGTTCTGTTTTCCTGGCAAACCCCAGCTCAAATCCTTTCCTGGTGGTGGTCCAAAACAATAAGGTCATTTCAAAATTCATGGATGGAAAAAAAATTGCTTCCTGGGTTTCAAAATGGTTTATTTACTTGGGGAAGCAGAGAAGCACTGTTTTCCCACCTCTCTTTAAATTATGCACATAGTATCAAGTGAACTTGCAAAAAGCAAAAGGTTACAGAAAATGTTTGTGCTACCATATGTCTTACTTGGAGACTAATTTCATCTCCACAAGCTGCAAGGGTCAATCATTTGCTTCTTCATTTCATGGAAATCACCAGCCACTCTAAGTGTTCCTGTTAAATGAGTTCAGACCTGGATTAACTCCCTTGCCTGGCACTGAGACACTGTGTGGGAGGAATGAGGTGCTCTGGCAAGAGCAGTGCAATAGTACTTCTCATGCATATAGCAGTTCCCATCATCTACTCTGGGTGTGCCTATACATACCCTTCGTTACAAAAGCTTATTTCCTGCTCTAGCTATGTTAAGTTCTACACTTGAAAGATTTCTTTCTTAAATCATAATGTGACATGCTTACCAGTAACTGACTTTGAGAGATGAGGAATTTCTACTCCTTTTGATAAGCGACTAAATATGTATAGCATGAAGATATGTACATAAACATATAGCACAGGGTCTAAGTGTTGCTGAAACAACCACAAATACAGTGGTTTGCATCACCTGAGCATCTCACCCCCCAGTTTCTCCAAGAGCCTGTAGTTGGCACACTGATCATTTAAAATACAAAAGGATTTTTGCCATCGGTATTAATGGCAGACACAGGCTTGGATGCTGACTGGGGGATTCTGCCAGGGAAAGAAGCAAATGACTGAGCCGCATGAGTTTTGTCGTCCTGTCCCCCAGCTAGCTTCAAGCTCAGCACAGAAGACCGAAATTTAGTTCTTCGCATGCGGACAGTGCTGGGCAGCTTCTCCAAAAGGCCTGCGGGAGGATTTTGGAGCGATGCAAGTTGGAGGGCCCTGGCTGCTGACCGAGGGACTCCTCCCCCAGAGCTAGGCAACCCGTCAGAACAAAGCGTTTTACCTTCTGTTCACCAGCGAGGACGACATCAGCAGCACCATGCAAGGCACATGACAAAGTCACATGATACGCACGCACATGATGGGTTGAAAGGAAAGTGGAGTAGGTCACATGGAAAATACAAAAAAATTAAAAAACTGATGTAAACAATGGGCAAGGGAAAAAAATCAACAACAGAATTACAGACTAAATAAAACAGGAACCAAATTAAATTAGCCAGTATATCTCAAACACTGGGGAGACAGTAACAACGCCTGCAAATAGAGAACATTAACCCAAGGGAAGCGCGGAGTTAGGGTATGCTGGGCACACTGCTCAGTGACAAATACCAAGTCAAGGAAGAAACAAAAACTGCAAGAGGAGGACTGCACCCCACAGCTTGGGCAGATGAAGGACTCCACACGACTGTTGGAAAGAAAAAGGGAACACATCATTATTCAGAAACACTCCACGCATCAGAGGTGAAATAGTCAAAATCGTAGCTTGCAGTTCAGTGAAGACAAACCTCAGCACTGCACATTGAGGTGTTCTCCCTTCTGCTGAAAGAAATGCCTTCCTAAATATTAACAACAATACTTACAACCCTACTATGTGCATACATTTCCAAGGAAAGGGCTTTTTGTCTCAGCTGCAACCCGGGTTTGGTCAGACTGCCAATTACCACTGAGTGCCCCACTTCAACCCAAAACCTGAGCCTGATGATTCAACAACACTGAACGAGTCCCGTGCAATGCTTTACACTGATGATTTCATGTCTGTGAGGGCGTTCTCTGACAAGGAGGAATGAAGCGCTCTGCACTGGAAGTTAATGACAGAGGTGACACGAGGAAGACAGCTACTGCTGGCAGAGATGAAGAAGCCAACAGACTGTACGGCAAGGGTAAAAACAATCAAGTGTTAGACAGGAGCACGTTACTACCTCCATACCCAGTTTCTCTTCCTAAATCATGATCTGATTTTTAACTCGCCTAATTAAAATGAGGCTACTTCACAGTGCTCCGGCACTTCCCCCGTAATTTCGTGCAAACGAGAATGAAATCCTTAATCTTTCACCTGCTCCTGTCTGACAAGATTAAGGGCCCGGCATTACTGGGGAAAAAACTGATAATATAAAATGTAAAATCAGTTTATCTGAACTTTCAAGCCATTGTTTCTAATTATAAAGGTAGACTCATGGAACTCCAGGCAGGAGCACAATGATGGAGGGAGGTTTACAAGTTAGAGTGCCTGGAAGGGCATTCAGCGTCTTCTGCTCACGAGGAAACATACTGCCAAATCCCCACTAAGTGCACTATCAATCTTCACATTCTACAACTACATGAGTAGGTTTAAAAATAGACGAGAGAGGTTGCCTTTAAAAATCACTTCCTCTCGAGGGAGAGATTTAGTTAAAGATCAAGGGCAAATTAGCAGTATAAATATGACTGAAAGCTAATTTGGATGAGGCTTCTAAGACACACAAGACTTCTGAAAATATTAGTTAGCTTAACACCTTGAAATTCATCCTATTGTCATAGGCTGAAGCCAGAAAGTCAGAGCACCGATTCCCTCGGAGCATTCAAGAGAAACGAGGCCCTGGTACGCACAGGCTGCTACTCCCAGACAGTACTTACCGTGTGAGTTTGGAAATACAAGGGCCTTCATAATCAGACCTGTCTCTCAGGATTATCAGTCCAAGGAACATGATAAAAATGTCATTTACAGCTACTGTTATTATCGTGGCTTGTTGAGAGATATGGACCATTGACCAGCTTACTTGCAGACCATATTTAAATGAAGCATAAAAAGGGGAGATGCCGTTGTGTCTGCCCTGTGAGAATGCTTTTCCCTCACTCCTTAGTTTTGCTAGCCAACTAGACCTTAGATTGCAGTTGTCTGTGAACATTACATTCCTTTGGTGCAGCGACCCAGGGTAGCTCTTTCTGGTAGTATTCTAGCAGAGAATATACCTCTGTACTTACTGCCTGGCAAATCTGAAATGAGTGAAAGGAAAAAAAAAAAAAGTAATATGAAAGACAAATTACTTAATGCACAAATGCTATTGAACTTCCATTTTATATATAACTACGCTCCCTTCCCTGCCATTTTTATCTTATGATACCTAGTGGCCAGCCCCATTTCTTGAGGAAAGAAATTCCAAAGCAAAAAAGAGTCACCAGCTCTATGGGATGCCAACGTGACCTTTTTCCCCAAGACTGCAACCTATTTTGAACTGACTGGATGCACTGTGCATGATAACAAAGATTTTATAGAAAACTGCACTTGGCTTGCTACCTGCATGTCACTTGCTCAGTGTCCTGAACCTCCCCACCTCCCTTATCCTGCAACTTTGGAATCCATTCACCAGTATCTAGAAGATATGACAGAAGTTCCCATAGCTTCTGGAAAAACAGGAGACTAGACAGAGGAAAGACCCAATTCACCACCTCTATTGGAAGAAAAGAGGAAAAAAACAACAACCTTCTAATGTGACCTCAAACATTTTGCTATGCAAAACAGATTCTACAGTGGAAACAGCTGCAAGAAAGCCATCTTCATCACTGTCTGTGATACAAAACTGTTTAAATGAGGTACATGTTCCTAAATCCCTTACTAGGCTCTAGACATCTCTTCCCATACATTACTGATCACACATCGAAGTAAAAAACTCACTGAAGTCAGCTAAGAAGCTCTCTTCAGCTTCATTAGGTTTCAGTTATACCCATTGTTCATTTTACTGACTTCACGATGCTGTTCAGGAGCTTCCATTTCTAATTGCTCTCACTTTGATTCATTTACCCACTGAGGTTATCTCAGAGCAAGACACAAGCTCATTCAGCAGTGTCATCAATAATTAAATGAACCGAAGTTCTAGGAGCATCTGCCTTGTGCAAATGCCCCTTTATGCTGTTGTGTATAGCATATTCATGTACTGCAGAACAGCTTAGCGTGGAAAACAAATGTGCCTATTTGCATAAATCAACGATGTACACAAATGACAATGACACAGTGAGAGGCCGCATCTGCTTCTGCTCAATGTAAGAGCATGAACTTCAGTGTAGGTGTAAATGCAAACTTTTACCCTTAAAAGGAAAAAAAATAAAAATAAAAAAAAAGACGACCACCAAACCCACAAAAAAACCCTCAGAAAAACAAACAAAAAAAGACCCCCAAAAAACCCTATGACAGCAAACAAGCAAAACCGAACAAATCACATGGAAAATGTCTATCATGAACCAGATCCTGGTATATTTTCTGGATAAAAAGACCTGCCTTTTTTTTTTTTAAACAAAACAAAACAAAAACAAACAAACAAGGAATGTTCTACAGAAGTGAAATGGAAGTGTCTGCTTACCTGACTCAATCTCCCAAGGAACGGCTTGGTACTAACCAGGTACTGAGCAAGAACTGAGGGAATCCAAAGTCCATCCCAAGTTGAGATGAAGACTTCTTGTGAAGTCTTGGACCTCTTAATGCTGGCAGGGGATCACTGGCAAGATGGGAGCAATGCTCCCTCTCCCTGCAGTGCCCTCTCCTGTAAGATACTCTATCTCCTCATATGCATTTTCTTTCAACAGCCAGTATCAGAAGTTGCAATATTACCTCTCTGTCTCTGAATTGACAGAAAATAGGCAATGCAGGATATGAGGAAGATTACCCAGTCCATGTCCCTTTTCTGAGGGCAGCTTTAACTCTAAAATTCACTAAAGGGAAGCATGAAAAGAAAACATTCCTTTTTGAAATAACCATCTAAATTTCTGTCTTTTCTTTTCCTCTGTGTGTCTTCTAAATCCTCTGTTTCAATTTTTTACCACATGCTTGGTAGGATGACAGCACGAAGAGGAGTCAGAGCGGTACCGTGCTGGGCTCTTAACAACTACATGCTCGCATAACACTTTAATGCCAGATTGTTGGTTAGCAGACATCAAAACAACAAAGCACAGCACTTTAATTCCCTCGATGGAAGGGTTGCAGCATAACAAACAGCACTCCGGACCAAAGGGGAGCAGTTCCCATCTACTCACTTGGCGGCTCTGTGCTCTCAGATTCAGTAAGAGGCCGAGTTGCTATGGAAACACGAAGGATAGATAGGACATGTAAAGGTGAAGGATAGCATGAAAGGAAACTATGAAAGGCAGGGAGCAGGGGTGAGAGAGAGCAAAGAGAGAAGGCCTAATGAAGAGAGAATGAGACTGAATTCTCGCGGCAGATGTTTGTTACCTGAAGAGCCTGCAAAATTGGGCCGTACCGCTGCTGTTTTCCAACCCCTCTGAATCTGATTTCAGAGGTAGCTACGGTGTTTCTGACTAATTCTGACCCAAATAGCAATCTAGGTTCACATCCCGTCATCTGCTAACTACTGATTTCCAGAGGCCCTCCAGAACAGCACCTCATTGCTAGCTTTCTCCAGGCCCAGCTATAAAAGACAAAGGAGCCAAGATTCCCGAGAAGTTACCCTCGTGATACAGAGACCTTTCTGACCTTCATGTGTTGTGGCCAGGGTACAGGCAGAAAAAAGGAGGAAACACCATGTCTAACAGCCTCAGAAGAACTGCCCTGAGCTTCTCTTTCTATTCACAGGATGGCCACTGAGAGCTCAGTTCTCCAAAGACCAGCACTACATCCACCCAGCTAGCTTTAAGGGAGAACACCCTCCGCTTTGCTGCTCGTACACAGCCACTGCATTCTGCTTATCTTCTCTGCACTGTGCATTGGTAACTTCTCTTCCTCACTTGTTAGCTAGTGCTCTTGCAAAGAAGGAAAAATAAAGCAGGATACGATAGAATGATAGATGACTGCTCCACTGCTTTCTCAAAAAAAAAAAAAAAAAAAAAAAAAAAAAAAAAAAAAAAAAAAAAAAAAGGGAAATACTGAAATGAAGAGAAATCAGGCATTTATTGAGAGAAGATGGCAGACCGAAAGCCCCCTAGGATTGTTGGTAAGCACTCCACTTCCAGGAGCTAAGGCAGGCTGTACAAGCACCAAATACAAGGATTAGAGGGAAAGGACAAAAAAGGATGTCTCTAATTCCAAAAGCCCTCGAGAGAATGGAGCACGAGAGACACAAGATGTGATGATTTCTCTACTATAGAACATCTTGAAAAACAAAAAAATCGTCATTGGCATGTCTTTGTAACAAAGCACATTACAACTATAGCTACAGAATGAGGTAAATTCTGATCTCTGGGGTTCATTTCTTTTCCTTACCCATCACGGCACCAGCCCTACTGGCATGAGGGGTGAACAGGATGGACCTTTGTGTGGTTTGCAGCCTAAATCTGATTATGCAGATTTAAAAAAAAAAAAAAAAAAAAAAAAAAAAAAGCAGAATATAAAGAAATGAGTTTCCTTACACGGTTCCTGAATGTGACTTACTAACAGGGTTAGTAAAGCACAAGTCATTCACTGCTGATCAGTAGAGTATCTTCCCCCTCTCTTTGGCTCTAAAACTAGACTCTTGTTTGCTGGGCTAAGATGGTTTCAAGCAATTTAACCTCACATCACAAAAGCTGAGCACATCTCATAAAATGTTTCACAAAACGGAACACAAACTGGTCAGAAATCTTAAAATCAAAGGTCAGTGACAACACTTGTACCAGCTTTCATGTGGGCAGGCTTTCACTCTGCAACCTTCTCTCGATCCCTTTCCCTCCACCAGCACACCTGGGAGCTGTCTGCGGCTTTTCTCTGTCCTGGAAGCTCCTCTACCAAGAGACTCAGTTTTTACTCAGGGGGGAAATATATATAGAAAGGGAAAAGAAAGAAAACACCCAAGGTTGTTAGGCAGACCACACCACACTCAGTGAGGAGCTGCATGCAGAGCAAGGCGCAACAAGACAGCCTCTTCCATCATACTCACTCTCTGCTAAGCGCGAGGTGGGGGCAGCAGTGCTTGCTAAAGGAAGAGAAAGGAAAGTGAGGAGGGGAGTTGACTCCTGTTCAATGCTGCCAAAAGAAGGACAACTGAAGAGTAAAGTATTAAACTTTTGTCAGATCGAACGTCTCTGGACACAAAGCACAAGCAAAGCAAGTGCTGTCTCCAACTCCAGACTCGGCACTTTGCCAAACCTGTATTTTGGACACTGAATTCTTGCTTTAAAGCAATTTTCTCGTACCATAGGATCACTGAACACATACCACGGGGCCTTCATGTGCCTCTAAGATAGGGAGAAACTACTTTGTGCTTCTGGAATGTGCTTGGGGGAGATGGAAAGGGTAACTACAGAGACATCTCAGCAGGTTTTACAAAATGCCCTCAGTTTTTAGACTATTTGAAGTAGAAAAAATTGGTTATTTTCTCTGGTTTTGACTTGACCCATAAACCGGTAATATCGTGTGGCCATAATTCAAACACAGATGAAAAAACGAATTTTTGCTATGCCAGTGATCTTTTCACCACTGCTGCAACTCAGTTTGGGATTTGAGAGCCTCACAGAGCACAGAAGAATTAGAGAACCAAATGCTCAGGTGGAACACAGCTGCAGGGCAGAAGGGTGCTTGAAAGAGCAACAACAGAATTGAATTTGGAAATAAAAAAAACGCTATACTTCATAAAGAAGGGAAAAGGAATTAGAACTTCCCATAAAAGGGTGTAGAGTCAGGGATTACAGACTAATTGATGGCTGATTGCCACATTAAAAAACAATAGCAAAAAACAATTGAAAAAAAACAAACCACTGTACAATAAGTGTGATTTAATATTCTCTTTCAAAGGCACCTACCTGTCCCCAAGTGGTGAACACGAGCTTTGGCAGACAGGTCTGTGGATGTGCCTGAAACAAGGCTTTAAAATACTCTTTTTCCTCTCTGCTGTTGGATCTTTTCCCATGGTACTGATCTGCACAGAGGCTAAATGCCTATGGTCTTATCTCCCTTGTGTATCGTTGACGATGTTCAAATTCAGAAGGGCCTACACCAAACGGTTTGCCCGGTGGCTATAATACCAACCATGAATAACTTCATTTAAGGGCTGAGTTACTTCTGCTGAGATTAACAGGCTCTGAACAATTTTAGGCAGCATTTTGTGCATGCAGTTCAGAACCACGCCTCCCAGCTGACTCTTTGCAGCTATTAAAATTTGCAGTTTTGCCTGTCCATCTGTCCATTCAGTTCCCCACCTTGACTACCTGTCTGTCTTGTTAGTAGTCTGCTAAGTACAAGCTTTTTATAACACAATCTTCAAGGAAAAACAGTGCAAGTGGGGTTCAATTCATTTATTCAATTAGTTTAGTATACGATCTACACAATTACAGGAAGACTGTTCAAAGAGTACTACATGTGAAGAATACTAGGGAGAAGAAGGGAAAAAAGTGATGTGTTTTTTTTCCTTGAATTTTTTTGCTTCTTTCAAAATTCTGTAAATATTCACAATTCTGAAGTTTTCAATTGGCTCTTAATTGGTAAAAAACACATGAAATCCAGCCAAAGCTTTTGCCTTAATTTTTGAAAAATTTTGATCAAGTCCTAAGCATGAAGCCTTCTACTACTCCACTCTCATCAATGAGCTAATCTTTATTATTAGGCAAGCACTTTAAGTTAAATATTTGAATCACATGCTGTACAATAAAGACTAAGATGTTAAGCCCATAGTTCTGTTCTATAAACGACAAGTATCAACCAGAACAGGACTACTCTAGTGTCAGTTTTGTTAGGAAACAGACAGTACCAGATACTTCATTTCTAACGACCCTAGAAGGAAAAAGGCACTAAATTAAAAGCTAGTGCTATGTATGTTAGGAACAGAAAAAGTGAAACAAATGCAGAGAGGCACTTACGTGAGTGAGGGATACCTGCAGTTTTTCCATGGATGGAACACAAACAAAAAGAAGACAGATAGAAAAAAAAATGTAGAAGAAGTGAGAAAAGGAGACAATGAAAATGGAGCTGGAAATTCAAAACACCATCAGCTGTCCCAAATCCAACCCTAGGGAGTGGGGTAGGCAACAGGAGTTATTGCAACCAACTGGATATTTATTGGGAGGGCTGGCTGACTGCACAGGGCCTGGATTTCTAAGCAGCAAGACGCGCACTGTTCCGTTATGCTCAGCAGCTCTGGTGAGGCTGAAGTTGGCAGAGCAAATCAAGACCATGCACAGATCTTGGGACCTCCCAGCATGCACATACATGGGATAGGAATAATGCTAGCTCTGAGTTCAGAAGACAGTCCTGGACAGTGGTTTCAGAAGAGCTATGAAATAGGTACACAGGTATGTGTGTGATGGTGGGAAGAACAGGCTCTAGATCTAAATGCAAGGAGAGCAGGGAAGAAAATCCCAGGAAGTGCAAGGGATTGATTGCAGATCCTAATATTTGGATAAGGCTGTGGATAGGGATAAAAGATGACCTCTTCCCTTCCTGCTTTTGTCACATGTCCCCTACCCACTCTACACTCTGCCACAGAAGAGCATCCTGCCATCAGAGTGGAAGATTGGCCAAGTAAAGCAGAAGAGAGGCTGTGGTAATTGCTCACATGCTGCATGGAGGTCTTAAAGCAGTAATTTGCAGAAGAGAGAAATCCTCCTTCCTCCCGCCACAGTTCATGGCTAATCCTTTGCTGAACTTATTAATTTCTAATTTGCAAAAAAAAACCTTGTCTTGCTACAACGAAGAAACATTACATTCCTTAAGAGCATGCGCTTCTCAACCCACTGCTTGTTCTTCTTAAAACATCGTTGAACTCTCCATTGCATAACCCCTTTTCTTTGACAGTATGCAGTTTATACTAGTAACCCAAGGCACAGACTAGCGTGAATAGCTTCTTTGCCTCCCACCTTCAATGAAGATTTTTAATTAGTGAAAGAACTCATTACGATCAAAAAGTACCACAAAAACAACAGGTGCAGCAAGGTCTGCAAGAGAAGAGGGTGTTGTCCATGCATGACAGAGATTCCCTGGAAAGATGCAAGGAAAGAGAACCAGAGAAGCAGAGGGAGGTCTCAGTTTTACTTACGAACTGGCTGCGTCTTGAAGTCGGATGGCAGGCTGATCTCACCCACACCCTTGCCGTTCACTGCAGACAGTCTCACAGAGTAGGTTGTCTCAGGCTTCAGGCCACTGATAGTGATCGTGCCCTCCATATTTGCTGTTACAGAAACAAAAGAGGATAAGCAAAGAAAGGCTCAGGCCTGAGACAACAATAAATGCCATGTTCCTACTGTACTCATGCTATGTTTACGCCACGTAACAAAGCCTCCTTCTGGGTCCAAGCTCACAGTCATGAGACGCAGATGGAGGAGGTAACTTTCATCATCCTACCTTCTTTTGCATCATACAGCCTCGAATGCCATTCTCCCTCGCCCAGTGCTCTCCACTCTGCCTTGTACTTGAGGATGGGCACCCCACCAGTAGCTTCAGGTTCATCAAACTCCACCCGGGCAGTACTAGAGTATGGCTCCACTCTGTCAATAGAAGGAGAGGACGGAGTATCTGGGGGAGGAAGGGGAAACAACCAGTGATACATAAGACAGTGGGAAGAAAGGGTCCCCAGCTCCAGTGGCAGAGTAAGCAGAAAACTTGAAATACCAAGAACACCCTTGTCATGGCTTCATAAAGGAGAGAAGGGCAGGCCTGAGGGTCCCCTCAAAGCGCTTTTAAGAATGCTAATTAGTGTAGAGACCTTTATTCTTGTGCCTCCTCTAAGATGTCAGAGCCTCAAAATACGTTCTCCAAAATCACATATTTTCTCTAAGAAAAAAGGATGGCCTGAACGGAGCAACAAGAGCATCCTGGATGCAGTTCTATCCCTACACAGTCTCTTCCACAGAGCATTCCAATACACAGTGTGACCACTCCTGCACCTGTCTCTAAGGCACCCCACAGAGTTGATGATTTAGGGACACCAGAGGCCCTTCAGCTCTGCTGTGCAGTCAGACAGTGGGCCTTTTCATTTGGTACTTAGTGGTTTCTGTCTTGCATTACCTATAATACTAGGCACATTTGAGATGCACACCCACATGCACGTGCACTTCGACAATGTCTATCAGAAATCAAAGATCATAGTTCTGTCAAAACGTACTAAAAACTCTGAAAAGAATGAGACCCTTCAAAAACAAGGCAACAGATGGCAAAGATCTTGTCATCTGTAACCCATCCCAACTCAAAAACCTATGAGCAATCTCTTTCGAAGTGGAAGCTGGCTGTCCTGTTAATCCAAACTAGAAAAAAAAATTGTCACTCTGTCACCCCAGCTCAAAGGCTGCCTTTGCCTTTCCGTATCTCCCTGTCTGGGATGCTCACCCGCCTGCACAAGAATGAATTCTGAGGACTCCTGGCCAATGCGGTTCACAGCAGTGCAGTTGTAGTTTCCAAAGTCATTCTCAGAGTCTGGTGTCACCTGTAGAAGGAATGAAGGTGCATGCTCGGATCAGAAAACACGTTTCACTCTGCTATTTACATTTGCATTTTGCCGGGGGAAGAAGCAACAATATAGTACATGTGCTGACACACTGAGGGCTGTCCACAAAGGGTTGAACTACAGTGGGCAGAAAATTGAAAGCAAGGAGGGAGTGGTGTTTCCCATTACATGATGCCCTTTGCATTTCTTTGTCAGAAACACCACACAACTTCCTGCCCACTAACAGCGTGTCCTGATGAAAGACTGAACTTCATCAACATGAGAAACAAATTGCTTGATAGCACCGAGCCTTCCTGGCTGCACATCCCTTCTCCCCTCCATGCTTATCCTCACCTCCAGGTAGCTTGCTGATGGAGTGTTGTAGATCTTGATGTTGCTGTAGTTGGAGCTGGGAAGCAGCTGTCCATCCCGGAACCAGGAGATGACAGCACTGGGGTAAGCAAATACCTCGCAAGTGATATTCACTTGATTCCCTTCCCAGGTGTAGACAGCCACAGGGCCCTGAAGCTTTGGGGCATCTGAAAGAAACATATTCGTGAAGGCAATATGAGCCAGGAAAACTCTGGAAGTAGCCCAGTCAAATTGACTGTAAATATTCCTTGTCTGGGGCCCAGTCTGATGTGGGAAAGGGAAACTAATGTAGGAAGAGGACAGCCTTCTCATCCCATGGTTGGTGGTGGTGCTGGTCTTTTGCTGAAGGACATAAGGAAGAAATTCACTCAGTCCCAAAGGCTGTTCCTAACGCAGTGTGGGAGGATAAACGGAGAGCATGCTATGCATCCGAGGAAGTGCAATACTGACATATCCCATGAACGAGGCTGTGGCAGATTCACGGCCCATAGTCTTCCTGGGGTGCAACCAGCATTTCAGCCGGAGTTAACCAGTGCAACCATTTGTGTGGGAGCACACTGCAAAATGTGACTCCAACAGGAACATTATTTCAGACTGAGCTGCTTCTCATGCCCTCTACCTAGATAATATCCATTTCCCTAGTTGTACGTGCCTTTGTCTCGTCAGAAGACGAGGAAATCAGAGGCAGCTCCCTCCCCACCATCTAAATATATGAACCACCCCTCTCCCTTCTTACACTGCACTTCGAGGTACATGGCTTGGGAGTCCTGCCCGATGGTGTTGCTGGCTGTGCATACATACTCTCCGGCATCTGTGTACTGAATTTCTTTCAGAGTCAGGGATGACACCCGAGCGTGGCTCCGCACTACGATGCGCCCATCCAGGGTCTGGCAGAAAAGGAAGAAAGAGTCAGAGGCTCAGCTCTGAGCCTACAGCGCAGACTACAGGGAAAAGCAGAAATGAAAGTCTACCTTGCGCCAGCCCTCCAGTGCTCAGTATTTCAGAAGTGATCACCTGGCAGGTGAAATCACGAGCATGGAGCAGCATTTCCAAAAGCAACTCAGCCTTGTTGCACAGGACCAAGTGCAGTGAGTGCTTAGAAGGACTCAGGTAATGGGAAAAAAAAATCAAATGAAAGACCGAAGTACCAGATGCTACCATGTGTCTGAGGACAGCTGGATAACATCAATCTGCTTCTCAGAATAACAACTGTAGAGATCCAGCTCTGGTTAAGACATTTTTGCCAGCATGCTCTTGCAGAAACCCTCCCCAACTGGTTCTGTGTTTTCACTCTGAGAGAACTCAAGACTTACTCTTCTCTCACTGCTACTTGCTTTGTCTCAACATCCTTGAAATGGCACTGCTGAGAACACAGACCCAGCCCTCAGAGCTAAATCAGGCAGGATAAAAGCTCAGAGTTTTCACGCGAATGTGGCACTGAACAGCGAGCAGGGCAAGAAAACTACACGACCCCTCTAAACACAACCTGCTTCAAGGTGTTCTGATGCTTCAAGAAAACTCTAAAGCAAACTCCACTGGTTACATGCCAGTTCAGAAACTGCTCCCACAAGCAGTGTAGGGCCATCAATGACAGAAAAACAAGGAATGTAAAATCCAGGCTACCATCCATTCCAAGGGACTGCAACCACCCAGGGGTCCCAACCCATATATCATTCCCCCCCCCCCCCCCCCTTGAAATTGGATTGCAGCCTCTTTGGCCTGGGACCAAGCCCAAGTGCTCTCTTAATGCACAAGCACAAGTGGCTCTGGACTCCTTTCTCCACACTGGTGCTTGTGATCAGCTTGGAAGCTTTAAAGGACAAACTTTCTCATCTTGTTTCCAAAATGACATCAGTATATGTGAACAAATTAGATGCTCTCACTGCTGTGCCTGCTGCTGCAGACCAATGCCACAAACTCTCCTGCCTCTCCTGCACTTGGTCCCTGGTGTTGCTGGAACCCGTTACGTATTCCATGAACACACGACTTGGTGTGCACTGTTTCCTGGAAATGGCTAAGGGTCCCTTAACGTGACATTGCTCCACTGTGGTATCTTACACAACTGAAGTGTATATCGTCTCACCTCCTTTCTCCCCAGCGCCAAGATGCCATACAAACAAAACAGTGCCAGGCAGTTCAGATAAAACAAAACCTTTAGCAATAATACAACCTAATCCTGAAGATGAAGCTATATTTCTTATAAAAGGCACATGTAAAGAGAAAGAAAGATCAGGAAAAACATTCAAGAGAACAATATCCACACCAAAAAAAAAAAAAGCACACCATCAGTTTTCTTAATTGATATTTCAGCCCAGCAGGTGCTAACAATTCCTGGCTATTAAGAGGCACAGGATAGGTTGAAACTTGTGAGGCAGAGATGTGGACAGCTGTAAGCCCTTTACCTAGCCTCCCTGGCTCAGTTATTTTGCACCCCACAGTGTCTTAGCAGTGGGAAACCCCCTAAGAGAGACAAGGAAGAACTCACGCCATACCAACAGCCAGCTCTACAGAAAAGGGCACGATGGTGCTCCACGCTGCTGACTGCTACAGCTTATCCTGAGGTGCACACAGGTGTTTTTCTCCAAACTCTGACAGCCCTGTGGCATACAGTCACCCCGTAAACAGCTGGTAAAGATTTTAACACCCTAGCGTTAAGACAGGAGGGAAATCCATTTACCACCTTTCCCTTCAACTGAAGGATTTTTTAGTCCTTTCGTCAAGTGTCCATGACAGCTTCACACAGGCTCCTCACCCATTTTCCACCCAGGAGATATCATTATAAAGCAGCACCTGAAAATCCTGACCACAGCACTAACTCCAGTGAAGGAAGATGAGTGCTCCTAGCTCCGTGCTTGATCCTCCTCCCATCTGTAAAGTTGGGCTAACTCCTAGTTACCAGCCTGTGATGCAACAGAGGTGCAATTTTGCTTGTAACTGAGTTTTTGTATTAGCCATTGAGTTTTTGCATTAGCCACTTATTGTCAAGATAAGTCTACGCAAGCTGCAATACGCTTCAAGAAGTTCTCGCTGACAAGTCAGATACTTTAAGACAGAGAAAATAAGGAATTCAGAGACAGCAAGCTTAATAATCTTAGTGTTCACATTAATAAAAAGCTTGAGACAGAGAGTACGCTGAATACACCGAGGGGGGAAGGGATAGACAATTGTAACAGGAATTAACAGGAAGAAGGAATTAACTTGAGATGCAACTACTCAAATTCCAAATTCTTGAACACAATCTTATCGGAATCTCTGATGCTTTCACTGTGTACAATTCATCTGTTTCAAGAGATTATTTCAAAGTAAGAATGGACAGCATGTTCTCAGCCCCAGGTAAGAGAAAGATTGGTGGGGCTTAAGTTAGAGCTTCCATTTCACTTTGTTTAGGCCACATCACCCTTGAGACAGACAAAAAACAAACAAACAAAAAAGAATTCAAGATAGTCAGAGCCTCCACAAAGCTGATTCTAAACATACAGATTGGAGTTATCTGGTCCTGGTAGGTCATTTGGTTCTCCACCTGACCTCTATTTATTTGCTTGGAAACAGTTTCTGGTCCATTTTGAAGCAAGCATTTCTACAGATCAGGGGAACGTAATGGTGTATTAATGTGTATAGAGTACACATATAGATGTATAACGATCATTATTATGTTTAAAATATAGCACTGAGTGTGAAAGAAAACAAACCAGACTTGCATCAAACACTCACTGTGTTATCCTGCACCCTTTCACTGACCCTTGCAAATTCAAGCCAAATAACAATAATTTGGGAATTGGGAACATTTATTTTTTTTAAATATAACTTGTGAAAGATTTAACTGCATTGATTTTGAAATGGAACATGATGCAGTTGTCCTTTAAAAGAAGGTCAAAACTCAAGAAGTGCCATGAGCAAACAGATGAGTTGGCTGGAGCAACAGGCTATGCTTAGAAAAAAAAAAAAAACCATCCCAGAATGCATATTGGGGCTAATTCTTGAAACTCTAGAAAGAAAACATGATCCACACTTGTAGCATACAAGGAAATCATGAAAGCAGTATTTGTCAGGTATCGCATTGGTCTTCCCTACCTTCCCCCCCCATTTTTTTTTTGAAGTGTCAACCAGGATTACTCACTTCCAACACAGCTAGTTTGCTCATTCAGAAGCACATCACTACATGCCAAGCAACGTCTAACTATTAGCTCTTTCTTTTATGTATTAATATTTAATTTATTCATAATATTAATGCTGGTTTAGTTGGCGTGGTTGCTGGACTAGAGATTTGTTAATCTGTAATACTTAAAAAGAACAACAGAAAACCTAAGAAGTTTGCTAAAGCTCTGGTGATCTTATACCTCTTGCTTCTCGGGCCGGGTCCATGAAGCCTGGAGAGAACAGATATAGAACACAACAACAACAGGAAAAAAAAAAAGGCAATAAAAGTTTATCAAAGGTTGCTTTTAGGTATCACAGTGTATGTACCACACTACTTTCTTTGTACATGCAGGCTCCAAGTTGTGTATCTTGTGCTGGGGGTGATCGCAATTTCCATTTCCCAACCTCAATTTCCATTTGCATTCAGAATACAATATCCTAAAAACTGATCTTCAAGTGACTAAACAAGGGCTAATCATACCTAAAGACTTCTGTTCTTAAATTGGATGACTATTTCCTCTGTCAGATCTCACCAGTTCTACAAACAGGCCCCCAGCACCCAAGGTAAATGATTCTGATGACCTAAGTCACTTAATTGCAAAGTTCTCCACCAGTTTGTTGGCCACCCAGGCATGCTAATTACTATTAATGCTTACAGCATTGAACTGATCATGCATTTGTACAGGTTTTTACATGCAAACTGTGCCAGGAGTAGGAGGTCCTCAAGCTGCAGAGCACTGAAACACTCTGACCCCTGCACAGGACGCACCAGGGCAGAACCACGGACCTCCAGCTGACCACATCCAGTCATTAGGGCTAGGGATGTGCACACCCAATCCTTACTGGGCTCGGGACAACCAAACTACAGGCATCAGTGGAACATGCACAAACCGTACTGATAAACATACATTTCCCATTCAGAGAGAGACAGCAACAGCGTGGACCATATTCACTCTGGTTTGCAAAGACCAAAGTCGCTGAGTTCCCCTTTTCCCCCTATGAATTTCACATGTTTTTCTTCTGATGTCTATTTCCATCTCAATTTGATCCATTTCAAATTTAGTAGGCAAAAATCACCTGCTAATATCACAGCTATGATAGCATTTTTGAACGTGGGGCACAAGCATTGCTTGCACGTGGATACAACAGCATACACAAAAGTGACATTACAGAAATGGAGATGAAAGTTAAAGAAATGAGAATAAAAAGCACAGTATTGTTTCCACAGTGCTTCCAGTGAAAAATACGAGACTGAAGTATTAACAAATGGTACAGACAGCCTCATTTTATACCATCTTAGATAAAAGCTGGCTATTTGCTTCTAACTTGAGGCCTCAGGTGGACCCACCTAAAGAAAAAGCTCACCAGCACACGCATGGGCTGCCCTGCACTCCCATAACCTCATCATGTCTATAGATCTAGATCTCTTGTGCACAAGTTCCTGAAAACCGAGCAGGCAAGCGTCATCAGAATTCAGCATAATCCCTTTTTCATGTACAAGTTCCCTCTACCTGAGCTAGCCAGGGGACTGCCTCATTTGTATCACCCATTTCAATCCTCTCCAATGAGTTTCTATAGCATCAGCACAGAGGGATGGACAATCAGATGTGCCTTTATCCAGTGGTGTTCACCACCTGCCAACCTAGAGGAAGAGGGAGGGAAAAAGCCTGTTCCCACATTCCTTGAGCTTGCTGCTTCTTTGTACTGGGGCTGGCGGGCGTGGGGGAACAGCAGAACCACCACCTCCATCCTGGAGAGCTTCAGCTTAGCTCTTCCTCACTGAAAGCAACAGATACACAACCTCACGTCTGTAGGAGGCACATTCCCTCTCATATGCATGCCAGCACCTTCCCTTCAACTAGGGAGCAAGGAGTTAAATAGGAGCGTCTTCGATTACAAGGGAGTTCCGGGGATCTGACATTGTCTCTGCATCACTGAACATATATATACCTGCTGCCTGCAATGGCAAGATGTTAGAAGACCTGCAGAAAAGCATTACCTGTTCCCCAGCCCTTTCCTCACACACTGAGCTACACTGCTGGGCAAGAAACGCAAGACTGTCTCAGCAACTGTTTCAAGGAAGTTCATGTGAGAGTAGCCAGTTATTGCTTCATCCAAAAATCTGACAGGAAGTATAACTGTGTCTGCAATGAAATCATAAAATCCGCACACACCAATATACAATAGATTAAAACTACATAGACACTGAAGTGGAGTTGATATTCTGCAAGAGAGGTAGAAGAAATGTGTCTCTATTAAAGGGAATAATGTCTAGCAAAGGAGATGAGGAATACAGCATACTGGCCTAAATCAGCATTACGAGAGGTAACAACAAAAAAAAAATTCTCCAAGTTTTTCCTAAATAACATGTTTCTACATTAGCAACCAAAGTAAACCACTTTTTTTTTTTCCCTCCTCTTAAAGTACCAAGAAGTACCTAACTCATGGGAGTTAAGGCACCTGTACACCTTGAAAAATAAGGACTGGCGTATGGTTACAGGAGTAAACAACCTGTAGCAAGACAGATGCATCTGAGTTTCTAACGCATGTTCAGAATTAGGGCTCAGTATTTTTAGAAACTGTTCTGTCTCTCCCACACCATCCATTTACCTGTGCTGTCCCAGAGACAGTAAGTGGATGGTAAACTGAAGGTACACATCATAGCATGTCATCAGAGCTATTCTGACCTGGGGATTTTCTGGAGGTCTGTACCATTCACCTGAACTTGCAACACGAGATTGAGAATGAGAAAAAGCAAAGAGAGAGAGAAAAGAAAATCCTGCCTCCAAAGTGAATGGCATATGATAGCACACCTTTGTTGCAAAGGTTTGAACCAGTACACGATGAACATGATGGTACCTCAAACCTCTGATTTTCTCCTCCTCTACTAAGAAACTACCAGAATATGTAACATCATTCCTTAATATCCATCACTGCATTAAAGAGGACATGTGAGAGTCTCAAAAATGCTTAGCAGTTTTGCCACTGAGATCTCATTAGTTTAATTGGGCTGGACAGACAGGACTCTCTGTAAACAGGCTCTCCTACAGACTTCTGCTTGATTTAGTCTTATTTCGGTTCTAATATTCTTCTCTGTCAAAGCTCTGTTCCCTGGCTGGATTCCAAATTCTAGTGCTAGAAGTGCTGGAGCATTTAACTCCTCCCATCACACTCCTAGACTGAGACAAGACCACGAATATCCTTACCATAGAAAAACAGGTCCGCCAATCATACTGTAGTCAAAGCCCAAGCACACAGCTTTCAAAGGCAATGGGAATTTCTCCCTAAACTTTGCAGAGATTGACACAAACCTTTGAATCCAGAAGACATGAAGATTTATCTGGTGGGGGGAAATTAAAGCTAAAAATCTTTGGCAACCCTGATAAAAAAAGTTACACATTACTGACATGGTGAAGAGCTGACACCATGGAGAGAATATAAAAAGCTCATTTAGGAGGCTGTAGTGCAGAATGGTAGCTACGTGGATGGCTGACAGTGGTTACCTCTAAGACCTGACATGTCTTTCAGATGCTACCTTCATGAGTGAGTCAGAACCCCTCATATTCACAAGGTAGCTCTGCCCTGAAGGATCCTTTCGCTAGAAGATTATTAATGGGCAGTAATTCCTTATTCCAACTTTGGTCTAAGTTTTCTTCAGCTCTAAACTATGCCTCCTAGTCAACTTACTACACAACCACTATGCAATATTCAGAGTAATAAAGCCCATCCTCATCTTGTCTGGTAAAGGGGAATTCTGTCCAGTAAAAAACCCAGCACCTTTTTCAAAAGAAAAAAACTGCTAATTATTTTTGCCTTGTAAGAACAAAATGATGTGATCCACAGAACAGGTGAACACAAAGGCAGTGAGGCTTTTGTGCTTCTAGTACATGCAGAGTTAGCATACAGAAGGGCAAGAATGAATTAACAGGTTCATTTTGGTCCACTGCATCTTGGAGAGAATACCCCACGCCTCTTCAACTGCCATACTCCCAGATGATATCATTATCATGATGACAGCATGGGCAACGCTGGAATCAGGGTACTCATTCCCACCTCTCAGCTTGGAAACAGAAGACAGAAACCCCATTCACAAGTCTCCTGCGACTGCACGTCCCTTGGCAAACTCCTCTGAAAAGGGGCCAGGGCCTAGTGCTTTGTAAATGATTTCAGCTTGGACCAATACAAGCAAGAATTAAAAAGCATGTTGTCAGCTGAGACAGCTCTTTGCACAAAAGGACACCTATTGCATTACTTCTGCTGTGGAGCTGGCCCTTCAGTAGACAGTCTGTACAGGACTACAAGTGTTCTCTCTATGGAGGCAGGGAATCACCATGATTTCCACGTGCATCTGGCTGTTACCATCATGCAGTGTATATCAGCAAAGGCAGGAAGGTAAGAGCAGCACTGATCCCTGCCAGTGAGACCATGTTTTGGGGAGTGGTGATACCTTCTCTTCATTGCTGATATTCCGGGTTGAGGTTCTCCAAGTGATGGAAGGGATTGGGTCCCCAGATGCCTCACAGGTCAGCGTGATCTGATCCTCCAGCTCCATAGCTGTTTTATTCTCCACATATGTGATTTTGGGTTTTGCTGAAAAGAAGGAAAAACAACACTCATTCAGTGGCTGCTCAGAATAAAGCTTGACTGTAAACAGCAATGTCTGAAACAAGTAACATGGGGGAAAAACGCTTTTAAACTGGCAAAAGTTTACTGCCATATGGAGAAGGACAAAGAGTGATGTGTGAGTGAGGCCCAGGATGGCAATGTCTCCTTGCAAAACTAGAAGACCTTTTCTATCTCAGCTTACAGCTTTTTTGGATTTGGATTCAGCCTTCTGGGCCTGGAAGATATTTCAAGAAGCCTATGAACCTCACACCATCCCCATGCACAGGACTTTATTTATTTTTATCTATGAAGAAGCAGAATGGAGTGGGCTTATGTTTCAGACACAAGCTCAGAAATTGTTTTGCCTATCATGATGGAACAGAGGTGCACAGCAATGCTAGGGAAAGAAGCAGTGTTGGATAAGCCACATCAGGCAGTATTTGGGACTAGAAGGCTACTTCCAGCTTCTACTAGTAAGCTACCAATAGGCAATGGGCTTGGAAAGGGAGGATAAGACCATGCTTACCAAAGACTTTGAGATGAATGGTAGCATCCTGCTCGCCAGCCTTGTTCTCAGCGATGCAGATGTACTCTGCTTCATCACTCTTATCCACCTTCTTGATGATTAGCTCGGACCCATCATAGTTAAAACTGTATTTCTCTTCGTCATCCTCTGGCTCTATTGGCTCTCCATCCCTGCAGAGCACAAAGCACACTGGCTGTGTTGGGGAGAAGCAGTCAAAAGCTATTTGTTTGAGGTTTTATGTTAATGAGAACTGTATTATTACACTGAAACACACATCATAGTCTACATAGAAGAGCTATATACACCACTGAGTTTATAAACACCACCTTAGTGAAAACATCCACGATCACACAGAATCAGCAAACTGTATTCAGTATCTTACTTTGTCCACGTCATGGTTGGCTCAGGAAAGCCGTCAGCATCACACGCTAAGGTGACAGACTGGCTGAGGTTGGCAGTGGCGTTCATAGTGCTCTGCCTGGCACGCACAGAAGGAGGTACTGGAAGAGAAGGAAATCATGCTGAAGTTAGCAAGGGGAGGCAGAAGATGTGAGCAAGAAAAAGCCCTGGAAGGCTCACTGTAAATTTCTACAATACAGACAGATGCCACGAGTGACATAAACCCTTGAACTGTCACTTGCATGTTTCTACCAGCAGGTTTGATGCGTGAGCTCTCCAATCAGCTTAGGGAAGGAAAAGCAGGGATGGAGAGATGCACGGAAACTTGGTACCATGGACAAAAACACTTGTGAGTCTCAAACAGATCAATACCTCACTCAGTCATTAAGCTTAAGCTTTCTCTTGATATGACGATATCCTGTAAGCAGCTGGTAAACACTCATGGATGTTTTTACTTGACACAGCAGAGAAAGATTAGTAAGCTGTTGGTAACTCCTGAGTGTGAACCTAAGGTAACATTTCCATCAGCAGCTTGGAGTGCAGGTACTAGAGGCCTTTACCACTTACTAGTCATAACTCTGTGCTACTCACCATTTACAATGACCTGAATATCTTTGAAGTTGATCTCCCCACGAGCCAATATCCGGCCCTCACAGCGGTACGTCCCTTCATCTGTTTTCTTAATTCCCCGGATCTGCAGGTAGTTGTTGGACAGGACTATAAATCGAACTAGAAGAGAAAAAAGCAAAGTTCATCCAAGGATCCTCAGGAAAGCTCAGCGCAGTTAACAGGTTCTTCACCTCTCCTTGCCCTTTCTGAGTTGGAGATGAGGCTTAATGTAATGAAACTTCCCTTCACATCATATTAAAATGGAGATACTGCAGTAATCAGATCTGACATTGTCAAAAAAGAAAACCAGACAGGGATAGCAGACAAATCGCTCTGGTGCTTTATATTCTAGCATGCACGCAGCTATGAGAAGATAAATACACAAACACATTTACATTTCAGTAGTATCAGAGAGGAAACAAATTTCAAACTTGACCCTCTTGCCCAAGGATGGCCGAATTCAAGTCTTACTACAGTTCCCTTGTGCCTGCAACAAGATGTCAGAAACAGTCGAGGCACTAATGCTCGGCTGGAGGTTGGGCTCTGGAATCCTCCCTGCCAGTGAGATGCCACTCTGGGCAAGACAGTCTGTAGCATCTTGAACTAAAAGGAAAAGCTCTCACTAGGAGCATTTAGCCATTTTTCCTCAGGACTACTACTGTAAAGCGTCACAACACGCAGCTTTTCTGTCTGATGACATTTTCTGTTAATCTGAAAAATGCTTCCAGCATTCCCTAGCCTAAGCCAGTGTCAAAGCCTGATGACCGTCGATCTCTGTGGGAACATTACAGTCCTGCCTCTGCCAAATCACAGCACCTTGAAAAGCCATATTCACATCCTAAAACCTAGTGTTACATGCAAATGAATTCTTTCTCCCTTGTGACTGCAACCATTTTGTTTTCCAGAAATCATCTTGAGCCCTGATGGGACATGGAGATTTGACCCCTAAACAGACAAGCACCAATACACCTTGCGCCTTACCATCTTTTTTTAGGATAACATCCCTTCCTTTGTGTTTCCAAATGATGGTAGGAGGCAGCGAGCTGACCACATCACACACAATCACAGCATCATCCCCTTCCTTGAATTCCTGAGGAGTGGGAGCGTTCTTGAACATCAGCTTTTCTGAAAGCAATGGAAGGAGAAAGTCACTGCAGCTTTTTCAACACACCTCAAGCTGTGGTTTCAGCTCAAGCTTGGGGGGAAAAAAAGGAAAAAGAAAAAGAAAACCGGAAGGGCATATTTTCTAGAAATCTACTTGCCCCAGAGGGAAGGATACGCAGGATAACCTGACCCAATACACTGCACTGCGACCCAGGAACTCCGTTTTCCAGCCCTGCATCCCATGCTTATCAGAGGGCCAAATCAACGCCCTGCTTAGCTCACAGATTTGCCCACAAGGTGAAAAGAAAATGTCAGCTTAGAAGCCGCTGCCCAGCTCCCCAGCAGGAAGTGGAGGAGCTGCTATCTTGGCTCTGTTGGACAACATGCCAATAGCTAATTATAAGCCTTCTAAACGTGTGAAGCACTTTACTAACATTAGTCTTATCTCACAGCATGTTTGTCATCCACAGAAGCTGCTCTGTCTGCTTGTTCCTCCTGGACATTTATGCTGCACCAGAATCTTTTCCTTCTGCTCTCTTGTCTTTCGGAGTAATTTAAGCAGCAGACAAGCTGTTAAACACTTGACAAGCAAAGGTCTCCATATCCATTTTCCCCTCAAAACCAAGGAGAAGAATCTTCTTAACACTCTCCTTTCTCCCCTTTAGCAATAGCCTTTTTTAGGAAGGTAAGGTGTTTCCCCCTCCCCAATCACACCTCACACATGTGCAAAACAGACCAGAAAATAGCCTCAGAATTGCTCTCTTACGGAAAATTTTGACATTGACTGTGGCCTCGGAGTCTCCCTCCTCCACGCTGCTGACAACACATTTATAGATGCCAGCATCATCAATGTTGGCATTGTAGATGGTGAGGGTGGAGGAGAAGTCGTCATTTCGCACCACCGAGATGCGCTGTTGGTTGGGCGTCAGCTTCTCACCATTAGGAGAAAACCAGGAAATGTCTTTGTATTTGGCTTCCCCTGCCACTAGGGACAATAACAGAAAAAAAGCAAATTGGAATGAGTTCCCAGCAAATATACAGGGCATTAAAGACAACCAGGAGCACTATGTGGAAGACTGAACCAAGGGAAGGGCTTATTGTACCTGAGAAGCAAGCAAAGAAAATTATCTTACACCGCTGTGAATGGTCAGCTGCTGTCCTGCAAAAATGGTATTAGTTGTTTGCTTGTTTTTCATATAATTAAAGGGGAACAATTTCATTTCAGCTCAGAATGGCCTTCCATGCATCCTGGGGTCCCCTGTCCTGGCCCCTCCACCACATATGCAGTTTGAGGGGAAAAATAAATACAACTTCCTGCTTCAGCTCCACCATGTTATCAATAAATGCTTGTATTTGCTGGCTGGGCTACTTTGTGTACCAAAATGGTGACACTGCTGTAGCCACAGCTCTGGCATTGATCAGCTTAAACCTCCTGCCGCATTGAATGCAAATAAATATTGCTACTAACGGGTTCCAGGCTGCGTCTCTCCTGCAGCTCCCACCTCTGCATTCTTGTGCTGCTTTGTTCTTTGGGACAAGCTCCTACTACTGGGGAGGCTTTAACTGATCCCCAAGTTTTCTGCATGCAAGTGTCATCAAAACAGCACTTAGAGAACACTCCCAGTTTCAAAACTGCAACATTAACAAATTAGAGCATCCCTGGATCAGACAACATTGTTACTTGTCCCAGCTGGTATGCTCCTAAGGAGGTGTGGGCTTCTGACAGCATTCTGCACCCGGAGCTCACAACATCACCCATCTGATCTATGCCAAGCTCCATGATGTGACGATTGGTGTGCCAGTGTACCAATTCCTCCCACTAGAAACCAGACTAGCTGCTTTGAAGAGGACACGTAGATACTAATTCAGGTAACACCATAAAATTGTAGAACCCACTCTGGGAGACATGGAACATGTCAGCACTGCATCTCACGGTGCAGGAGAACAGCCCGGGGCAGTCAGGAAGCTAAACAAAAACTGGGTTTTGTCAGAAAGAAGATGAAAAACAAAACTACAGATTTTCAGCAGCATTAAAATCCTTAGTTGCAGAGGTGACGATTCTGAAGTGACCCAGCACTCCTACTAGTGCTCTTAGCAATTCGTTAGAATAAAAATTTGGGAAGAAGAGGTACCCAACAAAACCAAGCTTAATTCTAATTTCAAAAGATCAAATGGCTGCGGAAAGATGCAAGATGCCATCATTGTGGCTATTGCTCAAGCTTAGAGACAACATTTCAGTTGCTGCTTCTTTTGTTTTTCCATTTTTAAAGCTGTTTGCTGGAGCTGCTTTCTGTTACCAGCTCTCAAGGGAGAGTGCATTTATTGTTCCTGGTAAACAGCATGTCTTGCCTCTGCTACTCAGTCTCATAAAAATATAAGGGCATATAAGAAAGCAAGAGCAAACAATCTTGCAGCTAGACCCAACAACAGAGCTTTACCTGACTTAATACCTTGATCAACCTTCCCAGCAAACCCAGATGCAGACACCCGACACCATAAGCCATCACTCACCTTGACATAAGAAGAATTTGGATTCTCCAACGCTGATCTCCCCCTGGCTTGGAACAATATCCACTTGTAGTGATGCTGGAAAAGAAAGGAGCATGCAGGATAGGGTTAGACAATCTGAGTTGTCTACAGCAGAAAAGCTTGGCCAGGCTTCTGACCCTTGTGCCAGCTCTACATATCCAATGAAGGAGCATAGGGTGGATGGTGCTTGGCTTCATCATCATTGCTCTTTATCAGTATTTGTCTGAGCTTACAGCGCCAGGGGTCCCCAAGAATCCAAGAGAACTTGCTAACATTCAGTCACTTCCAGTCCATCATAAAAATGCACAGAATAACACAGAGTGATTGACCTTCAAATCAGCACCACACTGTAAAACCAGGCTGTGGGAATGGGGTGCACACCAGAACATCAAGTGGCTTTTTGGGGCACCTCTGAGTGGTAGCTGGAACTAGCTCCACGACCTATTCAGGCAGCACTGCATACAGGTTATCTTCACTTTGGAGATGGCTTCCTGCTCTGTAAGATACTCGTGCCAGTCCCAGTCACCAACCACCACAGATGGGAGCCTGTGGTTCCTTGGCAGTATCTTCCAGTCTAAGCCCACGCAGCCAGTGAATCCAGGATGCCCACAGCAGCCAGAGCATACCTGGGAGAGGAAGGCAACCTTCTCCAGGCCATATTGATGAGGACTGCTGGTAGTTTGTGATTTCTGCCTTCATGGTAGTGACTGAGACTTGCTTCCAAGTTCATCCAGGCAAATTTCACCCAGGTCCCTAGCACTGAAAAGCACCAGCAGTATACTTGGGTGTATTCTGCTGTCTTCTCACAGAATATCATCGATCCTTTGGCTTTTATGTTAGAAGTGGGCTTTTGTTTATTTGTTTTAAATAAGAGATGGAAGGTGTTTTCACAGCAGAGACACAGGAGGTGTTCTGTTGACCCCTGTGGGTGAAGTATCCATTACACGCCTGTCTGGAACCGAGGGAGCCTGGAGTCGGTGAAAGATGATGCACCTCCTGAGATCCCTGCAGCTCAACGCAGACCAATCTCAAAAGAATCATTTAAAATAATCTAAGTTAGATAACAATCCAGACAAAATATTTGAGGATACTGTTGCTGAAAGAAATCAAAATTATTCCTAGACCTTTTAGGTCTCCCTTTGGACATCTTTATTTAATTCACATGTCTTGTCTGTGGGTACTCTCTCTCTTTCCTGTTTTCAATGAAGTACACATTGCCCTTTTAGCTCTTGCATTCAGCCTGTTTTATTTCTGGGTAATCTAATTCCTCTCAACTATACTACTTCAATATAATTCACTCCCAGACAGAACTGCAAATACAAAGAACCAAATATAATAAAAGGCTAAAGGTTTATTAGATTCACTGCAACAAGAACTAAATAGCCTCCTTCTGTAGGCTTATTTTTTTGTTCTTGTTGTTCTATAAATCCTTTTGACATCTGAATATTACATCTGGAATCACGTTCTCAGGTGCTCTTCCTAGGAAGATCTCTGCCATGTGGAATAACTGCAAAGGTACTGCAAAGATCTTAGCATCACATCCAGACAACTGAATTCCTCCAGAGCAGATTTCTGCTTTGCACTGCTAAAAAGACCATCTAGAAAGACTTACTCTGCTGCACTATTATAGATTTGGGCTTGACCTTCTGCACTACTATGGCACTACTACTAGATTTGAGCAAAGGCATCATTACAAACTCAACGAATGGCTTGGGACAGCAGCTGCAGCAGTGCGCAGCGATGCAGACACTCAGAATGACGTTACAAAAGTTTTCAGTTCAAACACTGTAGCAGCCAGAGGCATGAGCAGAAGACAGACACGTTTTAATAAATACAAACCCCCGTTGGGACCTCTTCCCAGTGTTTTCAGATTATGAACCAGTAGTAACATTCCTTATAGGACTTGGGAAATAATTTGGCCCACAAACTGTGGGCTTTAGACAGCACGTATACAGCCTTATGCAGAATTAAGGACCTCTGTCTGCTACCATTAAAAAAAGGACACAAGTAATAAGATTTTCTGATAAGGTGTCTGAACTCAGGGCTCTGCCACACAGTAGGAGAAGGGATGGGTTTAGAAGGTGGCTGTGTGACAGATGACGCTCTGCAGGCTCCTATCCCAGTGGCACTTAGCTCACGTGGCCGTGGTTCTGGGTCACACTGCTGGGACAACCCGGGTGCTTCTATTCTAAGATGCTCTCCCTGCTTTCATCTCTCCTCTAGCATACACTGACTTCCCTCAAAGGACAAGCTGTGTAAAAAGAAAAAAAGAACAAGAAAAAAAAACACGCAGAAAAGGCCCCCCCTCAAATGCTTATTGTAAGGAAGTGCTGACACACTTGAATCCATGCCCTTTACACTTGATTTACCTTACCCCAGAAAAACTGAGTAACACCAGTGTCATTCAACAAACTGCCGCTGTCAGAAGCACTGATTTATCTTCTCAAATTGTCAGTGTCTTGTTGAATGTTGCCATTAAACAGTGACAATGTGACTACAAAATCAGTGGCAGACAGTGCTGTAGTAGTAAGCTGGCTGGAGACATGGTGTAGAAGAGCTGTAGCACTCGTCCGGCCTGGTTCTGTGCTACTTGTCCTTGTTCTGGCACACTTCAGCCTTACAAATAACCCCATAACATCCAGAGCCTGCAATTTCCTACCTACCTTTCTCTTCTCAGCCACCACCAGCTGCTCTAAACTGCTGCAAAACGCGACCAAAGGAAACCCATCAGCTTCCTGCCCTTCCCTGTTTCATTACCAAGCCAGACACCTGGACCAGTGGCCACTACCACGTACCTCATTGCCCAGGTGTATTTTTGTGCCAGACATCCAGACTGCCCCTGTGTTTCAGTGACACCCTGCAGCACAGTAAGGGAACTAAACCCGTCTGTTATTCTGGTCTTTTCTCTCGTCTGCAGATACAGAACTAGACACCAGGGCTCGAGTTCCCTGGAACTTCAGAAGACAAAACTAACAAATGCCAACATTACTCACAACATTGTAGTTCCTAATACAGCTCTTGGCCCACTGTCTGCTGCTCTTTTGCACGAGCTTTAAGGAAACCACTAATGCATTGGTGTTAGCAAAGCTCCTACTCCTATTTGCCAAATACCTACCCAGGTTCTGCTGCAGAATCATTTCTGTAAGCAACTAACATGCTAAAGAAATCTGATAGACGAGCATTGCTGGCACTAGGAATCCAGGTCTCTTTACCTTCTGACTAGTGCAGTCCCAGCTTCGAGGAGTTGAGGTGTTCAAGTGCTTTCCCACCTGTCGCACTGGAATAAGCGATTTAACTTCTTGCAGAACTGGAGCTTTAAACTCTCAGAGAACACAACTCAAAAGAGATGTTGTGGCTACTGTGCTTGGCAAAGGTAGCTATGCTCTGCAGTAACACACAGCAATGTCGGTATTCCTGCACTGACTAAACAAAACACACCACAGACACTTCTGAAAAGACCTTCATCGCTGTCAATGGGTTTCGGTTTCCCAAACGTCAGCACCCGTTCTTGTAAGATGTCAGCACTGAACAGAAGCAGGTTCCGCGTGCACACACACACGGCCCTGTCGGCACAAGGACATTCTGAGAACCTCCCCTCATGACTCAAATGAAGTGCCAGCTTGCAGCTTTGGTGATGGGAACAGCAAGGACGAGGCAGAGACAAGCACCATAAATCCATCTGTGCTGCCAAGGAACAGCTATGACATTGGGACACCTCTCAAGGGAAGAGCTTTCTGTTGCGGCGGGCTCTGGTGCTGGCCTCACCACCTCGTCCTGCACCCCTGCCTTGGAGCCCCGGCTGAAGCCAGTAATGTAAAGCTTAGGTTTTCAGTAGGATTGTGGATACCTAGTAAAATCAGTGACAGCCAGGATGGGGTTCGTTACATCCCAGCCAAACTAATCAGACCCCTTGATTTCAAATACAGTAAGATATTTTGGGTTTTTATCACTTTTTTTGAATGGTGAAGCATACATCTGGCCTTCTTGCTTGCACTGGGTGGAGCATGCTTTTTTGTTGAAGCAGTTTTGCAAAATCAACTTTGTTGATTAAGGAAGTGATTAAGGAAGGGGACGGCTGCGTGTCCAGAAGCTTTCAGTCAAGGAAACTGAAAACCAGATCTGGAAATGAGGTATTATCTGAGAAGCAACGTTCCCCTGAATTATTCATGTCAAGCTCATCCATACTCTTCATTTTACTCCAGGGAGAATTCAAACCTAATTGTTCTACTGATAACGGCAGGCCGAAACAATTTGCTGACATCATAACCTGGATGAACGGGTTCATCATAACAATGAACCATGTCTTAAATGACACAAACAATTGTTCCCTACCTGCTACTTTACTGCTTAGTACATGATCAGGCTCACGAATCCAGCACTGACATGGATTGTAATCACTAATTATTATTTTTACTTTGCAGTTAAGAGAAACAGAGACTATTTTTTTCTCCACTCTTCATTTAATAGACACTGTAAGCCCATTTGTATTCTGCTTCCAACTTCAAGCAATAAAGGCCTTTTTAGCAACACATAAAAACTGCATTAAAAGGCCTCTTCATAATCACACAATAACACTTTTTATAGGTCTGCCCTCCCCCACATCTTTTATCTGGTTACAAAGTTCCCTAGCCCCCCAGAAACGCTGAATAACTCCGCTTTGATTCGAAAAACTCCGTTAATGCAGCTTCGTGTTCGTCTGGAGTTAAATATAATTAGCTTTGCATTTCAACAAAAGAAATGAGCTCAAATTAAGATGTGATTTCGGTAAGAGGCAGGGAGGACATCCTCCCGCTGGGCTAAGACTAAGGCTCGCACAGCAGGCTGTACCTGTGAAGCAAATAACGTGCCACGTGGAGCAGAGGTGAGCCTGCTAATTGCTGGGTCGTGGTTCTGCATGGCTCAACCCACAAGGACTCAGAGCAGCAGAGTAGAGGAGTGCAGAGATCTGTGGTCCCAGCCCCAGGCCAGAAGCACACCTTAACGCATACCTTAATGCACACACTGCCCTCAGAGACCCCATGAGTGTCCCAGGACCCTGAGTAACTCCTGGGATGGATGCAAGGCCCTCCGCTTCCAGAGGCAGGAGGCACCAGTGCTAACCTGGGACCTGGCTAAGCCAGCATGAGCAGACCTTTTCTCCCTTCTCTGCCCATTTGTTTGCGTGTCCTCCAGGCACGGCTCCGGGTTGAAGACCAAAGAAGATGTTGCCACGCTGCTTTACCCACCTGTTGCCTTTGCTACACAAGAATTTGTCAATCCGTTTGGGAAGAACCAACTGGGTGTTCATTCTTCTACGGGTACTGTAGACAACTAATCTTTGGAACAAATGCTGGCAGATTCTCCATGGATTTTCTGCCTTTCCTCTAATTACCCTACATCAACAGCTGCCACATAAATCACCTTCAGGGTGGTGGAAAAAATGAGGGAAGGGATCAGCGTCCCTCTCCGTATGAACTCTTAACTTTCTCTCAGTATAATAATATTACAAACTGAAACTTTTACTGACCCACGCTTCTTTTTAACCTCATCTGAAACGTCTCTTATTAACGCTCCAAGTCTCAGTGATGGTGCAGAGACACACTCCCACTCATCCAAAAGCTCACCCTAAATAAGGTCGGATTTTCAGTCTCTCAACCACTGAGAAAAATACTGTGCAAGCTGAAAAATAAATAAATACATAAATAAAAATAAATCTTGAACAATAAAACTCTACTTGTGCCTACAGCCAGCTCAGCTCACATTTTCTAGCTCCCGCCAACAGATTTATGACCTATGCATGCGTGTCGCTTCCTCAAGCTCTTCTGTGCTGTTCCTGTCACTGAGTATTACTGAAGCGACCCTCTGCAAGTGCAGGCTCTCTACAGACAGCAGTTAGCATGCTATGAATTCACAGTATGAACAAGCTTCAACTAATACCAAAATGGCAAACATATCAGTGAAGAAAAAACTAAGTAGCCTTCGGAGAATCCTTGTGAGGTTGGTACCTCACTACCCTGTCTGCGACAGCCTACAGTCTTAAAAAACAAAGAGAAAAACAAGGCAGGGTTGTTCCCCTAAGCATACAGGTAATATACTCAGGAACAAATTCAGATTATTCCAACTCCTGGGCTACCGCACTCCAGCTCCTCTTCTGTTCAGCATGTTTACAGGAGCCCTGGTACACCAGCAGCTCCTCGTCTACATCCTGCTTTTATTCTGCCAGATGAAGAGTTGTTGGGATCGACTGGATCTAAGCAGCTTTCAGCACCTTCCAGTTTGATGGAACCATTTGCAAAAAGCTCGGGATGCTCATCTGCCTTGCTGCAGTGGTTCTAATAATAGCCTGGTAAGCGAACTGACTGAGCACTTTGTGTTCAGAAGAAAAGAGCTGCTGTGGCCTCAGCAAGCACAATGCCCCAAGCAGGTAGAGAAAAGGAGATAAAGAAAGCTGCACTCATCTGTTTATACCAACACAGCAGGCAGGACTGCAAAGAACAAGCCTGGAACTGTGCAGCTGTGACACAAACAGCAGTGCCATTTGCAGGAACCCACCAGTGCTGCTCTCTCACAGGAGGTCAGACGTTTCTTCAGGTCCTCCAGTCCCTAGCGGGCTTCGCTAAGCAGGTGAGTTGACTGCTCTCACTGCTTTGAAGAAAATAACTTCATGTAGAAAGAATACCAAAATATTTCCCACAACACTGTCCTTACTGTCTCTTAGGTTTTCCAAACACAGTCTTAAAACAAAACAAAACAAATTATTCTTTTGAGAAGGAACTATGGGCAAAGAAAATGAAGTGCAGAGCAATAAATAACAGCCAGCCCAAGATTATTCCCAGCTTTCTGATTTCACTGATCCAGCTCCGCATCCACCCTGTAACAGAAGTGCTCACAAAAGCCTGACTGGAACAGCACCTGCAGGGAGTCTTGGTTTATGGCCTCAGCACAGAAGAACAAAGCGAATTTAGGGGCCTGGGGCCAGACTGCACTACCTTCTGTCAGCAGGCTTGTGGAGTCTGAATTATGCACCTCGCTTCTGTTGATATAAGGCAGCTCTAAATACGGGCAGCCAGAACCAGCTGGGGAGGGACTCGGCATCCATGTGTAGGCTCTGGCTTTTCAAAGAGCTCACCCTGCCTGCTGACACCATCTTTGACACCTGGAAACAAATGGGTTTTATGGAAATTGCTGGAAAGAAATGCAGGCTGAAAGTTGAAGTCTGGAAGCCAACCAGCTCACAGCACCAACTTCCAGTTGCATCCCCGTTGCTTTTCCTTTGCATTACGTTTCTCTGCAACACGCAAGTGAAACTACGAGAAAATGTGTTAGTGTTTGCCAAATGAGAAGCAGGAAGGTTTGAGTGAGTTTTAGTGGCAGAACCCTAGGTTCACTTAAAGACTGTACCTTTAATTTGGCTCTTTTCTAGCTACATTTCCTCCATTGAACTGTGAAGTGCATCCAGAATTCTAGAAATAAACAAAATTGACTAGAAAATAAAGTAGTATGTACCCAGCCTAATGTATACAGCTTTGTGAGTAAGGGCAGAATTTGTAAAGCTTGCGAGTTTGGCAGATGATGGTGAAAGCATTCAAGATTTAAGATACAACAAAGGCTTCGCAAGACAAAGCCGTGCCTGCTGTACAGTGCCGTGTTATTAAAAATGCACTGGCTGCTCAGGAATAGGAGGAGGGCAGCCGGGATTGATCTCAGCTGGTCTGCTGATCCAATTCCTTCTTCCCCAGTCACCATGGTAACTGCTCAGTAATTCTGACACGAATTGGAGGAGGGGACTGTCGATACCTTTGGGGAATAGCAAAACAAAGATTCACAGGGGAAGCGAACAGCAGCTTACCACTGCGCCGTGACAAAATGCAAAGAGAAGGACGTGGCCACAGCAACACCCAGAAATGGAAGAAAACAAAGCCACCAGGATCTTCTCTTGACTTTCCTCCAGCCTCCGCAGGATAATACTGCACCTGAAGTAGGTCCGCGGTGATTTGATAGGAGCAAAATCCCCCTTCCAAAATGCCTTTTGGCTGCTGGCAGTGGGAGAAAACTCACTCACTTGTTGCTTTAAGAAACCCGTCTGCTTTCCCAAGGCAAAAACGTCTTAATATGCCTCCTAACACAGTGTAACCCATCCAAGCAAAAACCTAGCTGCCTGTGGGGCTGGGCACAGGCCCCTGATGCACCCCAGGAGGGACAAAGCCCGAGCTGAAAGCCTCACGCAGCAGCCCAGCCCATCTGCCACCCTGCAAGCAGCCCCATTAGTTCAACTGCACCCTGCCAAAGGACGATGTGCTGCCGAAGCAGCTGCTACCAGCGAGCCAGGCAGCCAGTGTAGCCACGAAAACACTGCCAGGGAATTCAGGAAGATTGCTTCAAAGCTTAATTTAGGTCAAAATTGTTTTGATTCTGGACAAAGTGATATACTTAAGATGATACAGGCAACGTGGGGCAGAGAAAAGGAACAATGCAGATACTGCCCATTCCTTGTCCAGGCTGGGACCCGATCCTTCATAAGTAAAGTGATGTTTTCAAATATTGCCCAGGAGTGCTTTTAATTTCTGATACAAGATACACAAAAACTGGTATCGTTAATACCTTCTCCTGCAAAGGCAAAATAAAGCTTCTCAAACATATCAGTACCTTTATGAGGGATGGTTTTATGCCTCTTCTGTTGATGTTCCTGATAAAAACGTTTTATTGCTAAATAGCCCTATTTGCCACAGTAAATATTTTCATTTACCAAAGTAAGCCAGGATGTTTTATGGATCCATTAAATCATCGAATGGACAAAAGTAATTGTAAAGTAAGGAAGTTACAATCTTCTGCTGAACGGAAGCAGGATGGATGAGTGCCATTGCGTTATGGGTATGTTAAGGAAGAAAATGAAAACAGGATTCTCATTAAAAAAAAAAAAAAAAAAAAAAAAAAAGCGCTCAGGATTCTCATCTTCCTGCAGCTAGTTTGTCTTAGCAGCTCTGCTGAGCACCACGTACACATTCATTACTCATCAGGAAGCTGCAGTCCTCTCCGGAGCAGAATTACTGCTTTGCTTCCAATGCAGAAGGAGCAAACGACCCTGGAAGAACCCCTGGGCTGGCAGTGTCATTCTGAAAAAGAAACAGTCCCCGTGATGTGCATCCACTTCCACTACAGCCTACTCCAAGTTCACCTTCCTCCAACTGTAGTAGCATTAGAGCATGAGATACGATTTTCAAGTCTTAAAAAAAACTCTTTTACCACCTTTTTTAAATGGCAATCTAGTTTTGAAGCACATTTTTAGCAACGATTAACACCGGACTAGCTGAGCTGCGAAGTTTGAAATTAAGTCTTGTCTTAATTGCACAGAAATGATTAATTTCACCGTGACTTTCCTGTCACTGCAGTCATCCAATTGACTCGAGGAAGCTGCATTCTAGGTCTGGCTCATTCTTTCTGTGGACGGGCAGCAGCTCCCACTCTGTGTAGCAATTCCTCTGTTTGCCTGACCTATCACAGGTTGGTGCTGGAATTCCTCGAGAGGAAAACAAACATCTCTTTTTGGTCACTTTGGTTAAAAGGAAGAGCAAAGAAAACAGGCAACATCTTTTCCTGCTTGCTCCCAAGTTTCTCACCTTCTGCCTAGCACTATACTTTTCCTAAAGCGCTTATACCTAGGCAACAGGAATCAGTCCTCATCGATACACCTGCCACGGCGGGCATCCTTTCTGCCACAGACAATATCTGTTTTTCATCCGGCTCCCTGCTCCCGTTCAAAAATTAATGAGAGCAGTGGCTGTAACGGTACGCAAAAGATCATGTCAAAAATCAATCCTGTCACTTGGGCAGCATTGCTACCTGGCCATAAATCCAGCGAGGCCGTAATGCAGCAGCGCTGATTTGCTGACAGCAGCATCGAAGACCAGCTGCACGCGCAGCCACTCCTAACCCACAGGTCACGAATTTATTATCTATGAACCTGTCCTTTGGCAGCTCAGGGGAAGACAAAGAAAATCTGATCATTAAAGGGAGAAGACAAAGAAGGACTATTTTTCAGAAGCAGACCACTCAGCTGTTCCTCTGACATCTTCCCCTCCAGACCCTTCACCATCCTCGCAGCCCCCCTTTGGGTGCTAACTACTATTTTACGTCCTTCTTACACCACAGAGCCACAGCCTGCACCCAGAGCTCAAGGTGAGGCTGCAGCAGTGGGGGGCAGCGTGGGACAATCCCTTCCTTCAACCAACTGAGCCTGGACATGGCTGGCCCAAAGACTCAGGTTCAACAACCTGGACAAGCCTTCAATGATGATGAGCAAAGCCAGCCCAGTCACCTACAGCCCAGAGACAAAGCACTGCCATGGGGTGGAAAAGTCGATGTTGCTGGAAATCTGATGGCTTGCTAAACACACCACTGTCTCTTGAAATACCACTGTAATTTGTGGGTATGCTGCAGTAACATTTAAAGCAGCGTGTGTTAACTGAGAGACCTTTTGCGACTACCACATTTATATAATCTCCAGGATTTTAGCAAACCATTAGGGCTATTAGCATTATCAAGGCATCTTTGCGTTGAATAAAACCTAAAGCATTAATATAATGAAAACACAAGTCAGAAGATTAGACAATAATATGCTAATACACTGGCCTATTTGCTTAACAAGCACAGGAACTTAAAATGCCTTTAGGCAAGAGTGAAACGAGCTTGTTTACTGCCTCTTCTCTCTGCTGCTGTGCTGCTTGTTCAACTACGCTGTTATCAGAACCATCTCGCTCAAGTTACAGGCAAAAAATGAGTGGTTGTCCTCATTCAAGCGCTACAACATTCAGAAGAGGAATAGTCTACACGAACTCAAAATTAGAAGTTGTTTACAGCTATGAAGCTCAAAAAGGAGCAGTCCCAGGAAACTGCCAAAAAGAACCAAACTTGTCTCCTTCCCCCAGGTCTACCCAAACTTTCTATAGCATCAGCTGCAGCTGAGGGGATCCAAGTAACCAGTACGTTAGTCTCTGCGCAGAGTTAGAGCAACATAAGTCAGTGCAGTGGCCTCAGGCATCGAGCATTCGGCATGTGTAATTTATTCTGCGCACAAAATGGCCCATAAAGATGATCGCTCTGCTACAGCACTTTTGATGGAATGGAAAATAACAGGTGAAGGTTGTAAATTACGAGAACTCAGCCTAAGCCATAGCTAATCACCAAGATTACAGAGAGGCAGCCTTGTATTAAAGCCGTAAAGGCAGAACAAAACCAGGACATATCTAATCTGTCCTAAAACCACTGCAACTGTACTGAAACTGCTGATCAAAATTGAAGCACAAATCTTTAATCCTAGAGAAGCAAAATCAGTGCAGCCAGGCTGCACGCACCAACCTCTTATTTCTTCTAGCGTCGCACTTGGCTACGCTCACATTTTTTGTTCCAGCTCACCCTGAACCCCCTAGAACCTCTCTCCACAGGAGGGTAACATCCCATCACCTCGGCCTGTGCAGCTCGCTGCCTGCCAGAAGCAGCCACGTCTTCTGCATTCTGCACAACCTCACAGCACTCCAGCAGACTTCCCGGCCTGTTCTCTCTGAAGCAGGCTGTTGGTATTCCCTGCACCGCTCCCAGTCTGTTCTAGGATGCAGCATTTGTTTCCATAGCAATGTCACTTGCTTACCCTCCTTCATTGATTTTGACCAAGGAATGGCTCTGTCTTGGCTGAACTTCATCTCCTCAGTATAATAAAATCAGCACAAGAAGCGAGGCTGCAAGTGTCTTGATTACTGCAATAATGCGAGGGGCCTGCAGCGTTCTTAATGAAACTGGCTCGTAGATTTATTTAGTGGCTAGACTAAATTACTGCATCTGAATAAAGGCAGCAAGAATCCAGCTTCAAGCTTTTATAAAACACAGCATTTGCTTTTTCAAAGCGGTTTCTTACATGCAGGAAAGGCAAGAATGCTCCTCAAATACCCTCTGAGAACTGGTGAACATCCAGTTGGCTCTCGGTAACAGCTGCTCATCAGCCTGATGGCAAAAGCTTAAATTAGAGGTAATATAATAAAATGCAAACAACTAACATACTGGAGTGGTAACCAAGGTTTTCAGAACAGCAGGTCTTAACGTAAGGGTCACAGAAGTTGGTCCTGAGTTCAAGAAGCTTTTCTCCTGCAGGTTCCATGAACCATCTCAGACCCGGAACCGTTTTGGGTTCACCAAGCAGCCCAACGTTCTGCACAGAACTCCTGATGCCAACAGGTGTTTGGTGCCTGCTCTGCGCTTTCAGAAAAACCTCATCTTTTTAGGGAGATGTGTTCCTTAAATGGGAAATAGGGACTGGCACAAGGGATTATACAGACCAGAACTGCAGCTAAGCTCTTTAGGGCAGGGCCTGTTGTTTTGCTCATGATTTAAAGAGTACTTAGCAAAAGAGTATCACTGGTGAACACAGATGTATCTCATTCAAAACAACAACCACGCAGCAGGGTTTGGACTTGGAAAAACAATGCACGACAACTTCAGGCAACTGGACATTTCCAATCATTTGTGACACAATACGGTCTAAGGAATCCTCAAATCCAGCAGAGCAAATTAAAATACTTCCTAAATGTAACAGCTCCATAATTCAGCTGTCCTTCCTGCCACCCTCTGTCATAATTAGGCTTTTCATCATCAAAGACGTGAAGGAATACTAGCACAACCAGTCCTGGAGTAAAGAGCACAACAAACATATTGTTAGATTGTAAATCTCAATGCTGACATTAATAAAATACTGTTTATGACTAAAGCATTAAAACAGTGCTTTATAGGGAGTTTTGAGGGGGGCAGGCTGAAACAACTCTTTGGACCCGCTAACATTTGCCTAGAAGAATTTTTAAGAGAACAGATTTCCTGTCTGCTTAGCCAGCTCAGGAAAGAAAATGTCAACTAAATGAATCCCAAGTGAAGAATTAATTTCAATCTGTACGATATAAACTATTACTTTGCTACCAGGCTTAACTCTCGTATTAGTCTTAATAGAGCAAAGTGTCCCAGCTTTCTCTTTTCCTTTAAAACCCGGCACAACCAGCAACCACACCGACGAGCTGCTCACTGACTTTTTGTCCCGGCATGTGACTGGCCAGATACCATCGGAGGCAGAGCTAACACTTCTGGAGGGAACGGCATCAATTCAGTATTCACCTTGTGTTTCATAACCAGAAATTTAAGAGGGGAAGGAAATCTCTTTCTGACTAGTACAGAGCAGAGATGTGTGCCCTCGGTGCATGGACAGTACCTGACTACTCATCGTGCTGCCCTAGGATGTGCTCCTACCTGGCACACTGACCCCATCCCCAGCTCTCCTCAAACTCCTTCCTACCTCCGCATGTGCATCTCTGAGCTACTCACTCACCCGCAAATTAACTCTTCATCACACCTCACTGAAGTCAGACACCAGCGCTGTACAGACTCAGCTCACTTCCGAACTGTTTCAATTCTCTGACTGTAAAATGGGGACTGTGCTGTCTTCTTATCTTGTCTCACTCATCTAGAATGTAAACTGGAGCCGGTCTGCCCATACACAGAAAAGCACATTGCACACAGCACCTACTGCAGTTAGATTTCAGTCCACCATGTTTTGCTACTACTTAACAATGTTTGTATTGCAGCTGTAGTGTAGGAACTGCAGTGAAGGCAAGCAGGGGAGGGAGGGCTGAAGGAAAAAGCTGGGCTGAAGTGCTCTGTCCAAGCTTATGCAGTGATCTGTCAGGGCAAAGACCTTTGGGGCCACTTGAGGGTTGCCCCCTGAAGAGCTTTCCCCCCCCGCCACTGCTTTCCAGGGCATGAAATAAAAGCCTAAGAAAAACACCAATGTTACTTGATATCTAACAGCAGAACAGAAAGCTCTGAAGAAATAAGACAAATGTCCTCTGGGAGTACAAGAAGAATGCAGCTGCCTTCAAACAGAGGAAAATCATGCACACTGAAAAGAAAGAGTAATCAACATAGGGTCTTGCTGAAGGAATAAACCTAAGCATCATTGCGCTTCCGTGATTCAAGTAGCAGAAGATAATGTACCACTAAAAAAGGCTTTTATAATAATTGTTACCATTATTAATTGCTCTTTACTATAAAAGTCCCCAGGGACTAGTGAGATGCGCAAGGGTCTGACTCTCCCAGATCCAATATCCTGCCTTTTATCTCCATCATCAAAAGCCAATGTTTGTTTTCATAGACAGAGTTTCAGTATTTCATTTCCTAAGCTTACCCAGAACCAGAGCTATGCAAATAATCACCAGCAACGTGAGTCACAGACGAACACAGGTCAGTCTCTACCGATCTGCCTCGTGCGTTCACTTCAGACTGAGAAACAGCAGAGCTGTAACGTGCACAAAGCCAGGCACTACAGGGATGAAGGCTATCAGCCAGCTCTCAGAAAGCACTGAGGATGATGCATTACATAAAAACTAAGTGGATACAATAAAGTTGTCAAGGGTGATCAATAATTTCCATTACCAATCTACTTTGAAAGCCCCAGCAGCAGCAGTTAACAGCTCCAGGCAGCAAACTGAGCCCTCCTGCAATAAAGCCAGGTCTTTGGGTCCAGGCAGCTTCCGCTTCCCACACAGAAACTATTTCATCCAACCCACACTCCTCCACAGACACCTCCACTGATCCGGAGAGAAAAGGGACCTAGTTTATGGAGGGAGCTGTGAGGACAGAGTAATTGCTTCCATGTTTGTATCTGTCACCGAAATGCTGGGAGCTCCGAAGGAGATGTTGGTGCAAGGGCTGGTATTCTGCCACGTACCTGTGCTCTGCGGCACCATCCTGAGCAAGCCACGAGAGGGAGCGTATAACCCACGGCACAGGACAGCTGCTGCGTGCGCTGCTCTGACAGCCAGGGGTGGCCTCGTACAGCTCAAGGCTGGGGAAACTTGGGGCAAGGCAAGAAAGGAGCTAGAGAGGAGAAAAGGGGGCAGGAGAATCCCAGGTTGTGACGGGATGAGCTATGCCCCAGCAGTTTTTTAGCAGCAGCAAATGGGCAGAAACATCGTTCAGCACAGCAAGGCCCCATTCATCCTGCTGCTCGGGCAGTACCCCAAAATAAATTGCAATCCACCGCTGTGCAGGCGGCCTGTTCCTTGAACAGAGGGCTTCAGCCACAGTGAACGTCTCTCAGCCCTGACAGCCACGGTCCCGTCCGCATGATGCATCCCCTCCAGCTCTCAGGTAACTCCACTGCCTCGTGCCTGGACTTCTGGTTCACAGCGAGGCACCAGCACCGCAACGCACGGCCTGTCACAGCGGAGGTGGAGCAAGCTCCATGGACCATACTGAAAAAAAGTCCTTGTTACATTTGGATCAAGAGCATGAAACGTGCGCCGATCCCAGTCCAGGACTGGGATTCAACTCATTCAGCATGGCAACGCGCTTCTGTATTTCATGCTTCCCGTGAAGTATTTGTAATTAACGTCAGTCATAAAGAATAGCTTTTCAGGGACTTGGCAAAAAAAAAAAAAAAAAAAAAAAAAAAAAGCGACCAAAAACATCAGTGCCAGCAGCTGTTAACAAGAAAAGAAATCCTGCAAAGGATCTTCCAGGAAAGGAAAAAGTGTATTTATGCCTCCTCCCCTCATCCCTTGCCAAGCAAGCACACAAAATAATCCTTTGTCACTGCCCATAAAAACGTCCCAGATGGCACCAAGACAAATTGTAAATACACATTTTTTTTCCTCTTAAGCCCATAGATTTTAAGGCCAGAAAGAATCACTGAGCTTATCTCCTGCTTTGAAGGATCTGAGGAGGAAAGGTGAAATCTGTCAGCAGTGGTTTAGCCGAGTCGAAACATCATTAATTGTGGTTAGTTTGGGCCCTAACGTATACAGGTAAAGCAGTTTGGGTCCTACTAGTCCAAGTACTTGGTACTTCTAAGCCAAACAGGGGAAATGACCGAATCAATAAATCAGCACATCCCCTTGGTTATTAGAAGGCACAAACACTTCATTGGAGAGGAGCACACTGACTGTCAGTTCCCCAAATGGCTGCTTCTGCTTTCCAGCAGGGAGAGAGCGAGCATGAGCGGTGCCTCCGCCAGCTGCTTCTCCAGCACATCCCTGATTTCTTCAGACACAGACACCTGGGGAACATCCCATAAATCGTGCAAACAATAGCAGCCTTCCCTCCATTTCAATTTTGCACAGAAGCCACCTGCTCACAGATTGGGCCATTCGGATATTGCCTGACAGATTAAGAAAGTGCCCTAATTTCAATGAATTCAAACCTAATTTTCTTGTGCCTCCAGTGAGCTCTGCTGTTCTGCCAGCCAGCCATTTGTGACACGCAGCCACTGCAGATGGACCAGCTTGCTGTCCACATTACAAAGGGATCTCATTCACAATTCTGCCATCACATTTCCATGTCCTTGGAGCTAGGATCAGAGTTGACGCAACACAGACTGTAAAAGCAAAAACAATAAGGCATTTCCTTAAATATCTGCATGGTGGGAAGCTGCACGGTGCTCACAGCACACCGTGAGCACCAGGGCAGTCTCCCAGGTACCATTCCTCACCGTCAGTGCCACACAACCAGCAGCAGCAGCTTTCAGCTCTGTCCCTCAGGGCTTCATCCAGCCACACCGGTAACCTTCACCGAGAGCAAAGCCTGCATGGCTCCTTCTGCTGAAAGGACTTGTGAGCACTTCTGGTACTTACTGCTCCTGAGGTGACCTGCTGCAGTAGCTAAGGTAGGTTCTGCCCGGTACACTTCATTTCTGTAATGAAACCTCGCATCACAAGTTCATGTGTGATGAGTACGAGCCTGCTGTGGTGTTCCCCAACAGCAATATTGGCACTGATCTGTCATTTGGACTACCTGCCCCTTCAGGAAGGGCACATGGCTGGATTGCCTTTCTGCACGCTCCTCCAGAATAAGGAAATGCAAAGTCTTCACCTTCCAGGCTTTTTCTGCACCACTCCATTCCTCATTCTCTTTTCACTTCTCAGTCCATTCCACTCCTGGCAATTTATCCTTCAAGATGGATTAAGTTATCCAAAAGTATCACCTGTTATTCCTATCATATTCACACAACACTTAGTAAATTCAGACCCTAAACCTTGCACGACATCTTAAAGCAGAATCAAAGCTCGGGATGAAAACAGACTTGAAAGTATCCATCTCCTGGGAGCCCAAGCACAATGCATACCATCCATTACCAGGACATCAAGGCATTATCACCGCGGTCAAGGACAAGCGTACATTCCACTGTCATTCAGACAGCGGTTTGGCTCAGGGAGACAACAGGAGATCAACAGCCACGAAAGGCAAACACTGACCTTATGTTCCCATTTTCCACTGTCTCAAGATGCCGTCATGTGGAAGGAAGACCTGACATCAAAGCTAACTCAGTATAATGGAGAAGTAATATCGAGCTACTCCCAGCAGAAGCAGCAGGTTTGAGATGTCTGGTTCCATCAGAATGCCTTACCAATTCAGACCGGAGGATATTTGCATCCCCAAACTTGCTCACTCAGCTGCCTCTGCCAAACCTCAAATATAGTGCGAAGTGCCAAAAGTTATTTTTCAATCTTTGCTGCGAATTCGAGTGTTTATTATGATTCCAACAAGAAGATGGCAGATCATTCGTGGACTTCAGTTTGAAAACTGTTCTTCTATGAGATCCATTAATACCCCTCCTCCCTCTCCTCCTCAGAGTAAGTGTTGAACCTGCGAGTCCTGGATGGCTGCGCTTACCTCTGGAATACAGTGATGAAGTTAAAAACAAACAAACAAGAACAAAAACACCACGGAAAACAAACAAACAAATAAACAAAGCCACCCCTGCTCCCCTACACACATTTTTGTCCTTCATGATTTGGAATAAACTTAACAACATGAACCGATTTTATTCTACAACAATGATGGAAGAATAAAGAGAACACAGGAACGCAGGATTCATGTTAATATTGAATCTGTTGCAAACTAATTGGCTTGGGACATTTGGGATCCAGCTAATGAATTTTGGAGCTCATGGGGCTATCAAGATGCATGCGTTACAAAACCTTCTCCTCTGTGTCACCAGCTCTCATTTAGAAAGTAAGTTATATTTAGGATTCCTCTAACCTTTCTAATGATGAACCAAGCATGGGCTTCCTAGCCACCCGTCCCTTCTCATCCTTCCTGTGACTTGTTTGCCTACAATTTGTCACAGTTGTATTATAGATTGCTACCAATCTGGAAGAATTAACAGATAATAATAATTTATAGCTAGTATACCACTGCCTCCAGTCTGTGACTTTCACATGAAAGCGAGGCAAATGAGTTCTGAACACCTCCTTACTAAATTAATCTCATTGTCCTTAAATTATACCGCTTTATTTTTAACTGCTGCAGAGGTGAAAAGAGTTCCATTAGAATTCCCACCTGATCTGCTTGTCTCTAATAACAACAATCACCAGGCATTGCGAAAAGTTCAGCAGCAGAGACCTGACCCGTACTGTTTATCTGCAGAAACGGGATCCAGCGTGTGCTGGGGGTTCCTGTGCTCAGTGCTGCGTGGGCTTCCAGAGATCCCTTGCCGCTTGGTTTCCCCGGACTGCAGCCATGCACCGTACATCCTACAGCTCCTCTGCCAGCAGCACTCAGGGCATAAATAACAATGAGCATTCTTAGCAGAAATAAGAAAAGGAGAGGGAAAACTGCTGCATCTCTCATCCCTCCTCGATGCTCCCCTCTCGTGATGAGAAGGCAGAAAGCGAGGGAGGGGAAGCTGGCGGCAGGCAACTGCTGGGACTCGCCTCCCAGCGCGCACGATACAACTGCTCCTGCCTGCCACTTCGGCATTTTTTTCCTGCATGTTTTATTAGGAACAGATGGGGCTCCTGGCTATTATATTATCAAGTCTCCCTACACAGCTGCGCAACTCCGAAATTGCAGGAATAGCAATCTCCTGAATACATCTCTCCTGCTCCTAACAACTGCTTCTTTGCTGCGATGCCGACCATAGCGGGTCTGGAAAGCGTTCTTCCAGTGTCAGGAGCCACGGATGGGTTTATTTTGAGCCACAACGCATTTCTGTATTCCACAATTGAATTCTAAGAACATATGCCAAAAATCCTCCTCCTCCCACCCCTCCCAGCCCCCAAAAGCAGCTAGTACGGTCTGGAAGAAGTATGAAGCCCATGGGCCCACAACAGACCATAGAAGTCAAATAATAAGCATTTCTTACCCACTGTCACTTGACAGAAGAGAAAGACACGTCCACTAATCCTAAATTGCTTCTGCTCTGCTTGGATCAATCCCGAAAGGAGCCTACACCCAAACCAGAAGTTTCCAGAGCAGGAGTGAAGCTGCAGTGAAACAACAGCAGTGGGCATTCAAAGCTAAGCAGCAAGCACAGGGGCTGAACCTTGGGCTCAGCAATCCCCATAAAGCCAGAGCAGATCTTTGCCAAAGCCTGGAAACAAAGATTTGCATTTGCAACACAAGAACCAAACCAAACTGAAGCTGACGCTGAAATTTGGCGCAGGAATGTGAAAATATAGGACAAAACAAGCAGTTTTGTGAGGAGCAAAACAAAAAAGACTGGTTGTCAGCAGATCAAGCAATTTCAATCCCATATGGATTCTCTGATGCCTGAAACAAGCAATGAGCTGCAGGCTTTCTCTCAATGAGAAATGAAAGCTTTTCCCTTCCCAAAGCTTAAGATATTTACGCCTTTACCAGAACTGGTTAAAATAGTTTAGCGTGTTAAAAAGTGCTAGAAGGAAAGAGGTATATGCATCAAAGTGCATTGCTTCTGTAGGAAACAAGGCTAGAAAGACCAAAGGAGTGAAAAAGAATTATACATAAATGGTAAATTCTATACAAATTTTACATGGGTGACTCTGAACCAGAACAATGTCGAGTTTTCCTGACTAACCGGGAGGTGAACAGCAATGGCAGCAAGAATCTTGACTGCTGTCGGTGAAATTGTCCAGAGATGCAGTTCTACTCACTCCCCAGTCAGTCCTAAGCTGATCTAGGACATTAGCATTTCCCTTTGGCACAGGTGAGTCCTTTATTTTTAAATGAACGTCTCATTGAAAGAATTAAAGCCAATTCTCCTTTGTCCTGCATAAACCACATGCTGCACGTATTGCATTAAGGCTTAGCCAAATAACTGGGATGTTCCCAACTGAGCTCTCTCAGACTGATGTTCAAGATTTTAATCATCGCCTTTCCCTCTTCAAATTAATTTCCACGATGCCATTTGCAGCCGAAATGCTGCCTTCTCAGAGAACATACAAAGAGCTGTGGCACAGGAATTAGCATAGAGAGCAATCAAGAACAGAGGTCAAACTGAGCCGCTGATAATCCAGCACATCATTGCTCCATTTTGTCTGACACTTCAAGGAGCAAAAGAAAAACAATTCCTTGTGTTACAATGGAGAAACACTTGGATTTTATCCATGCCAGTAAGGTTCCTTAAAAGATTTTCCTTAATCACAGTGATTCAGATCTTAACTCTTCGATTGTTGCTTCTGCTTGGCTACCGTGCCACAAGGGGTGTTACAGCCAGGTTCAGTGGGTACCACGTTCCCACGCATTCAACTTATGTGGCTCTGCTCTTAATCAGGCTGCTCTTAATCAATCTCTCCAATCTTTTGGTTTTTATTTTTAATGACACAGACGCCTGGGTGCGTCTCCTAGTGGCACGTCCCAGCACACTTCACTAAGGCTTCTGTCCTGTGATATGGGAAGAAAAAAAAATCACAAAGAAACAAATGTCTTCCCCTCTGCCCCTGGTTCACCTCCAGCACACGGATGGGACTCACCCACAGCAGCAGGCTCTGCGGGCAGCTCCCCCAGCTGGTGCTGAGCGCAGCCAGGGGCCCAGTGGGTCTCCACCAGCAGGGTGCCCGGTGCCTGCAGGGCCCCTGCTTCCCTGGCAGGAGAGCACATTTTGATCTCCAGGACTAACCGTGCTCGCCTATGTTGGTGTGCAGCATGTTTCCATACACATAAATTATTAACCTAAGGCCCTGGAGCTTGCTCACGCCGTCTCCCTCCTTGCCCCAATAGGAACTGAGATATGAAACAATGCTTTGCCGGAGCCCCTGGCAATTACCTGGCATCCTGCAGGACTCCAACATGCAGCTGACAACGCAATTATGCTCCGAACGCTACAGACGGTGTAAATTATCCATGTGCTGTGAAAGCTGGGCTGTCTCATACTCACTGCAGCTCTCCCCTAGGATCCAGAAATGCTGCGAGACACCAGATTCAACCTCACTGCACTCCAGCAGATTTCGGAAATACCAACAGAATATTCTTTTCTTTTTTTGCCCTCTTTTTCTGTTCTTGCCTATCTTCCTATGCTCTTCCATCTCTAATGACAAGGTGTAGTGCAAAGCGAGCTGTTAATCAGCCAGTGCTCACAAGACGACTAGATCACCTCAAAATAACAAACCAGCCTGCCAACAAGTGAAGGGAGAAGAGGAAATCTGCAAAGAGCCACCAATTAGGAGCTTAGGGGAAACGTGTCTGAGGAGAACAAAACCGAACCGTTACAGCATCATCTTAAGGACAGCCCTAACTCGCGTTCTCATTGATATTGTAGCATCCAGTTATTTCGTGACCTGAGCGTGCATTGAGTGTTAATGCAAAGTGCACCCACAAAAAGGACAAACTGGTGTGGTTTTGGGGCCCTTCCCTTCTGAGCGCACAACAAAGGCAGTAAAATAATCTGTGCTCCATGCGGGCGTGTATTAAGGCAGGGAGCAGGTAACTGAATGAGCTGCCCTATGAAGAAAAGCATGAAAAAGCAAGGTCTCATTGGGATGTTAATGAATGCAGCATCATTAACACCAAATGACTGGCTGCAAAGTTAAGCACTGAATGTAAGCAGACTTTGAACCAAGCCAAGCAAGCTAATGCTTGCATCAAACAAGGTCAATCATTCAACTGCCCCAATTATTAAAGGGGGAATTCTTGTTGTTACAGGATGACACGAATAGGAATTTACTGTCGCTTTTATGTTTTACATTCGCTCTGGGTGCTACAGTTATTCAAAGTATTTGGCATACCGCGTTTACAACACAAAGGGATGTTTTGTTTCTGGTAAAACCGAAGGACAGGACAGACTGACAAGGACAGAGAAAAATAAGAGGGGAAAAAAAGATGACAAAGCAATGCGCCTGCAACGTTGCACTGAAGGGAGCATCACGCTGAAGGTTGGAGTGGAAACGCTTAAAACAACGGAGCACCACACAAAAGGATTACATTGCCAAGGGCAATTCCACTACTTCTCAGTGCAGTCAAGTTTTACTATATGCCAAGCATAATAAATAAGAGCAGGCAAGCCAGAAAAAGACATTTTCAGTCAGACCTTCCCTGCTGTCTGTGCTGCACAAGCACACCATTTTACAACAATACGCCAAAAAAAAAGTATCCTGTTTTTTCATGGTTTATTTTGAAATTAATCTAGCTGAAGGTTGGGTAAAATTTCAGAAAAATAATGTAACGGCCAAGGTTTGGAGCTAGACTGAATATAAACTTGATCACGGGTAAAGGAGAGAAAAAAATGAATAAATTGCTTCCTCTCCCTCTCGGCTTTGGGCTTTTTCTTCCAGGCAGAATTCTTTTTGTTGTGCAAGGTCCTTTAATTTATTAATTTACGGATTTGTAAACGGGAGCACGCAGGTCACTGCAGTAAATCACAGCCCTTAATTTCATGTGAAAGAAGGGAGCGTTACACTAACACGGGGCCCTCAAAGAGCCCTTTGTTAGGGTGGAGGCTTGCACATAAATAGGTTTCAGAAGCCTGGAGAAAGGAGGTTTAGAAAAGAAAATGCCTCTAGATTTTTTTACACTTTATTTTATCACCTTTCAGAGAGTAAAGCAGCTGAAAATAATCAAGCAGAGATAAACCCGACAATTGACCTTCACCTAGCACACATGTGTAACCACTTGCCCTGTTTCAGCAGCAAAGAGCTCCTCCAAACAGCCCTACTGCATCTTTAATGTCCCCAGAGCACAGAAGCAGCAGAATAAAAGCAGAAAAACGATGGCATTGCCTTCATTACCACAGCAGATTATACCATCACCAGTGATACAGTGGGTACAGCTACAAATCCCTGCCATGCTGTTCCACCAGCCGAATTCGTAATCGGGGACAACTGTTGTATCCCACACCTCTGTGTTAGCTTAGGTTGTGAACTCACGCCCTCCTCCCGCTCCCCTACCTCTCTTCTGGTGTCTTATTGTGTTTTTTTAGCAGTACAGACCTTGTATTGCCTACTCCTCTTAGTAAGACCAGGTCTGAAATTTCCATGGCTGTGGCAAATTGGGGAATGCTACCAGGGATGTTCAGCCAGCACTGTGCGTGGAAAGGGACGTCTCCCTTGACACTTGATCATGGGCTTCCATCACTTAACTGAGAAGGTCCCAAAGGTCATGCTTGGCCAAAGGGTAACCCAAGCACCGCAGCTGGATTTCCCCCAAGACTAGCCCTGTGTTCTCCACGGGCACTGAAATAAGCTAGAAGAAAGCTTTCAGATAAAAACAGCCAAAAAGCCAAGGGCATCAGAATGGAGCTGAAAGACATGATTTAAAACCCCGCAGCAAAACGCCACATCAGCAATTAGTGGATGGACCATTAAAGGGCGCAATGTATTTTTACAGCTGATTAACGTACGCAGTTGAGAGAGGAAAGCAATTCCCTGCGCAGTGACCATGCACACGCACAACCGGCACGTGCTCCACTTGCACTAACAACCGACAGAGCAACGCGCGCCATCTCCACCGCGCTCTTCCAAAGCGGATTTCACATCTGACCATTTTTTTTTCTTTCTTTTTCCCCTAAAAATGAGGATTTGTGTGGGAATGGGAACATTTGTAACACGCAATGAATTAGCCTATTCTCTGACACAACATGCTGGTGTCTATAATTAAAGATCTTCAAAATGGATGCAGCCATTTTCTAAAGCCGAATCCCACATTAATTATACCCTCCCGAGATGATCTGGCATTGTTAGGCGTTATAAATGGAACAGTTACCAGCACATGATGTGACTGGTCATTAAATTGTGCAGGAATAAAGTAGCTGAACTTGGTTTGCATAGGCACGTCCTCCCTGCTTCTTCTCAAAGGAATAGAGAGCGCTCAGCTGGTAGCCAGCAGTCCAACATCACCTCATTGCAGGCTTAGCTTGCTTGCCAGCACATGTACCGGAGCACAAGTCAGGCACTGAGGACATGCTCAGCCACCCTTCAGCAGATCCGTTGCCCAATGCTACCGGTAGCAGTTGGATAGAGCAGCCCCTTTCCAGCTGTGACCTGGTTGTCCCTCGGAAGCCTTCAGCCAGCGTAACCACCTGCAGCTTCAGGAACCAGTTACACTGTCAGGCCTTCAGACTTGTACCATAAAATTCAACAAATGTTTGCTCCATTCAAAGGGCAGCCTCACGAATTTCCACCATTTCTCTATTTGCTTAAAGACCAGAAACAAAAGCATTGAGTAAAACGGCATCTAAGGTTTTCATGTCTGTTTGTTTTAATAACCTCAGATGTACACGGGCCCTTTTCTTATACCTCCCCTTAACAAAAACACCACTACTAAGTTTTCATATAGGAAATACTACAGCACAGTAGTTATCTCCAAGGAATCAAGGAGCACCTTCTGCCTCAGTCCTACAAAGACTGCAGTCCTACAAAGCCACCTCCAATCCAGGGTGAACTCCTCACAGCAGACAGATGCCAGTAAGGGTCCCAAGTCCGAGTTTCTTGCCATCGTGGGGTTGGTATCAACCAATCTGAAATCAACTCCAGAGGCCTAACTTACATTGCTACACCTGGCCAGCAAGCTAAGGAAAAAAACTCTGTCTGGTCAGAACCTTTCCAGGCTTGCCAAGTCTCTCGCAGAGAACCTGATTTTCCACAAATAACAGTAAAATTGACACGAATTTTCTAAAGAATAACACTTTCACTTCTTTTGCAGTTTAGTTTCTGAAAAGAGAAGCCCAAGATACCTGAACTTGCAGACTTCACTCACAGCTGCGAGTCAGCTGTTCGCATCTCCTGCCCAAGGCCTCTCCATGCCTTACCAGCCCCTTCTACAACACCAAACCAGAAACACCATAACCACAGGAAAACGAGGTCCCAATGAATGTAAACTCAGCTAATCCTTATAAAAACTTTTTGCCTGGAGAAATCAGTCGTTCTTTATAGGGCTCCTCTAAGTGAATGCTTTCTTTATCTGATCAAAAGAAACGCTTACACGCAGCACACAGAGCAGCATATCGATATTGCACTCACTGGCTTTAAAGTAAGCATTTCATCAGTTGCCCATTAAAGTTCAGACAGTTTCTGTTTACTTACCAACGTTTTATCAGACAGCATGTGCAAATCAGTATGGTAATTGTATGCTAAGTCTACGAATGTATGGCTGATATTAAAAAAAGAGCATCAATCAAATCAATTGGTGGTAGTCCTTCCTTCAACTGCCTTACGTTTCTTTTTCCTTCTGCCAGTTACGTTACCCTAGTGGAACAGACTTCAGACCAAGAGCAAGTCATTGCCCGAGTACCTCAACTGCATACATCTATCCAAACACTTACAGAGCGGTGCCCTTAGTATGGAAGAGGATGTAAGACCTCCTGCTGTCACAACGAGCTTCATTCATCCATTTAGCCAATAAAGCAGGACGGGGCAGTGGCCTCCTATCTGCAAGTGTGGAGCACAGAGTTGCATACAGTTTCCCAGCTCGAATCAAAACCACTGTGCCGTGTCCCTTCCAGCCCCAAGGAGCGGCTGTTCCATACTCATCGTTCTTACCCCATTTGTGATTAGCTCTGTCAAAGTTAATCAAAGCTAGAGCATAAGACATAATAAAGAGTGAATCGTGACATTAGTGCTGAATTATCAACAACTGCATTTCGTAATAGCCTAATAACTTGATTTTCATGCTCAAATTAGCCTTTGAAGATGTTAACTCAGAATCAAGCATAATGAAAAGCTTAATTCTGATGTCTCAACAATGCACGTTAAATGTATGTATTATAAACAGCTCGCAGTTTATGGGATATGACGCAACTGACTACAGTCCCTATTTGAGGCTGCAAAGAATGTTAATGGTTTTTAGTACAGACAGATGAAGACTGCTGTATTACAAAACAGTTCAGTGGATCCAGAATCATTTTTAGCTGTCACGTGAAGCAACAGTTGGCTGTCCTCTTAATAAGGCCTCGCGAACTTGCGGAACCCATAAATGGTCAAAATCCCTCTAAAAGCAAATTCGGTGACGTGAAGTCTTGGCCTATGAACCATCGTTTAGTAAGCACTATAAACCCTTAGGAAGAGCTAGAACTAAAACCCAGACATTACCTGAATGTGAACACAGCAATGTGGCAGAAGTAGGAGAGAATGGGAAATGAAAGCCTGGACTACATGAACAATAACCACCGAACAAACAGCATTATCAATGAGAAGTCAGAAAACAATCTGCACAACACAGATACTGCTGTACAGACCCACCGTTCCTGGCTGTCACGCAGTGGGCAAACCATTAAATGCATCTCAAAACTTAAGACGTAACCTCAGTCACATAAAAGCAGTGAAAAAGAAATCTATGTGTTAATGGCAACCAACCCTTGGAAGCAAGAGAGCTAGAACAGTGATACTTCCATTTATAAAACCGTGTTTTCAGTAAGGAGCAAAACTGGAACTCAGCTATCGACTATGCTGGAGAGAGATCTGGAACAAGTTGGTTATCAGGGAACAGCTCATTTGCTTTAAAGAAAATGCAAAGATCCTCTTCCTGCTAACCCAGAGGAGCAATGAACGGATAGCAGGACAGACAGTCTGAAAAAAATAAATAAGACTAGACATACTGCAGGGAACGGTCTTTCTGAAGTCCACAGGGAATGGATTATACATGGCTTAAACAGTCTAATCCACTTTATTTCAGCAGGTCCCATATAAACAAGGCTAGAATGCATGTTAAATAAAAGCCCCATGAAATTTTAATGAAAAGCAATATGCAGTTACATAAACTAATCTTCTAAATGGAATCACTTCAGAAGTGGCAAATTTCACAAAGCCAGAAAGGGTGTTTGAAATACAAGTCATGAAATAAGCTTAGCTAATGAACGTGAGCAGAGATGGCAATTTCCATACAAACAGCCATTCACACACAGACTTCGGCAGTGATTTTGCACTGAATTTGTAGTACTCACATTACTAGTTGCCTGCCAAGAGAAAAAGACAAGTAAGGGAGACCTGCACTTCCCACTGCAAGAGGAAATAATGTTAGCTAAACAGTTCCAAAGGAAACAAAAGATGACTGACAGATCCAACATGCCATCACGCCAGCGCGGATTTCAAGGCAAGTCAGAGTTCTACTACACCTCCTCCGAGCCCTGACATAGTTTCCCAAATTCTCTCATATGACACAAACCAGTTTTGAACTAGTTCACCTAACTGGTAAGAAGTGACTCAAGGACACAAATCCAAAAGTAAGAATAGCAAACGTCACGATTCCACCGCTTACTGTCTCAGACTCCAGTGATCCCTTTGCTCGTCCTGCATACCCAGAGAAGCACCAGGAGTCTGCAGAAGTCTGTCACTCAAGTAACTGTTGTATGATGGATAGCCTCTAATTTTGTGACAGGTTCAATAACGCTCCAGTCTGGCCAGGATATTGATGATCACTACGATACAACTAATTGTAGTGATTCCAAAAACAGGAGAGATCCCCCAGTGCCATGAAGAATCCTACGTCGTCCTGCTTACAGCTGCATCTCTGTACATGGCCGTGATCATGGAAATGGAACCACAAGAACTAAACCACCTTTATGCATTTCTGACAGATCATCAATGGAAGAGAGGGAAAAAATGCGGTGATAAATTCCATTAGTCTTTTGTTCACCATCTCATCAGATGCTCTTGAAAAAAATTAAAAGATGACTGTATCTAGAAACTGGTACTGTTTATCAATTCAGCAACAAACAACATAGAAACTAGACAAATAATATTTTTTTTCCTCTATTGGGTAAAATAATTGCAGTAAATCATATGCTTCATTCTTTATTTGTTTTGAATAGGAAGCAATAACAAAGAATGAAATACTAAGGAAAAAAATGGGCTGTAATAAAATGAAAAGCAGAAATAACCACGCTCTACATAGGCAAGGATATCACATGGGCTTCTGCTTTCAGTTGCTGATAAAATCTGATTCTTTCAGATCCTACAAGTGTGTTCCAAATTCAGAACTTCTAACTAACATCTGCATCTTGCTATCTCTTCCAAAACAAACAAAAAAGAAAAACACCAAAACAAATAAAATAAACCACCCCACACACACAGCAAAAAAGCAAAAGGGAAAAAAAGGAAAACAAACATAGGAAGACAGAGACTAACTACGTTAAATTGCTTTCAAGTTCCAAGGGAAAAGACCATCTACAGTGCTTACTTCTTGGTAGGACACACTCGGTGTATTCACCCAACAGCCAACTATGGCAGAGATCTTCACCGGCATCTATCCCAACCAGGCAGCTACGCAGTGTGGCAAAGCACATCTCGTGGCTACTTTGTAGGAAAAAATAAGTAAAAATCAATGCATATTCCTCAAGCTCATGCTTGCTCATAATAAAAGGAAGTTTTCTATCTGGATTTGGGGCTGTTAATACCTAAAACCATCAGTCTTGAACACTGGGTGAGAATCTTAAGACATTTCCTATTTTTTTTCCAGGAAAAGCTCTGTTGTTTGCTTTGAATTGCTTTTAGTTTTGCTTATTTACATTTTAGAGTAAATAATAGCATGCAGTTGTTTGTTTTCTAATGAGTCCCATTAAAAACTCATTCCAGAAAGCAGCTTTTTCAGGGAAGCAGTAATATTACAGTTCAGCTGGTTATACCTTTAGGCAACTAACCAGCAGGACTGTCTCAGTAATCAAATCAGGACCTAAAATTACTTTTCTTTTTTAATATCTCGATAGAAACACGGTTAGCAAAAGGCAGCTAATTTGGAAAAGCCATGCATATGTTGCAAAACTTTCGGCTTCCTTCCTCGTATGGCTCGAAGACTGGCCAAGTGCATCTTCCCCAGCTGCGTTTGTGAATCTCTGTGTAACTTCCACCCCTCCCCAGGCAGCAGACAAGGTGCCTCCGAGTGCCACAGGAGTGTCACCTGCCTTACCGACTCCATGCTAAACACACGCAGCTGAACGATGACAACAGCGGAAAACAAAGCCTTGTTTGGCCAACAGCACGCGTCTCCCACTCATCACTGAAGGAGCTCCCAGGCAGAACTGCTCCTGATGGCTGCAAGCACAGCTCTGCACGAGCTCCCGGGAACATATGCCTCCCAGGCTGCTTTCCACGCAGGAAAGCCAGCCCGACACCCAGCTGCCTCCATGCGCACAGAGAACACCACAAGGTACCATGCACAGCATTGCTAGGGCACGGCCCTTTTATTGATCAGTCCTGAGAGCTACACTCCTTCCAAAAAACAGAGACTGGTTCCTGAGAGCCACAGCAAGAGAACCTGTGACACGTCCCAGAAACAACCAGCTCCAGCTCCTCACCCCTCCGCTTCCGTAGAGAGCTGGGGTCAGTGCAGGCTGACTGCACTAGCACCGTTCTGAGCTTTTTGCAACCCCAAAGTCTTCAAAACACAAACATTACATTCTTTAAATTTATGTTATGCATATCTCGGGAGTGACCAGCAAAGAGTCCTTCCCTCCTTCCTGGATTATCAATTAAGAAAAAGTCAAGCCCATCAAATACATTTTCAAACAAGAAGTGATACTGTAACCTTCCATATTTGTTTCTGCAAAGACGTTTTCATGATGAATAGCTCTCTTGTTTGCCCTGTGGCACCACGAAGCGCAAGTGTCTAGCCAAATCCTTCACCGAGCTATGTTAGCTTCAATTGAGGATGAACAACACAGAAACGGGGTTTTTCTCTGCATCACACTGCCCCCTTCATTAGAGTCACAGCCACAATACTGCCACTAATTGCAAGTCTATTAACTCCTCAGTGAAAAAAAGAAGAAACCCAAAGGAGTTTCCTTCAGAGCAGATGTGCAAAGAGTTCACAAGAACATTCTGTACAGCAACAATTATCAAAAAGAAACCACATCCAGATTAGTTTGAATGCCTTGCAGATTATATTTCATACATAAATAAAACAGTCTGTGCTTCCTAAAGTATGAGACAGAGATAACGAGAGATCTCAGTGACACTTCTGTCAATGACAAGAACTCCCTTCAGTACCCATCCCAATGAAATGCTGCACTAACGGTACTATATTCCTTATAAAAGAAAGGAAATTTTCTGTTTCATGACACTAATTTAAATAAGAGCAAAGAAATCAACTGGACATGAAAAAACGTGGTAAGGTTACTTGAAATACAATAAAATCCCTAAGGTTCTTCATACAGGTATACAGGGCACCAGCTAGAGCAGGCAGAAATCAAACAGACCTCCCAACACACCCATTATCCTGCTCAGAAGAGGCTCGCGATGTTCCTTACGCAGAATCATTCCTTCTTGCAGAGGTCAATCGTTCTCCTGTTCCTGTGCCCATCCTTTTGCACGCCCGTTACACACGTGGCCATGGCAGGCAGCCGGGAGGCCGTGTGCTGCCCCTCGCTGCCGGGAGGCTGCGCCCAGCACCCTGCCGCCCAGCACAGAAGATGCTGCGTCCAGTAACGCTACTTTGCACGGCTGCAATCACTCAGGAACGTGCCTTTCGGCAAAGCAACCTGGATAAAATCAGCTGCTCCTCCAATTGTCAATCCAAGTCTCTGCATGGCCACAACAGAGGCCTCCGCAAGCTCCTTGGGAGCAAGCTATGAACCCACTCTGCTGCCGTGGTCCTTTCCAGCACCCCAGGGCAGCTGGGAGGGCTATCCCCACCCCAGCACTTGCCTCCCCTTTGTATTCATCACAGCGAAACCATCAGCATTTGCCAGTTATTTTGACAGTGCCGTATCTTCCCGGTCCCTTCACTCCATAAGGAGACACGAGGACCGGCTTCCCCACTCGTGGCGAAACCCAGCATCATCACCCTGCTGGGTAAATTACAGCAGGGACAAAATCCTACCTGCAATTGAGACTTAGTGGGGTTTTAAGCTGTTCCTATCGAATGGAATACAAGTTACGTGCATAATTTTGACAGGCCTTTAAACATAAATTTAGCTGAGTGTTTTCTAGAGGAGGGTGATCATTTAAATGAATTAAAAATCAAGCAACTGCTGCCAAGTTAAGTCTTGGCTCTAACTTTTTCTCTGGAAGTGCTTTTTGGGTAGACAGCTGAATGGATCACTATAGAACTTGTGCTGCTGGCATCTAATTATTTCCGTTTTTCTGTTCTTTGGCTGCATATGATAGTTTTGCTTGTACAAGAAGTGTCAGCTCTGTAAAAGGGCATCTGTACTAAGCAGTGTTTTAATGTTCATTTTCTATGGAGAGAAATGCTCGAGCTCAAAGATATGCAATCAATTGTCTGAATGCCAGTTATCCAGAGCTTTCTGCTAAATCATGAACAGTCAATACAAAACAATGTGAAATTAAGACTTTTCAGTAGGAAGTTTTAAAAAATTGCAAAAACTCTGTGGCATAGAGGAGACTGATAAGAATCAAACACAGTACTCCTCTTACAAGCATACCGCTGGTTAGAAGGCTGCTGTTAAAATCCTGCCAATATTTTATCTCCTTTATCCGTACTGGGAGTTGCTTGTTTCTACTATACCTGCACCAAATTTTGCATCATCTGATACAGCTTTTATTTTGTTTCTGTGAGTAGTTGAGCTTTTCCCCTAGCTTCTTTCTCTAGTGAAATGAGTATGCAATAAAACCCATGATAGTTCCTGCTATAGCTTTCTGAAGCAATAGCAAAACTTCTGGTTTTAGACATTTAGGTATAGAACAAATTAAATAAATCTTCTTCTGTCAAATAAACAGATAAGAAATAACAGGGTTTAGAAATAGAAATGGCTAGAGGCTGACAAAAATGTTGTCTGACAAGACTACAATTATTTGTTTTATGGTGAAGATAAGCAGAACAATACTGAATAACATACAGTATAAGGAAAATGTTATAAAAGCAGGTTTAAAGCTGTGTCTAATGATCAATAAAAATTTCAAAGGACAGAGAAAGACATCTCATAAGCACTGTTAGCGTTTCAATATCAGCCTTTGCAGAAAACCTAATGGTGGCCCAGAATGCCTAGTAGCTGTGGAACAGAGTTCTGCCTTCACCGTGATACTAAAGACATCCTCCGTGAGATTCTTCCAGATGTCATATGTTATTTTCCGGAGGAGAAAATTTATCAAGAAAAAGAACAGGTGGAAACTGCCCCTCCTGGGCAATCATGTTTTTAGCATCCAGGGCAAGACACCTGCAATCAGCTGCTGCCAGAGGCAGGAAGCTGGGCTAGGTGGTCAACAGATCTAGTTAGGCACAGTGATTCGTAGGTGCCAAAAAAGCTACTACTACCTACTGCATAAATCAGCACAGGCTGAGGCAATGGTGTATTTTCACACCTTTAAAAAGGGTTACCTTGAAGAACTCTTTCATGTACAGCCACTGTGACACACTTAGACCACTAATGCACCAGGAGGCCAGCAGGAGCCCAGGAAGCCGCACGCCTTCCAGGATCAGATCCTCACTACGCTGCCACTGCAGGCACCCAGGAAAGCTAACAGAGAATCAAGTATTTCACAGCTGTTTGATGAAGAATTTTTCTTATGAGCGTATCAGCAAAGTACACAAAGGCATCTCCTACAGAAACCGCAAGGGAACGATCCAACTCAACAGCTTTTATTTGTCTTTCCATTGTCAGCAGATAATAAAATTCCACATTATAATAATTCAGTTCTGAGATCACCCAGTGACAAACTCTAATTAAAAAACACAACACACAAAGTTCATTACTTTCTTTTGACCAATGCCTTACACATCATCTCCTGCTCTTTAATAATACTCAGTTACTTAGCCTTGAACATATTGCTACCAGCCAGGGCTATTTTCACCAGACTGCAGTAGAAACTTTCTAAGTTTTCCAGAACTTACAAACGCAAGTCGTAAGAAGATACCTCAGGAGATTCTGAGCCAACTTTCTGACCTCCACATTCGCCAGCAGCCATAACCACTCACACAGGGCTAATTTGTAGCTATGTGTTTTGCACTGTGCTAAAGAGAGTAAACAGTAGCTGTAAAAATAGCAAAAACAAGAACTAAAGTAGATAAAAGGCACTATCTCAGGAGCAGGAAAATTCAGCACTGGAAATGTTCTGTGCTCTGTGTTCAGCTGGGTGCGTACAAAAGCTTTTTCAGTCTTCAGTTCATGTGCTGGATACAGTAGTGCAGTACTAGTGGGGACCAGGACTTCACCTCTAAGGACAACAGGCACTTAAGTCCTGACAGAAACCTCAACAGCGGGTCTGGGACACAACTACCTGGTATTGCGAGGTGCATGTCAGCGCTGCTCACACCCCCAGCTCAACAGCCATGGGTGTGAGGGCACAAAGCAAAACTGCACCTCAGCCATGGACGTTTGTAGATCACTCAGTGAGCTAGGACTAAGCGTCAACCTCTTGCCGAGATGCCCACGTTTCTGTCTCTCTTTGCACAGAGCAGCAATTTGTCAGCAGAAGCGATGGTCATCACACTGAGACAAGCATCAAGCTGTCACAGTACGATGAGGGAAGCGAAGTTCTGCCTTGCTTTCCACATTACCTCTACTCGGGGCGTAGCTGTCACTTCCTGCAGTAAAGCCAGCTGGCCTCCTAACTGTTCAGCTTCCACCCACACTTTCTGCTGGCTGCTGCTGAGACACCACTCCTGAGTAGCGCTGGAACCTCCTGAAGACTTGCAGTGGGCTGGCACCACGCACACATCGGTTCCAGCACGTGACGAGAGGGAGGTTAAGTCCAACGGCAGACTGCAGCCCATCTGTGCCACTCCTCGTCACAAAATACCTCCCACGGCACCAGCACCATGACAAACAACCCAACTCATTAAGAATATCAAAGGCACTGAAGGAATACAACTAATGCACATAAAACGTACATAAATCCTTCGTTAGCATTACAAACCTGGAAGCAGTTAAAGCACGGCTGCAAGGGGAACACACACACCACACAAGGCTCCTTGGCCTCTCCCCTCCCCTTTTTATACCCAAGCAGGACAAAAAGAAAATAAAATAATTGGGTTTTGCTCTACCATGCCATTGTTTTATCCAACGGTATGTGAGAAACACACATGGGAAGCTGAGGCTGATCAACCCACACGAGCAGCGTTATTCAGCTCAGCTCCATCTACTGCTTACCACCTGCACCCTGCTCCATCTGGAGCCATCCAAGAACAGGGACAAATGCCAATACAGACAGAAACACGAACCTGTACCATGGAAGCACAAATAAATCTACTTAACACCCAACTTTAACTTCTAGGGATGAGTTCTCTGTTTAATGCAGAAGTGCTTAAGTTGCCAAAAAGGGTTACAAACAATTCACAGGCTATGTCAGTAGCATCAGAGAACCTCCTGTAAGGAACCACATCTGCTGAAGACAAACATCACAGGACATCATAACAGGAAAAAAAAATAATATATATATATATAAAGGAAGCTCTCTAAATGGGGAAAAGAATACTGGCATTCTCAACTCCTGTAATTCAGTCTTCCATTATAACTGAAGACAAAATTGGCTCTTCAGATGTACGAACCTTAGGCACAATTCTCAGCTGACAGCACCATGCTTGACACAGCGACACAAACTCCTACGTCACCCCTTACTCACGGTACCTTCCAGGTCTGTTTCTCCTCAGAAGACTCCCTATGCCAGTGAAGGCAAGGCACAGGTGAGGGCAAGCAGGCCAGCAGCTGTCCTCCAAGTAAAGCCCTGCCTCCGAAACCCCTTGGTGAGACACCAGGCAACATCAAAGCACTGACATCTGTACGAACAGGGCACTCATCTCCTGACCGCATTCCTTCAGTAAATAGGCCTCCTTTTTCAAGGGATTGCATACTTTCATTGAAAGCAATGCCAGAAATTGTTTCTCTGTGATTACAGAAAACGTAAGAACTATAGATAGTTGCAAGAGAGACTGGACATATAGTAAATGTTGAGTTTTCAACACTTCTGCTTGCAATCATGCACTGTAACACACAATGCAGCTGCACAGCTATAAATATCCGTGGTAACCAATGATAATTTAAACTCTGTGGCAGTATCTATGTACTTATGTCTATATCAAACATTCCTAAAATCACTACCGACTCGTAGATGACAGGGTTCTTTGGGTTTTGTTGAGAAGCATTTCTTCTCTTGATGGTAAAACACTAAGCCTCGTTGACTCTTGCGCTGATTCCATTTCCTCAAACATCTGTTTCAAAGAGTATCTGTAGCAAACAGTAAACTGGAAGCTTTACACCACCAACACACAAATAATTAAAATGTGTATTTCAGTCTCCCTTTTGCAGCTACTGCTGCAAGGAAAGCCAACAAGCAAATGACAACTACCATAGCAAGCAAAAACCACCGTCCAGCCAGGGAGCTCCAAACCAGGCCAAACCATGACTTGTTTGTAGAGTCTCATGCTGGTGGGGTGCTCATTAAATGCTGCACTCAGGGGGATGCTTTCGGAATTGGAACAAACAGGCAAGGTGATTTTGTTATCAGCCATTTCCTCCTGGGACAGCCTTTACTTTGTCAGAGATAATGAGCTGCAGTTACAACAATAAACACTTTTACAGAAAAAACAGTTACTAGTTAATAACAGGGCATGCACAGTAAGTGATCTGCAGTTTGCCAGATTATTTATTTATTTATTTTAAAGGAAAATTCTTCTGTGAAAGGCTAACGATCAGACGAAAAACCCAACACAGATACTTTTCCTACCATTACACTAACAGTGCAATACATACCATGCTTTGCCATCACTGAAACCCCACCAGAGTTTTACTCTTAATGACCTTCTCTATTTCCCCTATTTTTCCTAAAATTGCTGCAAACTGGTAACAAACAAAATCTCAAAGTTTGTTAACAGATGGTATGAGAATGTGGTATCTAATATATGAATAAAGCATGAATTTAGTCAGTTCTGTCATTTTGTTAAACAACAACAACAAAAAACCTGTGAGAACATGACTCATTGTGGTTCTGAAACAAAAATTATTGCAATTGAAAAATATCAATGTGACTACATTACTAAGCTTCCCTGAAACCTGATAAAAAGTCAGAATCAACTGCTCAATCCCATACAGAAATCTCTGAGTATAAATCCAAGTATGTTCTGTGGGTTATAAAGTAACAGCACTTCTGATCCCTAGGTAAGAAGATAACCACAGGGTGATCACTATGTGTGAAGCTCCTCCTTGCTTGTTTTACATTCCATGTTCACATCCATTTTTATTTAATTCTTTATGGGATTCAGGCAGTCTCTGGCTGACTGCAGTACCTGAACACCACCACCACAATCACTTCCCTGTACATTGGTACACAATACAGAAGCAATCCCCACCTAGTATCTAGGCATTCCACTATGTTTTTTAAACAGAGGATTAATCTTCGCAAACATTTACAGGATGCTGCTTCAAGTCACCGTTTCTTAAGTTGAGAGCTGCTGTTACACCACAACAGGCTGCCTAGCTGAACACCCCAACACGATACCTCCTCTTTTAGGCTCTGGAGCTGCTGAGTCCAGCTTGAAACAACATCTGACACAACTTTTGGAGACGTTAAGATGAGGAAGGAGACCACTTAGTTAGAGAAGGAAGTCTTATTTTATTGCTGTTTTACACCAGCTCTAAATCTTAACCCAAGCCACTCTTGTGATGGTACTTCTCTCATCAACCCCTTCCAGTCTGAGATCCTGATCACTTGAACAGATCGGAACGAATTCCCCAGCTCTCTCACATGGCCTGTTCACTTCACCAAACGCCACAGGAAAGTGTGTTCATAAGCTCTGAAATTCCAAACAGAAACAGCAAGATTTTGGCAATGCACAAGCAAGGTCACTTCAATCACAGCTTTTTTTTCCTGAAGCTTCTCTCTCAGCTCTCCCCAGCTGTACTAGAAATATTTCCCCTTTAAAGTGCAATTCCCTCTGAATTAACTTGGATTTCTTCCCCTTCAAGAAGGACATTTTTTCTCTTCTCATCTTAGCATGAAAAGCCTGCTGCTTGTAAAATGCAACTCAACCAAAATTCTGACATAGTACTGGAGTTAAAATTTCTAAGCAATTTACAGCCAAAGACTTGTATCAAGTGTTCTCCCTGGCATCTTACTCAGCATTATGAACTCAACTCTGAACAAAGAAAAGAGCAACGAAAAGCAGTTCGAAGTTGGAGCAGCGATCCACCTGTCTCTCCAAGACATCAAAGCACATGATGCAGCTGCTCATAATGGGCAAGCACTCAAGGGAACACAAGAGCTTGTGCATGAATTTGATTAGTTGGAAATGACATCATGATTTATAACACAATTTTCCAATGCTAAAGCAGTAATCTATAACAAATTAGACAAGGCTCATGTGGGACCTGCTTAGCTTTAAACCAGAAATAACCGCATTATAATTTTCTCCTTTCTTATTTATTCCAAGTTAAAGGGGAAAAGAATAACCTCGTGACAGAAAATGGAAAAAGCAAGTCAAAGCGTCAGAGGTTACAATTAATCATTTCATCAAATTATGAAAATACACTGTAAACAAGAACGACAGAGTACAAGTGGCTGATATCCAAGCCTTCCATTAAAATGAAAATTCACTGGAGATGCGTGAAGACACGACTTCCCTGCTTCACTTTATTATTGATGTTCATGCTATATTTTTGTGTTAGAAGGAAAAAAAATCCAAAACCAACAATCAAACTAAATTATTAACTTGAGTCACCTGCACAGTTGTGAATCTCAGTCTCCAAGTCAAACACATCCATAATGCACATCAACGTGTCCAGGTATTATGGGATTCTCGACACTATCTCCTCCAAACCCAGCTGATCTGGTGAGCAGTTATTTCCTCGCTCTGTGTGTTATGAGGGCCTGCTCTGCTAAGCTGCACAGCTAAGACTACAGTCACAGCACCTCCAACCACATAGCAAGACTCCTCAGACCTCCCAGAAGGTGGAGCAGGGCAGGTGTGCTCAAAGATACCGCTCTGGTTAAGCATCCATCTGATTCCACACCTCCCACGGTCTTCTTATTATTTTATTCATGCATTTGCCATCTATTTAACGTGTTCCTGTTGGATCGTTTGGGGACTTTTTAAACATGCTATCTCACCAGCAAGACTCACCTTCACGCCACAGAAGCTTGCTTCCCGTAACAAGGACGGACTCAACTCCTCTGTTTTTCTAAGCATGCAAAAGGGTGCAAGGGGGGTGGGGGGAGGACATGTGCAAAGCCTGCTTCCAAAATTCTTTCCCTTGCAAATTTATAAGCATAGTGTTTTCCATCTGTTTTCAAAGAATGTCAGATAATAAATTACCGTTCCACCTTCTGTTCTGGAAAGCAGACCTTGTACTCGGCCCCCACCATGTCTCCACCCACATCAGCCAGCAGTCCTGACCGATTATCCCAGAAGAACAAACCAAACAGGCTGAGATACGCTTCAATAAATTTCCTCTTTTTAAGTTAATTTCCAATGAGATTTGTGGTTGTCTGAAGAACAGCAGGCATCCGATCCCCATCAGCCTCACACAAGAGGCTACTCCCAAATGCTTGACACCGCACTGACATGATAAAGTCACTACCAACACATTCATTCCTGTCTTGAACAGTAATATCCCAAATGCAAACTGGTAAACAGTATGCTGCAAGCTAGAAGAAAAAAAGGTAAAAACAGAGAAAATGGCAGCAGAAAAAGCCATTGGGAAATAATGATTATAACCTGGAAGGGTAATCCATTTTCACCAACTCCATAAAACCTTTGTTTGGTAGCATATGCCTGAATAAGGTTCAAATAACAAACATTTTACCAGCTCACACATTTTATATAATGTCTGAAAACTCCATATACACTGTAAGATTTTTACAGTGTTTACCTGCAAGCATTTCTAATTAATAGGAAAATCTTTGCAGCACTATTACAAAACTACACTAAGATTAAAAAAAGCTGAATCCCTTGGCATGAAATTCAAAAGCCATGAATAATATTACCAAGTGCCTCCTCACAAAGGGTTACATTCTGAAGGGACATACATTTACGTACAAAATAATAGCATCATGATGGAAAAAAAAATATAATAATAATTTAAAAAAAAAAAAAAAAAAAACTGTCATTTTGACTGGAAGGAGTCTGTGCAGATCGCAGTGTGCTGTGCCTGGTGAAGGATAACTATAATTACATATTAGAAGCCAGACTAACAAATGAATCTACAGCTCCAGAGGGTGGGGAACCACACAACTAAAAGCGACAAAGAATGTCAACACATAAATCAAACTGTTTCATGGTACTTGCAACAGAAATGCCAGAAGGCAGATTGCCAACTGAACTAAAATGTATTTTAACTCCCTCATGCGCATCACCGTGGTGTGTCTGATGAAGCCATTATCAGCATAAACACCTCGATAGAGATTTTCAAGGATTACAGCCTTGTCATTTGGGTTTCTAGCTGCCCTTGCCCTGTTTCATGAATAACTTCAATCAAGGAGCTGGCTGGCACAGGTTAGATTTGAAATCTTGAAAACTGGTGTCAGATGTTGGTTGTGCAAATGGCTTTGCACAACTCCAAGAAGTGAAGCCAAGGCACAGCTGAAGGATCAGAGGCATTTAGGCCTAAGTTGTTCAACGTTTCCAATACCAATAAATGGACGGGGATTTGCTGTCACATTTATACTTCTCTGAGTCTCCAAGTTCTTCTGAAAGACTTCATGCCTTCAAATACAGGCTGGACAAAAGACAGGCATTTTCAACAGCAAAAAGAGAAGTGTTTTCTGTGAAAGAGGCACTTAGTTGCAAAAACTGCTTGCCAAGAAGGTAAAGGGAATACCTCGTATTTATTTAGCACGAGAAGGAGATTGGAGATGGAACTGTACATACTCTGCAAACACAAGGACAAGAGCTCTTCAGCTCAGATAAAAATCATATGAGAAGCTCATTTCTCTTGCATAGCAGCAGATTAAAATGCCCACCAGTTCTGGATTCTAAACCAACAGAGGCAAAACTACAACCCTGCCCATAGCTCTTCCTCAGCTTCACTGAAAACTAGATTAAATGAAGAAAATAAGTCACTGTTTGGTAGAACAAAGCTTTATTCAACATTTATTCTCAACTAGCATCCTAAAAATCTCCCCTACTGGCTTGAAACCAAGGCCCATATGAGGGTCATGTATTTACAACGCCATTAGAGGCACTACTTGGTAGGACTGACATTGCAGGAGAAAGATGAGAGAGAAATGAAGTTCCTGCATGTCCTCCTCCTGCCCCAGCTCTACTGAGCACACTTGCTGATTTTCTACGTGCCACAAACGTCCTTCTCAGCACCACGTTGTCATGGGTGGCACGGGACCACTGCAGTCTGGCTCCTCTGAGCAGGCTGTCGCCTTTGCACAGCGCCTGAAGAGCTGGCTCTGCGTGAGGCAGGAGCTCTGCCGAGCACCCTCTTTGTATCAAGTGCACAGAAATAGCTGTCGTGGCCCTTTCTACCCCTGGTGTCAGAATAAAATACGCTCATGTTGTACCCAATGCCCTTCAACAGGATCATGTTTAAATCATTCTGACACTAACCAAAAGATAGAGAACTTGGATGATGATAACCCAGTGGAATACTCGTGCCTTCTGCTCGTCAGATCGAGCTTCTGAATACTGACTTGTTTTGAGACAGCCATGGAAAATTTATCTGCTCATCAAATGCTTTTGATATGCTGTAAGGCAAGATGTCAAAACCACATGCAGCCAAACGCGTTATCCATCTATTCAGGAGGAAAGATCCATCTACCTGGGTTCTTGCTATCACTGTTAGAGCCACCCCCTTCTCTCTCACCTGAATGTTGATGATGCATATTCAATCCCACTGTGAAATCCCATCCCTCCCTCTTTTTCTGAGAAACATTTTTCCAAACACTCACACAATACCAGATTATACTGAACTTCCTTTGGACACCTCTCTCTTCAGGTAGTCAAGTATATTTCAAAGATATTTTGTGAACAATCTGCAGTGCAACTTCACGTTGCACTTTGGGGAGGATGCGTTATTTTACCTCAGAGAAATGACCCTATCACGCTAGAAAACATCTGCAAGCTGTGCCCACAAAAATCATCAACAATTAGAGATGCACAATTCACAGGGCCTTGAAGGATACGTTAGTTGTATAGACAAGGTGAACAGATAACTGTTCATTATCATCAATGTTTTAGTTGTACTGTGCTATTCCCGAATCAAAAACCTCCCCCCATAATTCACAAAGTGCATTTCCTTCTTTTCTGGAGAAAGCAACTTGATAAACAGAACAATAAATTAGTGCCACCTAGTGGAGTTCAGAATGTTAACCTGGACCAGCTTTCAAATCCTACCTGTCTTCTACTGCACCATCTGTAATTTATGACCTCTATAAATACCACAGTAAAATAAAAGCAGAAATAACAACAGGTCTTCCCTGCAGCACACACAGCTAACCAAATGTACCAGTGTAACACGCATTTAAGTCTTCCACAACTTCCAGAAATCTGCAGAAACAGCAATTGAAGCCTGACACGTGCCCTTACTTGATCAGCATCTCACATAATTAGGGAGTGAATTGTACTTCCTATACGTAACAAATATTACATTTTCTTTTGGATACTGCTGTATAGGCTTGCATTTGAACCAAGTATCCGTTCATGTCGCAATTCTTCCCAATATTCAGATGTTCTAATAAGACTACTGAGTCCGAAAGAGCTTGCATTTACGTCATCAGTTAGCTCAAATGGGGAAATCTTGTTAAGTTTACATCAAATATGTAAATGCAGATACTTTAAAATGCTTCTGGATCTGACACACTGTCAGGCAGAGATATTTTTAGTTCTAATCCATTTAAAGTGCTAAATTCCACAGGAATAAGCAGCATTGCTTTCACTCACCACTTCAGCTGAATTCACCGCAGTCTTTAAGGAGGAGGAGATAAGATAAAACCATCCACCTGATGAGAAAATATCTTATTTTTCTTTTTTTTTAAATAATGTTTGCAGGTACTTCTGTATGTCCCAGTAAACAATAAACCAACTGCACTCACATGCAAGGCATTACAAAAACACATGAACTATGCAAAATAATTTAGTGTGGAATTTGCTACTTGTATCTCAAGTCTTATTTGCATGCACTGATCGAGCTTCCTGAGAAGCACTACCACGAATACACAAAACCTCAGGAATAAGGTCCTAGTTCTTCTCTAAACCTGATGCTGTGACTGTAGCTACAAAGACACAAGACAGAATCTTAAGTTCACTGATAACAACAACCAAAACAGAGAATAAAGGTGTATTTTTTAAAAAAGTTAACCAAACCAAAACACTTCAGTATGCTGCAAATTGTCTTCTGGCAGAGAGACCAAATGAAAGAATATGGGATGTGACAGATGTGACACATGTTACTTTGGTTAATGAATTACTTGATGATGTTCAGATTTGCTGATCATAAGTGAAGAGGAAGATTATCATTCCTACAGCAGAACAGAACGTGTGAAATACCATAAAATGTTGGCAGCCTAAGTGTTTTCATTACTTACACTGCTACCATCTAATATTTCTGAGTAGGAAAAGATCATTATATAAATCAATGCCCTATACTTCTTCCTGAGAATCCACAGCAAATCATTATTGCACACAGCAGGCCCAGTGAATTGTAGTGTGAGCAGTTAAGGCAGGTTTGGTGTGGAAAAAATGCTTCTTCATTAGGCTATTTTTACCTCCCTTTCCATTGAAGAAAAATCTGTTTTTTCAGCAGGTGTAGAAAAGATCACCTCAACCCACTGCAGCTCACAGGAATGCCCACGTAGCGGAAATGCAGTCCTTGGCCAGCCTGCAGGTTTACATGCCCTTACTAGTGCTGTAACTTCTGCTTAGCCCTGAAGTAGTTGGGCCGTTGGACTCGGTGATCTTTGTAGGTCCCTTCCAATTGAACTGGTTTATTCTATTTTCAAGGATTAGACAAAGTGACTTTTATTCTATTAAACAGAAACATGTCACCACATATCCTTAATGTGCAATTCATGATAATCTGAAGCAAAGAATGGCAGCCTTTTCCTAGCTATAAATACAAGCAAACAGAGAAGTTTGTAGCATTCTTTGCAGTACTTTTTCCATAAAGCACAAACTGCTCTAAATTTGCTTGTAGTAATTAAGTATTTTATTAAATACTCATTTTGGTGGAAAAAGAGAAAAATGATAGAGCTAACCAGCAAAAGGGAATCTGCAAAAAGCAATGGCAAAGCATGGGAGTGAATCCATGTTAAATTAAATCTCTACTGCATATGCCAAACCTCTTCTTAGAGGTCAATGAGTTTTCTTAAGCACAACTCAGCTTACAGACCAAGGCTGAAAAATCCTGCTAGTGACAACAGGAAGAAAAACTGAACAGGATTCATATCTCTCCGTAAAATTCAGTAAGGTTATAGATTTTCCCCTTACAATGACTTCCTTAGTATCCACTCGATCTCGTGAACTGTCAGTAAGAAATACACATACACATTCGTAACAGTATTCCACGATGACTGTTTTCCTCTAACAAACACCAAACCGCCAGGGAGCACGTAATAGATGCTGAACACCTTCAAGTCACATCCCACAGATCACAAACAGATTAAACTCCAAAAGGATTTGGGGAATTGTGCAGTAATTCTTTATGTCTGTTCACAATCCCTAAAAGCATGTTATACTTCTAAGAGATTATCTTTTGAAAACACCACAATTGAAATATGTTTACAGTAGTCTGTTCTTTTGAATTTTGCAGGCTTATAATAATTTAATAAGTTACTTGGACAAGCAGCTGTTGATTATATTTTCTAAAATGGTATACACAAGTGTCTGATGACTGTTTCTCCCAGTATTAACATATTCAAAAACAGAAAATCAAGTTCTTGAAAAATCATAATTAGCCAATACTGTCAGCATGCATTTTGCATTCTAGATCATGAACTGCACAAAATGAATGTTATAAGCACATTGATAAGTGCTATTTCAACACCCAGCAACAGAGAAAGATTTTAAATGGATTATTTAAAAAGCTTTCAAAGTACACAGAGGTTGACTGTATAAATGCGGTTTTATCATAACAATGCCACACCTTGCACAACCATCCAGTAACTCTAAAATCACTCTAATTAAAAGATATCACAGATAAAAGTAGCATTAAGATTAGTTGTATATATTATTTGCTGCTACACTTAACCCGTGAACGCTGCAAGTGCTAAGTGCTGTATGTAAACATACAAAGAAAATAAATGAACAAAGCAATGGAAAGCTATCACCTGGGGTTTTTTGTTTTTCTTCTAACTATAGCTGAGGTAACAGCAACACAATACAAGCAAAACTTTTGACTACATACGTCACAAAAATCTTTCCATCTCTATCTTGGAATCTCTGTGCTTGTGCATGCACACTGTAAATCTGTCCTTCTCACTAAAATACAAAAGCTGTGAAAGCAAATCAGAGAAGTGTTCTTCCTGTCTTCTTGCTGTAATAGCATTAGCAAATTGACGCTTAAATCCTCATGGTCACAAAAACAATTAAGAAGCAAAACAACAACAAAAAATAACCATCTGTTCAGCTAAAAAGATCATTTTGTATTACAGAAGGCAGCAAAACCACCCAAAACTCCATTCTTGCAATTAATTTCTGGAAAGATTTTTACAGATAAAGCAACTTGACCCCAGCCAGAATACCAACACGAGATTTTTCTCCTGTCTTTACTTCAGAGGAGAACTGTTTCTAAACCTCCCCTGGTTTACACTACTTCATTCAGCACCTTGTCAATGCCATTAAAAGGAAACTACCTGGTATTTTTCTAGCTAAACAAAATTAATTTCAGTGTAAGAAAATATGCCCAAGTAGTTCATAATTCAAGGATAAGCAAAAGAAAGGAGACACCAAAGACTTCAGCAACAGTAGAGCTCAATATTATTGATTAAACACAAGCACATGATAACATCTTTGGATCTGGAAAGTAGAGCAATTATATTAGTTAGCCCAGCTACAATTTGTCCCTTCAACAGATGTCTGTATTTCCTCATTGCCATCAGCATAAACATCAGCAACACAGGAATTGATTTCAATTCACCTGTACTTCAAAAGCAGAGGCTGTTGATGATACTACTCATAACCACCACAATCACAGACTCAATTGGCACACCAATGTTCTTACTCATTGTGCAGCAGCTCCTTTCAAAATCGAGTTCCCACTGCAGTGGAAAAGATGTATATTTACGTACACGCACGTTTTATGTGTACATCTTCCCATTTAGGATACCAAGCGAAACAGTCTGAGGACTATCACTCAGTGAAACATCTCCAGCACATCTCTTCAGACACAGTTTCATTTGTAGGTAGTCTGTGGAGCCAGAAGTTGGATTCGATCTTTGTGGGTCCCTACCAATTCCAGATGTTCTCTGATTCTACAATTCTACCATCCCCAAGTTCAAGTTTCAAAATCTCAAAGTAAAAATGGTGCATGTGTGTGCTTTTGTTTTGGCTTGCTCTTACTGTTTGGGTTTGTTTTTTGAGACTGTCAGACATCTTCCCTGCTTAAATGAGGACATCTAATGCAAAAGAAAAGCTCACCTTCCCTAAATTTGCAGCCAGAAGACAAAAAGTGCAAAGAGAACAAGACTCATTAATGTGTCACCCCACTTTCCTCCACAGTAACAGCTGCGGTAGTGTAAAACCACATTACCAACGGAGTAGACGAGCCCTAAGAAATCTTGTTACGCCAGAACATGCAACCTGAAGATGAACCCTGTCCTCACATCTCCCATTTATTTTCCAAAGGTCTCAGAGGCCTGGTGTTTAGGTCACTGTATTCATAAAAGGAAGGCACTAAATATTTTGCTAATATTTTAATTTAAATCCTAATGGTCTGAAAATGGAAGGAGTACTTACAGATTTAAAGGAGAGGATCTTGCATCCTGTAGATTACATCATAGGACGATGAGTCACTCCCCTCTTAACCCTACCCCCAGCGCTCAGCCTCCTTACAAGCCAGGACTGCTCCACATGAAACGCGATGACCAAATGGGACTGTTCTTCCACAAAACACTGCACTAATTCTCCTGCATTCAGTCTTTCCACTTGAATGGAATAAAAACCCTTTTCAGAACAACAATTCCAATTCCCCCCCCTCCCTTTTTTTTTCTCAGGCACACTATGGGACTCCTCAGTGCATGCACAATGCAAATAAGGCAAACTTCCTTTGAAAGAGTGATTAATATGCAAAGACAGCCTGCTTTTTAGTGGGATGTGAAGAACCACCAACAAGCATTTCCAAATTCCGAGGTTTCTTCAATTATTTCCTCTGTTTATTTTAAACATCAGATTATGCAATAATACCACACATTAAGACCAATTTGCCAATATTATGTAAACAATACCGAACTGACTGCTCATCTTTTGTATCATATTTAAATGCAGCCTTGGATATACTAGCTAGGGAGGCATCAAAAAAAGTAGGATTTAAATTTGAGTGCATCCTATGTCTCAGTCTTCTTGTTAAAAAGATCTCATTTATAAATCCAGTGTAAATAGTTGCACCTTTTTTTTGTAAAGAAATGTGCATGTATTTGTTAAAATAAAGCAAGAAAATTTTGCAAAACTAATTTCTGTCCCAATATGTTACAATTCCAGTAACTTTTCAAAACATTTTTCCAGGAGCCATCTGAAAAGCCCATTCAGAGTTGAAGACACCAATTTTCTATTTCCATTGGTTAAAATTTTCATCACAATTTGTCATCACTTAGCAGCAGCTCAACTACATCACCTCTGTACAATTCAGCCTGGAATCTCCTACGGCAAGAACCCTGCACCTCGAGTGCCAATACAGCATACAAAATCAGGTCAAAAGGCAGTCTAAACACATTAAGTATCCTATTTCTTATTCTTGCCCGTCACTTCACACACTTCCCAATCATTCTGCCCAGCTTTAAACACTCCCTTCCCCCTCCTTGGAAAGGCATTTCAAGTTAGTGAGTGTTGTAAACTATTATTAAAGTAACCAATAATTAACGTTCCTGTTTACCTTAAAGATTTCAACGTTGATAGGTAGCAGTAATACAAACAACAAAAAATCAAAGTAGATGAAATCTTTCAACAAGTGCCTCCTGCAGCCCTTTTACAGCAGTACCTGCATGTAAATCACAGAGCCGCTGGGCTTGGGTGGCTCTGGGCCAAGGCCCGAGCAGGCAGAGGCAGCCGGAGCCCCAGCAGCTTGCCCAGGACTGGGTGCAGCTGGGTGCTGGTGCTACGACAGAGGCACCCAGGGTGCAGACACCATGCTGGGTCCCGTTGGGTTTCTTGTGGGGATGCAGGAAGTCATGTCGGAACAATCTCTGCTCCATGATTCCTGTCCTGCTGCTGGGCATCACTGAGAAAAGCCTGCCTTCCTTCTTCCCTCCCTCCCATCAGGTATTTACGCCCATTCAGATCCACAGACTCTTCTCCCAGCCTTCTCAGCCTCTCCTCGCACAGACAATGTTCCAGCCCCCTCACTGGACTCTCCCCAGGAAGCCCGTATCTGTTTGCTGCTGGGGAGCCCAAACTGGGCACAGCACTCCAAATGTGTCCTCACCAGTGCTAGGCTCTATAGGCAGATTTTAAGGAATCACCAGACCTTCAGACTTTTAAAAGCAATGAAGAATACTGAGAACTATCTCGCTTCATTGACAACGATCCATTTGTTCTAAAGGTCTCAAGAGTAGACTGTAAAGAGAACAAAATAATTTAGATTCAAGAAATTATGAGACTGATGACTCTGGAACACTTAAGACGTTGAAGAGTTTCCTTATGTGTGTTCTGTCCTAGCAAACAATAAGATGAGAAGGTGATGGATATTTAACTCAGGATTACAGGACTATCAGGAGGTAATCAGGACTACATTCACTCATTGCAAGTAACTCTCTCCCAAGGCTTTACTACTTCTGCATTTTGAAACCTCACATGGCACTTTGCCCATTGCCCTCTCAAAATATTCCCCAGAGCCCTGGTTCCCAGAGCAGGGAGCAGACGATACAGCTTCTGAAACATCTATTCCTTGGTCTATGAAACAAATCTCAAATATGTTCTGTTCAGAATTCAAGTGCCTTTTCCAATTTTTCCCTCGCATCCTTCTACCACGTTTGTACTAAATCAAGCAACTCCCAGTTTTCACAACACATCCCGCGGATCTCTACAGCTGTCTTGCCATAAGACATGGGATGGAAATAACTGGAGGATCAACCACAACACGTATCACGTTACTGTCTCTAGACTAAACTTAATTTTCTTGCATCAGATTTACCGGCACAGGACTCCATCCGGGCTGTTACGAATCGCTGGCGGAAATAGCCGTAGGGTCAGCTTCTGTCATCCCCTGGTTTTGGGTCCCTCGGGGGCCTGACTTCAGGCCAAATGAGGGCACATTTGCTACGGATTTCTGGGGGCAGATGTATCCTCTACAGACCTTCAGTACCTCAGGAATCTGGACAGGGAAGAAACACAGAACCCGTCCTGCAGAAAAGCTGAACTATCACGGACTTAGGTGGAACACTTCTCTCTCCCATTTCTAAATCCGAGGTCTAATTTGGAATATCCTGTAGGAAGTCAAGGCACATTCATCTTCAGGAGCAAACACCTTGTTTCTTCAAATGTAGCAGGACCGCCTTCCTTCTGATGCAAGTCACAGTTGACTTACAAATCTCAATGGCAAGCTTCCTAAGTATCCATACCAACTATTCACTTTTTCAGTGTGATGGCTTAAGAATTTGGGCAACTCATCCAGCTCAGAAGTACAGTGCTATGTGAATGTTCCTCACAGTTCCTTCCTTGGAGTAGCTACTGAGGCATGGTTTCATGACACCCCTCTTCTTGTTGGAGAAGGATGGCTGCCTAGGAAGCTGAATGACGTGTTACTGCAAAGATGATCATTCCAATGCCTGCTGTGTGTTCATTTCATTTGCTCCTATCTCAGGGTCTACAACAACTATGTATTTTCAAACCTCATAACATAAGTCATTCTTGAAAGCAACCTACAGACGTTCCACTCTATCTGCTTCCAAAAAGTGCTCCTACAACCTAGAATTTGACTCACTCCACTTTCCAAAACAGTCTGGCAGAGCTCAGCATTTCCTCAAAACATGTGTTGGCAGTCACCAACTACAAGAATGAAGCTCAGAATCTCCCGACACCGCCATGCAGAGGAAGGAGCTCCATCACTGCATCCAAAGCCACTTTCATCCCCAGATTTGCCTCCACACTGCAAATAAAAACATCCCTACCATGCAGAAAGCGAACTATCTGTGGACCAAACTTGGCAAATTACAACTCTGCTGTTCTAAAGCAATTTGCACATACTTAATTGGGCAAAACCTTCCATTAAGAGCTATTCCAAAAAAAATAAGCTTTTCCATCAGCAGCTGCCTGAAGATCTGAAGTTACCAGGCCTAAGGCCACCAGATTTCTCTGTCCAAACCATAGTTTCTCAGAAGAATCTTTCATACGGATAAATCATGTGATAAAACAAAAGCAATCTCAGATGAGAAGGCCAAAACCAAACCTGTCGGCTAGTTTGGGTCATTTTCAAACACATCATCATCTCCCCTGTGCACCCCAACACGTTTTGACACATGCTTTTCTTTCATCTCTCCTTGGAAGGTCCCGAAGCCACAGGTGTGACTCACTGTGGATATCAATTACCTGCTGTCTCATCTTTCTCTTAGACAGATACAATGAAAACCATCAGATTTGAACCGTAAGTGAAAAAAAGTATTCTAACCTGTAGCTTTCTATCTGTTCCACTAGCTTTTGGGGCCTGTACTGTACACTTAACCCCACAAAGCACATCTCATTCCAGCACTTAGCAGGAGCTCAGACACACGAGGCCAGGGTATTGGGAAGGCCCCAACGGCACCGTGTGGCTGGGGGGAACTTCAAAAGAACACGCTCCAAATGAGCAGCTGCACTGGGAAGCTGCATTTCAACCCCATGAACTGAAAGGGCATAATGGCACTGCCCCAGCCCACCTCATTTACATCCCTTTGCATGAGCCAGGGCTTTAAACTTCGGTGATGTGTTTTCCTAAACAAAAGAAGCCAGAGCCAGCGTAGGTCTGACCTTCAAATTTGCTTCTGTGATTTTCATGTCTAACAAAAGTCTGTCCAGCGGCTCTTTTTTCCCCCTTGAGAATTGGAGAACACGGATGAAAACCAACACACCCAGCCCCATGGAAACGCGCAGGACAGCGCTCAGAACAATGAAGATGCCTGGGAGCTGCGGACACACCCTCAGCCAGGTGCCTCCCCGATCTCCTCCCCATTACAGAAAGCCAGTGCAGAAAGACAGAAGACACAATTTTGTCCCAGCCGTTTTCAAACTTTCATATTTACAATTGAGTTCTGCTACTTAATCCATCCCACTTTTCAGATCTTTGTGAAGATATAAAATGAGGAAAACAAAGACACCATTTTTCACTTCACCTCAAAAATGCTGTAATGGACCTGACGGCTCCCTGGGTAAAAGCCGTGGTACACGCTTCCAGAGGACACAGCTCCTCCCCAGCGTGGTTGGGTTGTAACATCCACCTCACAATCTGCGAGTTGTGAGTACAACAGAATTGTGATTGACAGATCAAATTCATTCGGAAGTGCATTGCCCTGCAAATCCAGTACTTCAAAAGCTACACACGAACGCACAAAGAAAAAAACCAACACCAAAATCAAGCATTCTCTACAGAAATGATCTCAACAGATGTGTGAAATAATGAGCAAAACGCAGCACAGCCTTTTAAACGAGAAAATAAAACGTACTTTTGTCTCTTGCTAATGCTTTCCTCTGTTCCTTGCAGACTGATGGCAACAGATGCACTGCTCCTTCCTCCTGCCCCCATCGATTGGTTCTGCTCTGCTGTCAGCCAGCCAAGGCAAACCCATGGCTACCAAAAAAACAACCCCCAAAAAGCCTAAAACACACTTCCACAACTACCACCAAAAACATTAAAAACAAACAGCCAGGCCACTCTGTTCCAACAAGAAACCCATCACTTCTTCCCAGTGCAAGCAGGTCTATCCGTAAAACGTTTCTGGAGATGAGCCGAGAAAAGGGAAGGCACTTTCAGTCTGGAGAGCAGCCACAATCTTTTAACGCTTAAAAACAGGGTATTCATTCAACTACTATTATATTAAATGTCCTTTAAAAAAAAAAAAAAAAAAGAAGAAGAAGAAGAAGAAAAAACAACACTCACATCAGGACTTCTCAATTTCATATGCCAAGAGGATGAAGTTTATGTCGAACACTGTATTATTTAAGAAAGCATAGTTCTCAGGATGTAAATGAAAGGAGATGAGCCATCTGCTGTATCTATAAATCCAGTTCTAAGTTACAGGAGAATGCACTTTTCATTTAACAGTAAATTAAATCATCGCTGTCCCAGCCAGAAGAATACATACAAAATACAGAATTATTCTAAAAGATGTAAATGTTTGCTTTTGTTCTCAATCTGTCGCATAGCCACTTCTCAGACAACGCTCTGATAAGGTATTCTTCACTAAAACGTCTCTCTCTTGCCCCCACCTACATATTAGCTACTGCAAAACCATGGTGAGGGTTTCTTTATTAGCATCATCACTGCTGCGCCCCTCCCCTTCGCTGCCTTCAACATCCCAGCTGCCAAAGCCCAAAGCGACAGCCCCGCTCTGCCCTCCACCCCAAGACGTGGTCAAGTCAGCAGAAAGGAAGGAGGTGCAAGCTTTAGGAGACCAAAGCATCCTTTAACATGGAGAACATAACTGATACGCTGCTTTTACCATAAGCAGTGCTACTGCTTTGTTCTGGCTTTTTAATATTTTATTTGGGTTTTGCATTCTCCATTTTGTGCTGCTTTAACAGTCCTGCTCCAGTTGTGCAGCTCTGCAGGCACTTTGCATTCGTAATTATTATTATTGCATGAGTATGTATTTGAGCGGGGCACTAGATGATCTAGAGATCGTTTTTCTTTGCCTACTCCCATCTATTTTCCCTGAAAACCTACTTCATTCTCTCCTCCCACAGCTGAGAAAGCCTGTGTGAATGTGTCAGAGAGGTGGCAGCTAAGGAATCACAGACAGCAGTCTGGCATCTCGGAAGGGTCGAGATGAAGAATGTATGCAGAGATGGTGATCGGAGGGCGTGGCCGAGCCAGATGCAGAGCTAGCTGGAGCCGTGCTGGAAACGGGAAGACAATCCCCCTTGTTTGGTGATATGTGCTCCCTAATCAGCAGTCATCCTGATTTTTAAAACTATAATAAAGTATATAATAGTGCTTATGTCACGGGAGAGCCGTGTATCATTAAGATTGGGCATTGCGCTGATGTTAAACAGGTGGGTTAACTTGGCAACAGGCTCAGGCACACTGGTGGCAATGGTCCGGCACGAAGGGAGTTGGAATTGAGCCACAAGATAGCGATGGTCGGTATGTACAATGGTTCTTGGCCAGCTACAGCACCGGCAATTGCTTGAGGAGATCAGGAGCCACCCGCACACGGATGAGGCAGCGAGGAGTCACTGAAGTGATGGGTGAAAAGGAGCCGGGATGTGCAAGAGCAGCGACAGGCACGAGCCGGGAGCAGGGACACGGCGCTGGGGGCTGGAGGCACCCGAGCGAGCAGCCGGGGAGCGCTGCACCGGGCACTGGCAATGCCGGGGCAACAGCTCCAAGAGGTGACAAGCTGGGAAGGGGCTGGAAGAACCACAGGCGACGGCAGTTCTGGGGGGCTTCGACCGCTGATGCTTGGAAGGAGGCATCGAGGGGCTGGGGGGGCGGCACACGGTGGGTGCAGGACGGGGGGCGGCGGCACGGGTGGGAACACAGAGCCTGGATTTTGGGGTGCACAGCCTGGGTCTGGGAAGGGCACAGCGCCTGGATTTGGGGACACACAGCCCAGATTTGGGGGCACAGAGCCTGGATTTGGGGCAGGTGCAGCCCCCCCGGAGAGAGGGGCGGGGGCTGGGGGGGGGGCTCGTGCACGGCGCCGCTCCCTCCGCGGCCGCTGCGCGCTCCCCTCGCCCCCATCCCTCTCCCCCCCGCCCTATTTTATTTTTTTTTAATTTATTAATTCCCAGCAGCTGCTCGTTAATTGCAGCCGCATCCCTTCTCCTTTCTGCAAGAGAGTGGGGGGGGGGACCCGGCGGCGCTGCACCCCCTGGCCCCTCACACCCTCCCCTCATTGTCTGAGCCCCCCCCCCCCCCCACAAAGCCCCCACCTCACGGGCACCGGGAGCCCCTCCCGGGCTGCCTCAGCACCAGCACCGGCACCGCACGACCAGCAGCAGCAGCAGCAGCTCCATCACCACACGGCCACGACCACCGCCCGGCCGCCCCATTGTTCGCCCCGCCGTACCTGCGGCTCTGAGGAGAAACAAGGTCCAGGGCAGCGCGGTGGCTGGCAGCATCGCAGCCGGCTGAGGGACGGCGGCCGTTGCACCTTTTCCTGCAAGTCGGGAGAAACGCGGCTCGCCTCTCCGCTCTCCCCCCGGGTTTTTAGCGCGGCTTTTATTTTATTTTTTCCTCCTTTCCGCCCTCCCTTCTCAATTCGCGTCTTCCCCCGGCCGCTCCTCAACGGGCTCCGCTCCGCGCCTCGTCCCCGCACCGCCTTCTGCCGGCTGCGCCCCGGCCGCCTCCCGGCGCCGCCGCCGCCGTGACTGACAGGCGGCCGCAGCACCGCCGCCCGGATCCCTCCGCCGCCCGGCCCCGCGCGGCGGGTGGCACCGCGCCGCCGTGTCCTTCCGCGCGCGCCCGCCTCAAATAGTGCGCCGCGGGGGGACCGGTGGGCGCTGCCGGCCGCCTGCAAAACCCGGCGCGGAGCGAGGAGCCCGGAGCTGGAGCGGCCGGCCCCGGGCTGAGCACAGCCCCCCCGTGAAGGGGGCTGTGGTGGTAACACGTAGAATAAATGGGGAGGCTTAATGGGTTGTAATTTCTGTCTTAAAATGAAGTTTGAAGCGCCCTGAATGGGCAGTTCTGAATAGAGAAGGACTCCCACCGGCACAGGCTTTGACAGAAAAGTGACAGCTATAAACCATGCAGGCCGAAGACACCCCACGTAAAGACAATATCCTCTAAGCACGGTTATACATCATCAGTATTTCAACGCTATTTTAATACCGTCAATCCATTCCAGCACATCCCTACCCCAGGCCTGAAGGATCAATCCAGGCCAGAGCCTGCTCTCTGGGTTTAACTCTTTTCTGCTCGACAGATCCCTTCCCCCTTCCCCTTTTATAAAAATGCTTCCCTAGAAGAAACAACAAAATTACTTATTGCGATCTGATTGAAAACATGCCTGCTCTGCTGCCTCGGCCCGCCTAGCCCACGGCCTCATATTGCAATGATTATCTGCAGAGCAACCTTGCTGCGCCATGCCACGTGCGGTGCCTCGCCACCCCCTGCTCCTCCAAACCCCCCAGCCCCTCGCACCCCACAGTCCTGGGCTCAACGTCCCCCCTCATAACATGAGGTCACTCATTTGGATGGGTCCCAGCGGCCATTGAACATTTTTCAGGTCATATATGTTGGTAACAGAGAGCCAACATCTCAGCATCTGGGTTGAAAAACCCTCCAAAGAAATAGTGCCTTCTGTCCTAAGTAAGCCAATGTTGGTACCTACGAAGTACTTCTCTCATAATGAAGAGCATACAGAGCATACATCAATTATTACACACCTGTAGTGGATTAAATGAACTGGTGGCTGTAGAGCAGAGAGGCAGGATCTCTGCCATCCGTCACGCCAAAACATCTTGCAAGACTCCCACCTTGTTTCTCCAGCCTTTCAACTGCTGGTTGACAAATGTGGGAAAACATAGTGGCAAACCATCTGCTGCTCCCTCAACTCTGCCATCAACTCTTGTGATGAGCTTGTCCTGTAGAAGTCCCTCCAGAAGGCAACAAAATGTGGTTTCGTGAGATGTGGTGGTCTTTGGACACCAGCTGGATTCCTGGCACTGGGGGATGTCTGCCTCTGCCCTGAGCAGTTCGGTAAACTCCTCGCCATTCAGCAGCACGAGAGCCCGATCATTTCCTAAAGAGAAGAGACAGAGCTGTCGTACTTTTATTAGCACTGTCAGAACCAGTTTGCAGTTAGTTCTAGTTCCCAGAGGCCTTGCACAAGTGTCTGTTTCTTTCCATTCACTACAAAGAGCATCTATGTAGGTAGCAACCTCATAAAAATTACATTTATAGCATTCATAAGAGATCTTGGGAGTGCACAGGTCATTATATATTGAGTGATGAGGCTATAATGCTACTTTGGAAGCTGCAACTCTTCGTGTCAGTCTTTTCCATGAAATTTGAGTCATCTCCACAAAAGTCAGAGTATACCTGCAAAAAAGTATTACTTGCATGTGTTGAAGTATCATCTTGTAGAGAATGTTAAATCAGTTTAAAGGAGCCTATGGGCCATGCCCATGCATTTTTTTCCTTAATCTGTAAAATAAAAGGGGCAAATTACACAGTCAGGGTTCAATTTTTGACTTCATTGGGTTCTGGGCATAAACAAAAGTGAATGGAAAATTTGGATTGAGTTCTCTCCCTGGGTTAAAACCAGCAGCAATTGTGTCTGTTGAACTACTGCTACCTCTGCTCTGCAAGTGGGAGAAGAAGTGAAGCGGAGTTGTAGCTATGCAGGCATTTCACAGCGTCATGAGACTGCAAAAGGACTCAAAAGCCAGCGTTCCCCTTTTCTTGACGTGACTGCTCACTGGTTGCCGTTTGAGGCAGGGTTGTTACAGGATGCACTGGAAATTCTCTCTGCCATCAAAGCATTGTGTGGGGTGAAGAGAGGACTTCAGCTGTCAAGCTGAAAAAATAACAGAAGAGACAGTAATACTTCATAGTCGGTCTTTGTGAAGGAAAGTGTACCATCTAAAATCACTGCTGAGGTCAAGTCCCGAGATTCAGACCTGATGCAATAGGACAGTAATGAGCAGTGCTCTATGGGCAGGTGGGTATGTTGCTGATCCTTTTCATCAACCCGTCCCTTATGCTAGCATCATTAAGCAGAGGTAATCTACAAAAAAATTACTTGTGTTTTTCTGTGTGAAATGTTAGACCCAGGTATATACACCACAAAAAAGACTTATTACTTATTTGTAGGCACACCAAGGAGACACGCTGTAATAGTCTCTCTGGTCAAAGCATTATTCCCGTCTGTGCAGATATTTATTGTGACACACAACACTGTGCAGAACACACCTCAGATCAATGCTCCTCTTCACAGATAAACAAAGCAAGCAGAGATCGTCCCTTCAAATGCACTTCTGTTTGTAACTGATTTTTTTTTTTTTTAAGAAAGTTTTAATAAAGGGAAAAAAACAGCATCTTCCCTTCCTCCTGCAAGCAATATGACATACAAACCTAACTGTTAAGGCTCTTCTGGTGATGTCATTAACCACAAGAATGAAGGTGAAGTCATCAGAACTGGGAGAGAAAGTTACGATCAGAAATTCAGAATCTTGGCATTAAAAACCTGTGTCTTATCTACATACCTGGCACAAACTCTGACATTGATCTCAACATTTGTCCTGCTCTGGGATTTCGCTTGCCACAGCTGTATGAGCAGGTAATAGTTCCATGCACAGAATGAAGAAATATGTGCATGCCTGCTGTTAACCTACTCGTGAAAATATCATGGGAAAGAAACCTCATGAAAATAACCTGTCAGTCTGACTCACAATGGAAATGTCATTGTGAAACTAACAGCATTCTTAGAAAATATCTGGTAGTTATCTGCCACATTTCTTATTTCCAAAACTTTCACTCTTGGAGTTAAAATTTGAAATGTAATGTGCACAATTCTGTGCAGAAAACTATTATGCTTATAGCATGCAGTACATTTCTCATTTTATTATTCCTAATTTGTTTTAATCTGTACAGTCACTCAGATGTTTCAGTTCAGAAAAGAGAAAGACTCCCAGCTGATCAGAATCACAGAAGATAACGGGGCTGTGAAGAGTGCATCAGGATGAGCTGCCTGTTTTTTCACACTCCTCCCATGCCTTCACTAGAATCTGTTTTAATTGGAGCATTGCAATTAACAGGGCATCACCCAGTGCTTCGAAATGATAGCGGTATAACCAGCACCAATACCTACCTGTTTTAGAAGAACAGCTGTCCTAGTTCTGCTGTTATTTATACTAACTTTAATTAGAAGACTCACCATCATCATATTATATGGAGCAATACATGTGTAAAACCAGTACGTGCAAAATTAGAACAGAAGAGACTAAAGCATTAGGGTGTCCCTAGCTAAACATTTGGTAGCAAGTAAGAAATGGTTATCTTAATTGGAAAAATGCATCCCTCAACCTGCTTTTATTTATAAAGTATAAATACATCTGACAGGAATTTTCAAGGACATATGAAAGTTATGAGAAACCACATTCTAGCAACACGGAGCTCCGTTTCAGATTTAGACCCAGAATAAACAGATTTTTTTCATACAAGTGGATCTGAAACATATAAATGACTGGTAGGCTCTACTTAACAACTTAATGACAGTACTCCCGCCCCCGTATGGTAATAATTTTAAAAAAAAAGGTTTTGCAAGAGGCAGCATAAAGGGCCCTTTATGACCCTTCACCCTTCTCCTCCCCTACTGCAACAGTGGTTCCTGCTCCTCTTGGAAGAGGGCAGAGATGCTGAGTGTGCTGACACTCAGGGACATACAATCCTAGCGTACCCAACCCATGTTCTGATTCATGTTACTTCCAGAATCCTCAGCAGAGGTAGGACGAGAACCCAGCAGTCCAAGATCCCATTCATCAACCATCGATTCCTTGATTGCTACCTCCCAGCAGTGCCTGAGGAGTTCCAAAATCTTTCGAGACAGAGATTTCATGTCTCCAAGGCATTCTGTGATCGATAAGCCATGGAGGAGGGATAGGCAGCTAATGGTGGCTTGCCCGTCAGAGCTTGTTCTCCTCTACCAATCTACTTAAAGCCATCAGCTTTCACTCAAAGAAAAAAACATCACACAAAACAAACACCACCAAAAAACACCATTGCTCTTATCCACAATCCCAGTGTGAAGGAAATCCAATCATTTGCTCAAGAGCTTTTTCGTTTGCTTTTTCTAACACTAACAATGGTAGCTTGGCCCTTGTTATAACCAGTCCCTTGCCACACAAGGGAAATTCAAGAGATTTTTCTCTTCTGTAGTTACAACATGAAACAAGGTCAAATTTTATGCAGCTATGTAGCAAATAGCTGTTTTTTGTTGTTGTTGTTGTTTGTTTGTTTTTTTTTCCACATATTGTTAAGCAAATAGTAATAAAAAAGGTTTATCACTATAATTATCAAAAGACTTTTCTAAATCCCCCTAAAACTAAGTTGCTCAGAGAGGGCTCCAGATGACCTTATGGCTAAGGAAATTAATTTATTTGTTCTTAGGCAATGTTGCTGGTATATCACAGGCAGCTTTTATTTTTCCTTCATGTGCCTTCAGATCCTTCTGTTGGGATATTACTGGATGGTCATGTGTTGCTTGGACATAAGGCTCAGACTTTTATGAGAGCAAATAATTTTGTGCGGTGACAGAAGGCAAAGAAATTACACTTGGACTTACTGTTAAAATGAGGATTGGTGACTGGGTTGTTCTGTGAGTAAATAAAACCCTTAAAGAAAGCATTGGAAGTTATGATGGTCTGAACAATCACAGGTCATGAGGTCCACCAATTAAGTTCTCTCCCTAATCGCTGCTATGTCCAAGAAAGAAGAGTTGCTTGTCTTCCCCATACTGCACTGAAAAATGCAAGTCTTTCCACTTCTGCAGAATAAGTTGTGCAAGGAGATGTAGTAGGAAAGAAAATTATGCAATGGTCGGTAGGGGATGCAAGTCATAAATAAAATACAAACATTAACCTTTGTGAGATGGAGAAAGTAAAAGAACAGAAAAGGAATTTCAAAATGTGATTCTGTAACGAAAAAACTAAAGAAGCAGTACCAGCCCTGCAAACAGTTTTCATACTGCTGCATAACTGGCACATGGTACATACTTAAACCTTTTGGAGAAGACCCATCTGCACTGTAGTCTGTTAAGACTGACAATTATTGGGGATTTTCGCACTTTGAAAATTGACTGCTAAGCTGTTTTGTTCTCATAATCCCTCTGTCCTGCGCGAAAGGAGGTCTTCTGCTTCCTATGGGGAGTCTTCACTGTTCCTGCAAGTTTCTCTTACTTACACCCTGCTCTTAAACAGTATTCAGGAGGCTTTGTCCTTTGATTCAGATACAAGCAACATGACAACGTACAAGTTGCATCAGCAGCTAAAGAACTGCGCCCACCTCTCAATCAGTTCGTGCAGCCCTGTGCTCGAAGCTTTCCTCTACCTGCAAGGCAAGGGAACAGGGTTGTGCTGACAGCATCAAAACACACGGGTCGGCAGTTACTCAAACAGAAAAAGGAAGAATTCCATTTAGAAATTGGCCCAGAGCACAGCTTAAGGCAACATGCAGCCATGCAACATCTTCCCCCTGTCTTTCAGGGTTATGCCTTCTGTTTCCTCAACATCTTCAGTTACAGCTAGGTTTAAGGCACAGAAGAATAGCATTGGTAATAGAATCTCAGTCTCTGATGCTGTATTATCGCAGCCTTACGTTGCCCTAAAAATATTGTAGGGAGGTTAAAAATGACAATAGCAATGTTTCTATTTTTGCATAATGGTCTTAAGATGGTGCTGAAATGCAGTGAGAAATAAAACATCCTAAGAAACCCTTGCTGGCAAGGCAGGATCATTGTTCTTGAACTGAATTTATCCTCCTCTTCAGTAATAAAGACAGGATCAAGACATCCTGGATTCACATCTGACTGTTTTTGATAGGCACATTTAGGTAATTGCCCATGCAGAATGACGAAGTCCAACAATGAAACCCTTCAGTACCCCATTAGTATTGCAGTCCTTGCTATAATCAGCCTGGTGGGATGTGCAGGGGCCAAAACCACTTAGAGAATCACCAGTGATGCCACTGCAGCTGTTGCATATTCAACCCAGATTATGACTTCCAAAGGTTGGTCTGATGAATCTTCACTTGCTTTTCAAAGCCAGTTTTTATCACCGCTCTTCTTGTAATGTAAATCTTGGATCCAAGTTAACATAATATTAAATAATCACCTGGTTGGAAGGATGTCGACAGGCACTTCATTCCTTTGGAGGGCATTGTCAGTTTTATGAAGCATTTCACATTAATAGCTGCGGCAGCTGATATCTCTATACCTCGAAGTGAAAGGGCTTAGGCTAGCATAAATGCTAATCAAGGCCCCAAAATAGGATTAGAGCCATGTCTTGGATGTGCGGTGCTAGTTCTTTTCGCAGAAGGAAGTTTCATCCCTAATGAGGTGGTTGTTAGGTAACACATAAATGGCTCTGTGCCGATAGTAGTAACATGAGTAATAGCAGATGATGGAGGATGATGCATTTCTTCTGCAGATGTCTACCATCTGCACAGCGGCACTGGCTCTTCTTGGAGAAGGGCCGTGCTTATTATCAGAGGGGAAAGAAAGGAATACTTCCTAGCAGTCAGGATCTTCTCCAATAACTTGGAGATCCTAGTCAGGTGGGATAAACGGAGAAAGAGCCTGCATTTAGCAGAGTTATGCTAGCCTCTGCAGGGGTGGCTTCTTTTTCCCCTATATAAATGGATTTCTAAATAGAAAGGCATAAGACAATTGGATACAAGCCAGAGGTTATAAGATGCATGCAAGCCATCTCAACATATTACATGACCTGAGAGAGACCTGGTACCTCTCTAGTCATGTGTTGCCCTCAAAAATCCTGACAAATATCCGAGAGCTTCTATTTAGAGCTTTGGACGTGTCCTCACCAACTTCATTAAAAAATAAAAAGCCAAACAGAAAAGGTTACTTCCTTTTAACTGGGATGATTTACCTTCTTGATAACTTAGAGAAAGCAAGTGCACAATCCAGAGTGCCAAAGCTTTGCATGCACTGACAACTTTACTTCCATGTTATTTCCTTTAACTCCTTCACATCAAACCTAGGAGTCTGTGCCTCTGTAAAACAGTTCATCCTGCTAAGAGATGATTGTCTTGGGCTGGATAACAAGGTGTTCAGATCTATGGCATACACTGTTTGTTCCTTTCGTCTGCAAGAAATCCTTGTTACTGTGTTTGCAATATTCCACTCGCTGTGCTTAAAGACAAAAAGAACACGTTTCTACCCAGAATGGAAATTGATTTTGCATATAATATTTTTTAGCAGTCAGTTTGTCCCTTGGGGATAAGATATTTTGTTAATTCTCATGAAGAGGATAAACATCCCCTAACACCTAAATGCAAGTTACTTTGTGGGGATGTCACTGCACTCCATTAGCAGTATTGGCCAAACAGTGTGATTCAGCATCTTCCTTTCTATTATTACATATTTCTGTCTATTTTTACTCTTGCTGAGGATTACCAATACAAAATTTGTGTTTTCTAAAGTTGTTGTTTTAGTGGAGCACTCAGGAGAACCAAACTGAGTGCTTGATAAAAGCACAGTGAAAGGCAGCCCCTGCTCAGGGCAGCATCCTGCCTAAATAGGTGAGGCAAAGAAAGGCAACTTGGCCGAACACATTCAGAAATCAGCTTTAGTGATGTGCCTTGGGCTTCCACCTAGGAGATCCGTGGCCAATAGGAAATGAAAACCGATCTCCTGGGCCTCAGTTGAAACCATTAACCAAAAGGCCAGCCTTGCATTTAATTCCATCCTCCTGCTTTCAGGAACAACAAAAGATGACTTCCCCTCCCCCTTGCCCACTCCGCAGAAAGCCCTGTTGCCATAATGTTGGTAATTAAGAGGCTGACAGCAGTACAACTGGGGGCTCGTGCAGCTTAGCCTTCTCCTACGGGCACGTGGCATCGCTGACCTCCTGCTACCCACCGCACCGCTTTGCGCTGCAAGCTCATCCTGCAACTTCAGCAGCAGGGCTTGGTTAACAACAAAATCTCTGTCCTCTGGTCTAGATCGAGGAGCTGCTTTGTTCTCAAGTGCTTATTGGATCACCACTTGAAGCTTCGCTACTTGTTTTCAGCATCCTTGAAAGACACAGAATCGAGCTGATTTCTGTGACAGCATCTGCCGGGCAGTTTTCCACCCTGCTTTATTTTCTTTTTTATTTTCAATTCAAAAGTTCGGCTTTAATTGACACAACAATTAGAACAGATCTGTGAAACTCCATATGAGAAAGCAATTCAAAAGTTCGGCTTTAATTGACACAACAATTAGAACAGATCTGTGAAACTCCATATGAGAAAGCAGGTCCCAAATGTGTTATTTACCTGTGAAAATCACTTCTTGAGAGGAAAGCAGCACAGAACATTCACATCATTTTGGTGGTCCCAGATCAAACCATATTTAAAGGCTATTACATGTCATATTTCTTGCAACAGTTAAATCTAATCCAGGATTTGTTCTTTCAAGTATAAATAATGTTACGAAGCCTTCAGATGTGTAGTATCTTGCCCTCTTTAGATATTTTTAACCTTGATTTCTTATCCTCCAAGTTCTGCAGTAAAAAGGATGCGACTCCTTTTCTATTCAAAGACAAGATACCTTGTGAAGATGTTTTCTGAATGGAAATCATTGCCACACTACAGGCACCCTCCCTTTCTGTTTCCATTTTTTAACCTAAAACAGCCCCTTGGGCATCCTAACCTCCATTGGCACAAGCACTCCATCAGAGGAAATGACTCATAATTACTCCAGCAATCAATATCTGCAATGCATTTCTTTCATGGTATTACTGAAAGTCAGATATGTCCATATAATCAGGCCATTAAATATAGCCATTTGTAATGAGCTTAAGTTTGTTGTCAGCATTTACTTTATAGATGCTAAAATGGTTATGAAAGTTGTCATGAAAGGAAATCACAGGGCTAATTTTGTAAGCTTCTGTCTCTGACCAAGCACGGTTTCTGAAATAATCCTACTCCAAAACTGTCTTCCAGCTCTGATGACAGCCAAAGGACTATCTGCTTGAGGTCTGGTTGGTATTTCCTTAGTGGGATAATACTTCAATGTACATGTGCATGCTGAAAGTGTTAAGAAAGCAGCCGCTTGTTAAAAAGGAACACCAAAGGGCCACGTTCACACAATCACAATTCCAGCTAAGCCAGCATTCTCTGGGGCACTTACCACTTGACATAGGTCCTCTGAGTTGCTCTTTAGGTGTAACTGGGGACCTATGTAAAATAAAAGCCATTGGTAAATTTTACCAGATTTTCAAAATGTTGCAGTTGCACCCATGGTGTTACAGTACATACAAGATGTTGCGGGAATAATAGGTTCACAGAATCTTTCCAAAGTCGCTTATCCCAACTCCCCTTGCAGACTTCATGGCCGTGATTCACTAATGGCTGAGTGATAGCCCCATTAAAGGGACGGACAAGGTAAATGCCAGGTATTCACAACCCTACTCCCAGGGTCATATCTGTGTGCCATTTTGGTCTACAAAAAATCCCATCAGTGTTAGTGACATGGTGACTTCACCCTCATTCTTTCCTGCTTCTGTGTCACTCTATTTCTGCTGTTATCAGTGTCTTCCAGATAGAAACATAAAGGTTCCCAAACCTCTTCCTCATGCTCCTGTGCATTGCCTCAGGAATTAAAGGAGAGCTTTGCCTTGTTTTTCTGGACAGAGCAGGAGCTGACCCTTCCCCATTGCTAAGCAACACACCCAGCCTGGTCTAAGCGCCAGCTCCTATTTTTTGCTGCAAAGGAAAGGTCAGAGTACTCAGAGGGAGCAGAATTGTTTCTAATTGTTCATTTATAGCACCTTTAACATGACTTATATAACATGCTTATTCCTTGGGAATATGTTGCACATTTAACCTGTAATTCATGTCTTCCACTCTGGAACTCATGGTAACATATACTAAGTTATTTGCATCACTATCATAGCCTCAAGATAAAAATCCAGAGAAAGGCACAGAGGTTCAAAAATATCTTTGAAGTCAGAAAGGGATTACTGCTGCCTCTCACCCCTTGTAGCATACATTAGACTCTTTGTTTGGTGTCAGCAGCTTGCCAGGCTGTCCAAGCTGACAAGCCTTTTTCATCGGGAGGACTTCAAACCATCCAGGCTCTCGCCTGTTTTACCTGCCATACAAATCCTCCTGCAATGCGTTGTGCTCTGTTCTGCAGCACAGCCGCCTTTCTCAGCACAGCTTCAGCAGCGTGCTGTGGCTCAGAAACTGTCAAATCTGCCTGAGCCTTGTGTTTGTGCTTGTCTGGCTGGCTTGAAGGGAATGCTGCTGACTCCTACCCTGTCTGTCTGCTTGTCCATCGCCATAGCCCCTCTTCTCACCAGCACACCTTATTTAGGGAATATACATGAGGATGATTGAGTCACAGCAAGCAAGGAATAGTCTGCCTGTGGTTGTTTTGTTAAGAAATAGCTTATCAACAGAGATCAAGGAGTGTTACATTTGCACCTTTGCTGTAGACAGCAGCCCTGAGTACTCCAGAAAAAAGGTGGATTTTAAAGCCTCCCTGACTCACCAAAAAACTTCTTCCTGCTGCAGCAAGCCAAATGCTCAGAGGAAGCCCTTCCCTTAGGGCGGCAGGAAAACACTTTGCAGAAGTGCTCTGAGAAACAGGGGACAACAGAGTTTTGTGACAGCCATAAGCTTACTACCAATAAATTTGAAGAGCAGCAGCCCAGAATTTGACATTGCCTCATTCACTGTGCTCTGATCCCAACTCAAGGTGTTGGGTAGAAACTCAAGAGCCTGGTGGTCCTCTAAAACTCTCCACAGCACAAGGCTCACCTCAGGTTCTTGCTCACTCCCCGTAATCAGCATTGCACATAAACTACCTTTACAGATACTCCTCCACTACTACTCTTCATATCTCACCCAAGATGAGTATCAAAGCAAAGGCTAAAACAGTTGCACTACTTTGCATAAATTCTTCATATGTACAGCTACTGCCAGACAGCATAAAGAAAAGAGCAGGAGTGAAAGCTGAGGTTTAAATAGGGGAAGAGACATCCTCAAGGGAGCACACTAAGGGTGAGATTAATTTCATCTGGGTTAATCCTGTCCTACAGCAGGTTCCAACAATAGATCACAGACACCTGGCAGAGGAGATGAGGGGAAGCAGCGCAGGTGTGGATATCTGCACTGTAGAGCTTTAAATTTGGGATCCTTCCAGTGTGAGTTTTTGGGTATGGCTTGGCTTCACTATGTAGGTAATCTAGAAATTGTTATTTTAGAAAATGGGCTATGACTGTATTCTGGTAAAGTATCCAGAGAATTCTCATCAGTAGAAATATATTTTCAGCTTCCTTATGCAATTAATTTCTGTTCTTTATCAAGACAAATGGCATTTAGAGAAGGTGAATACTATCATTCATGGTCTGTAGCCTGGATTCAGCTCATCAAAGTTTATGTAATTAACTGAGGCAGTAAAGTTCGGCTCTTATCTCTGTCTCTCTGAATGGAGGGAGAGAGGTACTTCAAATGAGAATTTATGCCTCCTAAAATCAGATTTTTTCCAAAAAAATTATATTTTTGTAGTAAATTATTGCTTTTTCCCAAAGTACATTTTATTATGTAATAAAAAAAAAATAAAACTTTGAAAACCCACACAAAACAGAAAATCTAGTTTCATCACAGATCCATTTTCTACCCACTGCCCCAGTTCATGATTTAACAGCACAGAGTTGCAAAATAATAAGTCTCGGTATAAGAGTCAAAGAACATTGTGTGGTCTTATGGCTAGCATAACAATACAATCTTCCAAATTGTGTTCTCCATATAAATCACGGAGCAAATTGAACAAATAAAAGAAAAATACAATAGCAGAGGATTCTGTTTCTCATTTCAGTAGTCTGGTTCCAGTTCACAGTTCTTCAGTCTGAAAACAAGGCTGATGCCACACTTGCAGCCTAGCACATAGATCCCCTGCACGTGGTCAAATTCTTGTTGTTTGTGTGCTTCTGATCCTGGTGGGATTTTATTTACAGATGACATTATGTGCTATAGTGCTCATCACAAACGGCATTAACTTCAAAAACTAAACTCATAAAATGAAATTAAAGTTGATCATGCAGAAGTTCTTAGCCTGTGTTTTCAACAAATCTGTTGAGGATGAACAGCACAAGATAAGCAGACTTTTCCTTCAAGATAAGCTTTACTTTCTTGCCATGTGAGATTCTCTTGTATCCAGTGAGATGAACATTTATTAAAATTTCAATAAATAGTAATTCATGGAAGATAAGAGTTTTCTACCTCCGAGCTAGCATGCCCTCCAAAAGTTATTTTTGGAAGGATATTGCTGTAAGTACCGGGTCCTGTTGTTGATGTACTGCTTTGTCCCCGGTCTCTTTTACACTCAGAGCATGAGACTACAGCATAATCTGTAAAGCAGTATTAATGGACTACAGAAGAGCTCACCATGGGAAATTCAGAGGTGATGTCAGCCTCTGGGGTGTCTTTTTCACTCCGCTTGTGATTATCACTCTTACCTTGTGCTTATGTGATTTAGTCTTACAGTATATTTACACCAGAGATTTTCAGGATAAGAACTAAATTTTGGCTGGTATTTGGAGCATTTAATAACATGGTTTACTGATAGGAACTTTATGGACATCTTTTTTTGCATGGTTTATGATCTATTTAATACCTAGGCTGAGTTTAACCTTCTTAATTGACCTCAGAAAAGAAAGCACATTTTATTTTGGGATGTCTTTGCAGTTATTTTAGTCCTCTCCTGGTTTTGTAGGGTGCTTACGCAGGAATGGAGACATCACTTTCCAGCTGCCGTCCCCCACGGCGGGCGGCACAAAGCGCACTTGTCAGCTGCTGGTCAGGGCTCGATGTAAACAATCACAGATGAGTGCCTCGGCGCCTGTCTCCCTTGAATGCTGATCTTCAAGCAAAGATGCCATTTGAAATCGAACACGTCTTTATAAACAGGGAAAGAGAACAAACCTTAACGGCAGCTTGGTCGCCATTCGGGTCATTTGCGAGGACCCTAAAAGCATTGCCACAGAAGAAATGTTCGAGCCACTGCTGATGGAGAGCGAATTAAGTGAGGCAGAGCATAATTACCTGACTTGGACCTCTGCCAGGAGAATTGTATCAACACTCTACTTGTCATGTATAACATTATAGGGTCTTTAATGGGATTAATTTATTACAGTTGGTTATTCAGATAAGGACACAGGGCTTGTACAGGCTCGCACCTGTTGCCTATCCGTGTGACAGTGGCTCAGCATGGGGCAGCAGGATGTGTCCTTCACATCACTACCAGGATACTTCCACCAGCCCGAGAAAGATCCCCTTGTCCTGCATGACCTTCTGACGGCTCGACCTGCAGGAACCGGCAGGGCCACAGCTCTAAGCACACCACTGCCTGCAGACAGCAGTGCTCTGAGCCTGTGCTGCTGGGGAAAGCAAGCTCACTCTGTGCACTGATTAACATATTATTCCCACCAGCTTTCTGAAGGAAGGAGGTTGCTGTGTGGGCTGCCTGTCTCTCTCTCTCTGTCTCACTGCACATCTAGGATGCTGCCAGTAGCATTCACTGCCTCGGCGGCCGGCTAGTATGAATTCTTCACAGTAAACTTGTGACATTCAGATCCGTATAAAGCAGAGCCCTTCAAGTGGACTAGCTGTGGCATTCGTTTCCTGCATTAAGTCCATTACAGAAAGGAAAATAAAGCGGGATGCGGTGTGAATAGCAATGGTGGCTGCGGGAACTGGCTGTGCCATGGCACCAAGCAGCTCTGAGCCCCCTGCCCCGCACAGGGATGTGCTGCTGGGGGGAACAACAGCTCTCCCTGCCCAACCTCCACCTTCAGGCCACGTCTTGACTTGTACAAACACTGTATGATTATTGCAGATGAGGCACGGAAGAAGAAGACCTGTATTTCATAGCTGCATTTTCCAATCGCTTTGTTCGTTTGCCCCAGGGTATTTATGGAGCGTGTTTTGCTTTGCATCTTCGCAGCATCTAATGCAGGTGGCTACCAGGCATGACTAGCAGAAGCAACAATTGTCATGGTCTTCATCACCATCATAAAGTTAGGGATTTCACTTTTATTTTCTGTACTTACAGGTAGAAAAAAGGCACTAGAGAGCTCAGGAGGCTCAAGTTTCTGGGCTCTGGAAGCACCGTGATCTTGTGGCTGAGCTGAAGAGCCCTGCTGAGCGCCGGTGTTTGCTCATCTTCTTCTGCTGTGAACCTCTGCAGTACCTCACAGTGCTTCTGCCTGAGAAATGTTCCCATTCTAATCATCCAAAGTGTTTAATAAGGAACAGGAATATTGCTAGTAATTTAGCATATCATTAATGATGTATTGCATTAATGCATGGATCACTGAAATCAGCCTTTAATTCAGATGACACATCTTCTGGTTTTGGAAAGATAATGGCTTCCAATTTTCATTACTTCAGCTTCTTGCAACTTTGCAAGATTTTCCATAACACTCTAAACTTCATTGGGATATACCGTAAGTTATCTGACACTGCTTATGAAAACTTCCCATGCAAGTACTGATATAACTGTCCTTCCTTCCTGTTTGCTAAAGAGACATTTTTAGGAGTCTTAATTTGCCTTGTCTATATTGCTGTTTCTCTCTGGAGTTTAAAAAAAAAAAAAAAAAAGTATATATATATATATACTTTTATATATATATATATATATACTTTTTTTTTTTTTTTCCTTTGGCTTTTCTGAGCATCCCTGAACAGGTCCTTTCTCCTGGGAAATAGCTTGAAGCCCTTTGGCATAAGCATCCCTGTACACATTAGCTTATGTCATTCTCGGGGGAGGACTAACCAGAGCATGACATTGGGCTCTTCTACTTGAGATCCCGCGCACAATGACAGGTGGGGCTGCCTGCCAGCAGCTCCCCAAGCCTCGCATGCCGTGCAGGCAAGAAAGCTTCTCAGCCTCAGGTCGTCTGCGGGCTCTGAAGGTCTGAGCCCAGAGCTTATAAGATACTGAGCTTGTTTTAAATGCAACAGCTGAGAAATGGCGAAAGGCAAAATTGTAAATGCGGTGTAAATTTTGCTTCTGTTCTTGAGTAAGATTTGCTTGGAGGCTGAACGAGTACTGCTGGAAAGCTCAGAGTCTCTCCTGTGGCTGTGATTTTCCAATTTGGTTCTCAACTGGTGAGAAAAACTGCCTGGTGTTTGTACCTCTGCTTTCAGAAGCATCTCACTGATATCTCTCTGCCACTAGCTATAACATCTTAAAAGTAGAAATGAGATTCATCCTCTGTTGGTGACCCTGCACATGAAACAACATAGCCAGGGGCGATCTGGCACAGGTGTCAGGGACTCCGGCTTCCTCTGCATACAGGATGGGAAACTGTGACTCCATGAAAGGCAATGAGAAAACTGCTTCAGCAACAGTTGGGAAACTGAAGAAAAGGTGCTTGCTGGCTCACAGATGCTGCATGGGCTAAGGGAACCTCCTGACTGTGGCATTAGCTAGCAGTGCCCACAGTCGCTGTGAAAGGAGGTCACTGCCGAGCGTGTTGAAACATCGCCAGGAGCTGAAGCATTGTGGCCAGAGTGTTCTGACCCTCAGCAGTTTTCTGTGGCTGAAGCACACTAATGGCCACAGCAAGAGCACAAATTGCTTCTGGAGCCCGAAGCTCTGCCTGTGTCTTTGCTCTGCTTTTCTTCCCCATTCTTGTTTTAGTCTCCCACTGACCCCATCTGTGAGAGGCAGGGTTCCTGTGACGGTGACAGACACCCTGTAATGATCTAGAGGTGCTCAGGGCTGCTTGTCTGCACTTTTCGGATGCATAGAAGTCCACTTTGAGGTGAATACAGCCAGGCACAGTGCTTGGAAGCCCTTCCATCACCTGCCTGCATCACCTTTACTTTAACCCACTGAGCCTCTGAGAGCCCAGTATTGGAAACTGCAATGGGGGAGGAAGAGCTGCAGGCTGCGTGGGGGCTTAGCAGGGCAGTGCCTTGCTCCCCTCCCAGCCTGTGCCCAGGACACGGTGCTGGAAGCCAGGTTCATTACTTTGTTCACACACCATGCCTCTCTCTGCTGTCTTGGCAAGGTGATGACATTTTCTTTTTGGTGTTGCCAAATACGCCGGTGCTGCTTTGTGTTCTTTGGGAGTGTTTCTGAGGATTGATTGTTCCCTGCTTTTGGCTCCCTGGAGAGCCACAGCACCATCTTCTGCCTGCTGCTCCTTTTTGGTCCCCCACCTTCTATGCTCCCAACCTTTCCGCACAAACCCAAGGGCATTTCTTGCCATTTCCCCAGGAAGTAATGGAGCCATTATGGCACATTTCTGCCCAGTCTGACACGCTCAATTTCACCTTAACACAAGCATAGGCTCATCTGTCAGTGCAGGGATCCTGAGATGTGTCACAGCCTTGCACGGACACACACACACACAAAAAGGTGGGGGGTGTCTAGTTAAAGAGTACATTAATGCATTCAGAAAAAATATTTGGGTGGAAGCTGTTCTGTTCTGGGTGATTCTCTGGTTTGAGAACAGATCAGTCATTTTGGTGAAGGGAATGCACTGACAGACCCTAAGCTGTGTTCTCAAAGCTGTTTTTCTGTGCTAGAGCTGTCCTCTTCTCCCATTACTTCTCCGGCAGTGAAGAGCTCTGTTCCTTTGCCGTGTTTGGCTGCTGAGGAGTTTTGCCAAACCAGAGACCCCAGGCTGAGAGCAGTACAGGACACTGCAGGCGGTCAGGTCAGCTGGTGACCCGCTGGATATCGATTGCTGGTGCTGATGAGTCTGTTACTGGGATAAGCAAATGCCCTGGGGAATTCTGTGCCTGGCAGACAGCCCACATCCATACCCAGTGCACGGGCTGGAGTCAAACACGAAGACAATGTGTTAGCTACACTGACCCCACCTAAGTCTCCCAGGAATTAGTGCTCACAACAGAGGCCTTTGGGGAGACCTGAAAGTCCTTTGGCAGCCTTTACACACACAGCAGGACTCTGCGCTTTCTCTCCCTCCAAACCCTAATCCTAATTAGAGTCACAGAATTTCAGGTTGGGAATTAGGAAATGTTTCTGCTCAGAAAGAGCAGTCGGGCATTGGGACGGGTTGCCCAGGGAGGTGGTGGAGTCCAAGGTGGTGGAGTCCAAGGAAAGGTAGGACGTAGTGCTTGGGGACACGGCTCAGTGGTGACATTGGTGGTAGGGGGGGGTTGGACCAGGTGATCTTGGAGGTCCTGTCCAACCGTAATGATTCTATAATTAATGAATATCATGGGCTAAGGTTCTGGGAGCATCTTTCTACAAAAAAGCAGATGGCAAAGGCTGTTTGTCGGCATCTCTGTGGGTCTCAGTGTTGCTCAGAGATCTGGTTCTTCTGCATGCTGCCTGTCATCTCTTCTACTTTAAGCTCCTGCTGGAGATACTCAAGACTTTTTTTTTTTTTTTCCTCCTTTGCCGTTCCTTAGAACATCTGCTAGCAAGTCTGGATGTCAGTAGCAACTTTCTTCACGTGCCAGGTAGTTTAAATTGAAAGCAGGACCCTTGGTTGTGATCTAGCAAGTGTGTTGTTTTGGGAAGGCACGGCTGGCTCTGTTAGTTTAGGAGCTCTTAGACAAACACAAACAAAAACCAAAACAAAGTCACTGTTATAAAGCACTTTGGGTTTCTTTGCCTAGGTGAATTACCAAGGGCTAGAAGACAAGTTTCCTAAACAGATTCAATTCATCGCTCCTTCAAACAGATTTCCCCAAGAGCGAGAAGCCCACTCCAGGCCTGTAACATATGTTAAATCTCTATTTTCCCCTGGGTATAGAAATGTAACTGGATTTCTTGATAGCAGCGATCTTCCTACAAAGTTTTCATGTTGTTTTGGTGCTGGGCATATTTGATATAAAATATGAAGCTAACCAAGGGAAGCCACACTGATAAAACACAGACTTTCTCTTTCTGCTGCTACCGAATTAAGAAAGGGGACTGTGACCAGGAGAGAAAACATTCAGTTCAGAGCAGGTCCAGGTGTTACAAAAGACAGCAGCTGAAGCCTGTGTTTGGGTCTGAGTGGTGGCAGTGTCCCGGTCACCTTCTAACAACATCCCAGTAAGTTCAGCCACCCAATGCCCTGTGCTTCCATGAGAATTGAGTTCGTGAGTCCCAGGATGGACTGGGCCAGATTTCCCAGCTTGTTCCTAATCTGGAAGCATCTGTGAACTAGAAAATCTCTTCTCTCGTGAGGCAAACACCCCGCTGCCACCTGGGCCGAGGTTTGCTCAGAAGGAAGGCTTTGACATTTTTCTTACTGTTCACATTTCAGTTGTGGTTTCTTTTGATGAGTTCATTTGCCTTTGTGTGGGTTGTCTGATTGCAAGGCATTCCTTCACAGAGATAACATAAATATTTACATGGTACCCTACATCAGAAGTCTCTTTTAAAAATAGAGTGATTTCACCATTTACAGTCTGCAAGTAACACTTGCAATTAACCACAACGGCTTGCTGGCATTAGCATCCAAGAGACAGATCAAAATTTACAGGGTCTGATGTCATGGTGACTGGAGGGGTTTTTTAATGTGCGTCTCAGGAAAATTTGTAGCCTCTATATTGCTAAAGAGCAGCTCTGCACCAAATTTCAGATTGACCACAGCTTCTGATCGGCCAGTGACACAGTGAACAAGTGTGCTCTGTGAAATATTGCTCTTATATTATCTTTTCTTGGGTTATGAAGGACATTTTAAGGTTGGCTTTAGGCAAGGCAGAATGCTGCCAGCAGCATCGCACCTTGCCGCAGTTTTGGTGCTGGGTGGTGGCTGCAACGTGTGCAATGCTAGTGATGCTTTAGTAAGCATGGCCTGAAAGCACCTTTGGGGAATCTGTCAGCAATGCTTAGGGCATTTCCTGCCTCTTCTTGAGGTCTTTCTTTTCAGGGAACAGTCTTGATCAGATGTTTCCCTGCAGGCTCTCTCACCCTCTTGGAGCTCGGTGGGTAGAGCAGAAGGATCTGCTGCAATGCGGAGACCAAGCTGAGACGTCCCAAGCATGGAGCCAAGTCGGTATGCGGATGAAACCAGGACCCAAGATTCTCCTCCATGAAACAGAACTATTTTATGTGTCTTTTTTTCTGACAAATGGATGATGCCACATCACACTGCCCTTTGGATCACCAAACTCCCAATTCCTGTGGGCAGAGCCACCAAGCAGATGCAGCCACGGTGCCTGGAAGCAGCGCTGCTCCTTCCCGCAGTGCCTGCCCAGGGAAGGTGGTGAGAGGGTGTCTGGAGCTGGGGACCCTCCCTGCACCCCTTCTCCTGCAGCCTTGCAGCTCGTGGGGGTCCCACCGCTTCTCCCCTTCAAGAGGGAGCAGCAGAGCTTCTGTCACCAGACAAACTTTATTGCCCTCCTCTGTTACCTCCACCACGGAACGTAGCTGTCCCCACGCCTCCTGCTTCTGCAATATAATTCCCTTTTTTTTGGCTGAAGCCAGCTGTTTCTGGTAGTCTGTTCTCCCGAGCCTTTTGGCACCGCAAGCTGCTGTATCAAAATAAAACACGATCCCCTGCACTCCCCCACGCTGGAGGTAAAGGATGCCTGTTTGCACAGGGCACTATATTTTCTGCAGAAAGTTATGCTTGGAGCCTAGCAAGAGGTGCGGGGAGGCTGTCAACTCGTTTTTCACCAGAGTTCAAACACGGGCTAACAAACAAGTGCCGGGGCCTTTCCAGCCGGCGTCCTGCTGAATCACACTGACATGCAGCCACGTCCTCACGCCGCAAAGAGGTTTTTGCTCTCCTCCCTCTCTTCGGGACTCTGCACATTTCAGCCCCTTTTCACTTTGAGTCTTCTTCAGGCAACGCACTGAGTTTCCTGCCTGCCAGTTCAGGTTTAAAGCTGGCTGTCTGCTTGCTTTCCTCGAGGGCAAGGCAGCGCTGGTGGGACACGGAGTCAGAAAGTCTCGAGGCGCCCCAGGAGATTCTCGGTGCCAGAGGCGAGCAGAATTCCTGACTTGGAAGGGGCCTGGGGATCTGAACGTTTTCTCCTTGTTATCCACCCACCTGCACGGCCAAGGCAACGAGGATCCAATGTCGCGGGGGTGTGCTGTGCAGGAGGAATGCGTGACCATGAAAACAAACACGGTCTGGCGATTAAAGCACATCGAGGAGATCCGCGGGGAGCGGGGGGAAGAGGGGTCTGAGAAGGGAAGTGGGAGCTGGCTCCTGTTCCTGGCCACTGACCGGCTGTGTGACCTGGAGCGAATCCCATCTCCTCTCTGTGCCTGCTTTTCCCTTTTGATATGTCAAGTGGGATGATGTCCCTCACCTAGTTCCCAGGCGGGGGAGAAAGGCAGCCTCATTACTATTTCCCATATCACCCTCAGCAGCCACAGCAGAGGTCGGGCCCCTTCTGCGGGGACATCCCCAGGGTGAGGGCCCTGTCCTGAGTGCCAGGAGGCAGGGGATGGAGTGGTGCCATGCTGCAAAGGGGACCGAGACGCAGAGGAGCCACATCCTTTACCCAAAATCTGATCAGAAAAGCAGCAGAAGCTTCTAGAATATCACAGCACGTGGAAGGTGCTTATGTCCTTACACGAGGCCTTTAAAAACGAGTCTGAGAGCACCAGCACTGTGTTGACACAACCACACGAGGTTAGGACTGATTGCTGCTCCCTCCTGCCAGCTCCAGGGTGCTTTTGTGGTGTGCTGGGGACACTGGGTCCCTGCGGAGCAGCTCCCGGGTCTGCTCTGGGGAAGGGGCTTCCCCTCTGACAGGGCCAAGAAGAGCCAGGTACCCTCCGAAATGATGCATCCGCTGCAATGAGAATGGGCCGAGCACATTTTAAAGTGAAACACAGAGGAAATGAAAAGTATTTGCTGTTTTGGAGCAAGGAAAATGGCAGGGCTTGGGTAAGAAGCTACAGCGCACAGACAAGGAGATACAGCTCCCAAGGCACGCTGTTGGCAGACACCTGTGAGGAGATGAGAGGTGTTGAAAAGTTTCACCTCTGCTCTCACCCTGGCTTGCAGAGCCCTTGCTGTCAGGCTGTGGGTTTAACTTTCTGTGCAGTCTCAGACGATGAGCTCCTCACTGTAGGTATTGCAATGAGGAGCCCACATGCCAGAATCTGCTGGCACATCAAAAACCTGCCTGAGTCAGAGCTGAAATGCCAGTTCGAGCTCTGCAACAGCTGCAGGAGCAATAGGGGAGGCAGGAAGGGTTCTGGGAGTTTCAGAGCAGTGAGAACAGTGCTGCTGGCAAACTGGGAGGTTGGAAGTGACTTCAGCTTTAAAGAATCAGAGGCATGCAACTCTGTTTACAAGCAAATAAATAGAAATAACTTGCAGAGCTGTATATATCTCCCACTTGTGCCCTGTCAGAGAATAGCTTCTTGGATGCTGTCTCTAAAGCTGTAGATGCTGGAATGGACAGGAGGGACCTGGAAGATGCTTACTACTGCCAGCCTCCATGAGAAATAGCTGTGAAAAAGGGCAAAGATCAGTGGGGAAGGCAGAAGGGTGGGAGTGCTCAGCCTTGTGTTGATGACCCAATTAACCCTCCACACCCTAAACATTTCAAATATTTGATGTGTGACTCTGCACAGCTTTCCTGCTTGGGGTTTTTACATCTGCACAGAGATGCTGATGAGATAAAGCTGTGTTTTCTTTTGTCTGGAGAACGGTTATAAAGGGAAAATAGTATAGCTGTCTTTTGCAAGTTGAGATGGGTTTCCAAACCGTGACAGTATTTGGTAGCTTTCTGTGCACCCAGCCATCAACAATGCCCGTGCTGTGATGCTTACTGCTTTCTGCATTATCTGCCTCAGCAAAAAAAAAAATAGAGCCATAGCTTCTTGTAGTTGTTATAAGAAAGCACTGGAGGACTCCTAAGTCCAATCTTCATCTTGCAGGATGGGGAAAGAGTCATGTTAGCCCAGCTGGGTGGGAATTATCCTATCACTAAGCAACTCTGCTTTTGTCTTTCCCAGAAAGTGTCTTTAGTGTTAAAAACAAAGGTGAGAGCACTTTCGACCAAGGTAAGTGATGGAGTGGATAGAGCTCCTACTGGCCACAGTCAATCCTTTCCCAATTTGTACCTGGGAACTATGGTCGTGATAAATACAGGGCACTGGAACTTTAATGAAAGGGGCACTTATTGAGTGAAGTACCAGTGTCTCCAGGTGGCTTGCACAATTAGAAATTCTCTTTAGTCCATCTTCTGGCATGGATTTATGAAGCAAATGCAGTTTCATGAGTAATTCAAAGCCCTGTATCTCTCTTAAAATATGTTGCGTGCATGCCATCAGGCAGCCAGGAAGCTGTTCCCTACCGTGCTTTAATTTATCTCCATGATACAAGTGAAGTCAGCAGGGACTCAGCAACGATACTTCAGCATTGTTTCTTGAGTTATTTTGTGGTGTGCCATAGTGCAGAGCTCACAAATTCACAAGCGGGGATCACAGGAGGCGATTCCCTGCCGCCGCGAGACTCGGTGGCTGCAGAGATGCCTCCCTGGCACATGTTTGTAATCGAAACCAGTTAAACCTCATCGGACAGGGGCTGGGGGTAGGAAGTTTCTTCCCAAAAATAAACATGAGGGTGGGAGTAATTTCCATGTTTTTTCATTCTGAGCTACAAATAAGCGTTGTAGAGCATCTCTTCCACTGAGAAGGGATGTGCTTTATTTTATCAGATAGTCTCAGCTTAATATGTTAATTTCACATTTGGGTTGTGATATATGAGAGTGAGACTTCATGTTAGTTTTTCATAGGGGAGGATACATTCTGATACCATCTGTGCATAGCACTCACATTCCTGTTTTTCCACACGGACAAATAGCTGGAAATCACTCAGTGCTACCTGGCTGCACTGGCATGTGAACGCAGAGCTCTTTTTCTGCACGTCCTGACTCAAAGCCCTGAGTCCCGGTTTGCCTTTCATGTTTTCCGGTATTTAGGGTGGAGAATGCATCTTCTGTGATGCCCCAGTAGCAAGCACAATGGGCATTAAGCTCAGCTGGGATCTCTGTGGGCTCATGTAGCAATACTCCTGAATGCTGAATTTATTACAAATAATCAGGCCCTTCCTCGGAGGCAGGGATGAGCCAGTAGATTTCATCTTGGAGACCTTAATTGGAAATTCTTGTTCTGGATCCAAATCCTTGCTGTAAGCCCAGTCATTCATCTGCTGGCTGGCAGTGACAGCCATGTCCCATTCTTTTTGGGTTAAGGGGCTCAGATATTAGTGCAAATCAGAACTAAGTCCCCCAGTCGTGGGCCTTGTGAGTTCTTCTGAATCAGAAGCATCACAGAGAAAGGAGCTGCTTAGGTCAGTAAAGCTAAGAGAATCCCTCCTTGGAAAATAATAACAAAACCACCTCTGCCAATAACAAAGGTCTAGCAATGAAATTGGCATCTTCTAATGTCTTCTGCCTCTTGGAGACTTCTTGTGACTACTGGAATACACTGGCCTGCATGAATTCATCATTTGGGGCAGGGAAGATTTGGAAGCGTTCAAATCACGCACACCTCAGCTGTTATGCAAGTCATAAATAATAATAATAATCAGTTGCAATTACTTCCTAGCATAATTTAGTTTTTAAAGAAGAGCTCAGAGTAACCTTCCTTTTTTCTAAAGTGGCTGTGACACAGGCCCCACCGGGGCCAATAAGGATTTAATTGTGACACTAAGTAATTTATCTGATGTAGAACATCAGGAACTGAAGTGGAGCAGGTTAGCAGTGGGACTATTGCATTGTTGCAAGACCTTTGCTGACATTCAGCTGTTGTGAGGATAATTGTAAAATAGGAAGGTGACTTTTTGGCTTTCAGGTCTAACCTTCACTGTTCTGAGCTCTGGATTTTGTGGCAGAGTTTTAACCTTAAGGTACCCATCGCATTAAAAGCACAAAGCTTTCGGATTGTGCTGGTGACACAAGTTGAGCTCAGCTTGCAGGGAAATAATGAACGTCCCCTCAGAAGTGATAGCAGCACTTCAGAAGATCTCCATATTACTGTATTCTCCGTGATCCCTGGGGAACGAGCCATAAACGGCTTCACTGCAGAGATGTGACACCTTCAGCATCAGTCAGGCACTGATGGTCACACCAATTCCCTAAATCCTATCCTATAAAACAACGTCCCTGCTGGACAGGACATAAAAATGCCTGGTAGGGTTTGCCTGCGATGGATTGTTTCTGGTTTCAGTTTTGCAGAATGCAAACCATGGTCTAACACTGCTGGTGCAGTTCTGCCAGCTTTAAATGGTCAGATCCCATGGGTTTGAGGTAGAGAGTGTGGGCAACACATTCAGGGGACGAGCTGACACCACAAATCACCAAAACAAGCACAGCAGAGCAGAAACAATGCCAGGTACAAGGACAGGAGTCTGGCAGCTTGTTAAACACCTCATAGACTGCAACTGGATACAAATGTTAAGGAATTAAATAGAGACACGGGTAAGTTGAAAGGATGTCTCTCATGCAGCCTATTCCCAAGAGCAAGCCTCCAGCCCGTGTCCAGGCTCCTCCTGCATCCATGTGTGCTCACAGAGCGGACCTGGGTGAGGCTGCACCGGAGCAGTGTTAGGGGAGTTAAATGAAACATGCCACATAGCAGGGCACCTGCTTATTTTTTGTAATGTTTGCTTTGTATTTTACTGTTGAACAGAAGTGGCAGAATCACTCTTTGGAACAATAAAACCAAGGAGACACGACTAATACGGAAGTTGTACTCACAGTCACTACTCGGTCCCTGTTGCAAATTAAGCTCAGGTGTTGGCTTATATACTGAGCTGAAAATAGCAAGGCAATATGGATGGCCAGTATTTCATGTGCCACTCCTTTTAGATGATTAGATGGAGGCAAATGACAGGGCTTTCTGATTTAAGACCATTGACTTTTTCGTATTTCTCGAGATGGGTGCAGCAGAGACACATCAATTAAGTTCTTATAAGAACTGGCTTCACATTTTTTATTTGAGTGCATTGCCCTATTAAAATGCAGTGTATCAGGGAGATAAAAAGAAACACCAATTACTGCTCCCAAAATGTTTACTTTTTTATAGCAAGGAAAGGTAAACATGCAGTCAAATCCTCTTTTCTCCCCCTCCCTCTTTGGAGAGGTCAGTAGAAACTGCAAATATTGGTACAAACACATCCTAGATGTTTTCCAGATACCTACCAAACAAACAAATCACGGACTGCTCAGAATTTCTAGCCTCCCCCAGGAACTAACCCACTTTACCTCCTGAATGTTACGTTGACTCAGTTTTGTGAAGGAGGTACTTGACACAAGGGCTCAGCCAGAGATTAATAGTCACCGAGCAGCTCTAGTTAGGGAAATGCTTCTTGCTGCTGCAGGTGATATCTATCTTAAAGAAATAAAGCCAGAGCTATCATCCAGATGACAAGCCAGCAGAGAAATCCATGGTGTGTATGTTCGAGTGAAGCAACCTTAAGAGAATAGAGAGAGTGATTTAATAAGCCAGAGAAATTGTCAGATCCCTCATCCCATTCTCAGGGAGACAATGAGAATGAGGCAAAGTCACTGGGACTTAAAACTTCTCTGTCAAATTAAGCACGTGTGTTATTGCTTTGCTGCTTGGTGGCCCATGTCCCAGGGATATACAGAAGGAAAAAAAGGATCTTCTGTCCCTGCATTACAGGAGATGAGATATCACGATTCCCTCTTGCAACAAACAGGGTGGGCTGTGCAGGTGGCACCAGCACTATCCCTAAAGGCAGGGGAGACCCAAAAACCAGAGCCACGACCACCCACAGTCTGCTGGAACAGTGGCCGGGGAGTGGCAGAAGGAAGTACCACAAAAGGAGGAGGTGGGTTTGTGCTCCTCGCTCCCATGCCAGGAGAGCTTGTGTGGGCGACACAGGCAGCGGGTGGAAGTGCAGGTCTGGGTTTGCTTGTCCCAGACAAGAGGAAGCTCCTGATCACATAATCCTCATCCTGCCTCTTTCATGTTTTTGCCTCTTTAGTGTATTTCATTTCTTTTTGCTTGGTGGCCAGGGAGTAAGGACTCCTGGATGATGCAGAACACCTGAGACTACGGAAGATGCATACCCTGGCTGGGTTTTGGGCTTTTCTTTTCTGTTAGTTTCTGGAGACTGGACATTTCCCTACATTTTGAAAGGGGGTCTGAGGTGAGGGTATTGTCTCCCTCTGGTCCAGGCGCTGGATGAAAGGTGGACAAACAGCCAAGTCAGGATGCTTTCCTTGCACAGTGGGCAATTTTTCAGACTTACTGTGTCCTCTTTTTGCTGCCCTGTACCATTTACACCTTGCTACAGCTCCAGAAAAGCCTTAAAACAGGGTAAACTTTTCCTCTCCCCCCTTTGTTTTCAGATCTAACAAGTGGCTCCCAAATACTGTCCCTGCTGCTGACAGCTCAGCCCCAGTCCCTGCTACAGCATTGTGTGCGGTTGGCATTTGACAGATGAATTTGTCTTTGCATTTTGCAGTCCTAAGGACAAGTTGTACAAACTGGAGAGCAGAAAATTTGTTTTGCCTTCACAGCCTCAAAAAAGCTTCTAGTTGCTATCACGCGTTGTGTGCCCTGGACACAAGAATCCCGTCAGTGCTTGGCATCAGGTTGGTGTATTCATGCCTGCATGATAGGAAGGTGGAAAAAGACAAGATAAACCCAACTGCCAAAATATAAGGGAGGAAATGGGCACAAAGAGTTAATTCAACGGCCACTCCTTTCATGTAAATATTCAGTCCTTTCTTCAGGGGGATCCCAAATCGTGACTGTTTACCAGCTTGCTACAAACAGAGGCTTTCATTGATAGATGATTACAGCTCGTTTTCTGGACTGGCTGAGACTGATCTACACCAGCTGAAGAAACAAGCCAGCTGTTACCACTGCCTCTGCACCACAAGATGAAGGCTCTGCTCTGCCTTTCCACAAAGTCTCCTCACCCTGTCCCCATCCTTATCAGCTGCTTGTCCTCTTCAGTCTTCCCAGGACTTGCATTTTACTGCTTTGTGGCCCAGTTTGCAGAACTATTTTGGTTAGCAAACCGTCTTCCACTCCCACGTTGCAATGGATTAAGAGCTTATAATTGCTGTTGCTTTAAACTCCTCTCTACATAGCTGGTCAAAGCAGGTTTAATTAAAACAGCAACCACCTGTCTACGGAAGGGCTCCCAGAGTTGGCAGCGAGCAGCAGGATTTCACAGGAGCGCATCCCTGGTACCTGCAGTGCCTTAGGGCCTTTAAGAGCATGTGCATAAACAAGCCACTGCTCCCTACAGGCCACTTCTTGCAGGATCCATAGTGATTTTTCTGTACACTTCACTCCCACCGAGTGCTCCTTGCAAGCAGAAGCCAGCAGCTCGCCAGCATCACACCCAGCCCAGGCTGCATCAGCACGCAGCGAGCCTGCCTGCCTGTGCTTGGATCCCACAGCTGAAGGGCTTGCCTACAAACACTCCTTCACATCTTGGAGGGTGGGGGTGCCGAATCACCGCCCAAGTGTTCAGCTGAGGGATTTTCACGTCTCCTCTTTCTCACTTGTGCACTGAGTGCCTCCTTCTCACGGCTGCTTCCTTGCCTCCGCTGCCAGCGTGGGGAGGGACTGTGCGAACTTCCCCAGCAGCCTCGCTAGCAGCATTCAACAAATTCCTCTGTGGAGAGTCCTTAATAGCAGTCGCCCACAACTCCTCTTTGTCCTTGTTCGCTCCTCTCCTGGCTGCTGCCAACACGGAGCCTGCTGACCCACTTCCTCTGCGAGCCTCCCTCCTTGGGTTAATTCACAGGGAAGCATTCCCAGTGCCTCAAGAAGTGGGAAAGCGAGCTCTCTGCAGCGCTTCGCAGAGGAGGGAGCACATCCATGTGAGCGCACAGCAGGAGCCAAGGCTGACTGTTGATGCAACATATCTAAGTGCAATGTAAACACCAAGGCAGCAGATGATTTGGTGCTGGAGAGCTCGGCTCTTACCAAAACGCAGTTCATCAGCTGCAAGGGTTGCTGTAGCAAGTTCAAATGCAGCAAGAGGCAAAGGATAGGAGGAGGGAAGGGACAGCCTATTTTAATTTTTGCAGCAAGCCCTGGCAGGGGGGTGCGTGGTGCGTGTCCTTCAGCTCATTCCTTGCCTGCTGCTTTCCCTGCAAGGTCATTTCAGCAAGTCCCCTTGGTGAGGAAGGGTCAGTTGCAGCCAGGGTTTGTAACTAATTCTTGCCAGCATCTACCTAGTTATTGCTATCGAACGTCTGTCTCCAAAGTAACCCTCCAGTTCTACATGGCTCAAAATTGAGGTTTCTTGGCTGGTGAGGCAGCACCTCAGCCTGACAGTCCCAGGAATTTTTGTTCCTTGGTTTTTGGAAGAGCCCCATGAAGAAATTCAAAACGAAGCCATAGAAGGAAACGCTGTTTTCATGTAATGCACAGATTAGCTTTGGAACCCCTCACAGCAGGTCCAGAGCATGGCAATATTTGGCAAAGAAGCAGAATAAGGACTGTCAGAAATAACCCCGCATATCAGGAGGGGCATTTGGTGTCCTATTTAAAAACGTCATCTAACTCCTTATAGCAGCTCTGCACAGACTGTGTGCACAGCATCTGCTATCGCACACCCTTCTACACTGGATATTCTTCTGCTTCCCTCTGGAGTATGCAGAGGATGTGGGCTGGGCTGCTTCAGTGGCTCTTTTGTTGGAAACTCCCCCACCTTCCCCCTCAAACAAAAATCTACTACTTCTTCAGATAATGTTATGTTTTTGTAGGAAAGAAAACCACACTGGTGGCATGGCCTGCAAGAGCAGTGATGAACGCTCTGCAAAGCCTTGCCGAAAGATGACGTTTAGGGATCAATTAACCTGTCACACCAGCAGCACCATAATTTTCAATGCAGTCATGCCTGATTTATCCCACTGTGAGCAAAGAATCCCATTTCCTAGCAGTGGGAAGCTGACACAACCCAAGTGCTATGAAAGAAGAGCAGAGAACCAGACTCCAGGACCACAAAGACCAGCTGCATTCATCACTTGTGTAAGCACATTACTATGATTTCAATCACAGAAATAAAATGTGGGGTGATGCCATTCTTTCACTCTCAAATTTCCATGCTGTGCAGGGTCTGTGCTCTTTGTGTCTCCCTACAGTTTTATCTGGACAGCCTGTGGCCTGGGAAATTCCCAATGAGACCAAGGAAGCAGTTGTAGCAGTATACCCTGAGCTTTAAAAAACATCTGATGGACAGCAGTTCTGGGAAGAGCAAGGTGAGGATGTACTGAAAAGCTCCTGCAGCATGATGAGAGGTCATCCCAAACTTCACATAAGTTTCTGTTGGGTGACAGCACAAGCCAGTGTCAAAGTTGTCAAAGCCCAGCCACTGAGACTGCCATAAGAGATCTGAGAAGAAAGAAGATCCCATTGTTCCCAACAAACTTAAGATTTTGAAAGCAGATTTCCATAACTGGACAGCCTTCATTAGTAGATGTTGAACATCAAGCTATTTTTTCCCCTTAGCCCTGTTTGTTTTTTCTCTCTCCCAATCTCATTTGCTGATGTAGACCTCAAATCAACAAGCATCAGAAGCTCTCTTGAAAGAAAAGCATATTTTCAGTGTCTAAATATGTCCTGGTAAACAATGAGCCATCTCTTAAGCAGGGCAGGAGGGAACATCATTGGTAAAACTGCTTATATGAAGAAACACTCAAGGGCAAAAGAAAGAGACTTGAAGCCAAAGACAAATGCAATGACAAATCCCCACATGGGCTGGATCCAGAAGGCTCCCACCTTACATAAATAGTTTCCGGCTCCTGCATTCACAGATGGAAGAGATGCAGCAATCATCATATGAAAGCAGCCAGGTATGCTCAGTTTAATGGGCTTTTTTTTTTTTTCTACAGTAATTTGTTCTTTATTGGGTTTAAACAAATTGAGTTGACCTTCACATGTGTTACCTAAGGATGCGCCCATTAGAACAGTAAATCAACAAGGGAAAAACTGCTCTCTCCATAAGGAGCACTAACTCCTTTTTAACTAACTAAATTTGCATGTAAACAAATAAATAAAAAAATTTTACTTCTTGCAAAGCTTGCAGCTCTGGCCAGGACTGGTGGGGGCCTCAGGTCCTTGGCAAGCTTTGGAATGAGTGTAGTGGTGCATCCCCAGAACAACAAAAAAGACACCATCACACTCACATCACCCACTGCAGAGTTTGAGACATAGTGTAGATCTTGGAGGGGTCTCATTTCTCAAGACCTTTACAGTCACTCAAAAAATGGCTTTAGGGGAGGTAAAGCAGGGCTGACTGGGGTGATGAATTAGCTGGGACCCACTAAGTCCTTTCAGATTCTGGTAATAACACTGTCAGATTCCCAGCCTCTGTTGGCAGCCTGCTGGAGTTCTGGCATTTAAAGGCCTGGATCCATGTGGTCCGAGCTCCTGGACTGGCATTTCTTCACTCGTTGTTATAGCTGGGGATGTATGCTCCTTGTGGCTATAGGGTCAGTACGAATTCTGGAAGTAAAGACGAGTAGACGACATTTACTACAGCGATGATTCTGGCTTCCTGCTGGTCAGAGCCTTCCTCATTCAGCAAAGTAGAGATCAAACACTTGCTGAGCTGCTGGCTAAAATGCTGTTAGCATCTCTCTGGCGTTTGGGAAGAAACCCTGTTTTAGCTGCAAGTATTGCTTAGGTTATGAACAGTCTGACTTTGAAACAGTCTACAGGAGCTGCTTTGGAAGGATGGGATCTAAATATTCTTTAATTAACCTATTCATTATAATTAGATACCACAGCCACTTATCTTCTAATCTGGAAAATGAACATTCCAGATGCAAAGGGGAGGTTTTCTTTCTTCCCTTTAAAAAAAACTTTTTTGCTATTTAGTGAAATGTTTAAATGCCTTGTCACCACAGAAGAAACACACAAAAAAGTGACACTCGATGAAAGATTAAGGAAAATGGGGAAGATTAACAAAGCTTGATAGGCAGGCAATTAAAATAGAAGTGAAGGATCGTTAGTATTCATTACCAGAACACACAGGCAGGGAGGGCTGCAGCTGTAGGAAATCCCCAGTATACAACTGCAGAGAAGTCTTCCCCCAATGGTTTGCTCTCTTCTCTGCTGAGGTTTCCACTGACAGTTAAATGGATTAAGTGCTTTTGTTGCCTCTTCACCCTCCAAGCCTTATCTGGACTAAAGGCAGCTTGAAAGGCCTTGGAAGTGCAGCAGCACCGGGTTCAGGGCAGGTGAAATGGCCGATGCCACAGAGCTACCTCCTGCTCAAAGCCAAGGCCAGGCAGGACCCTGCTGCCCTGGAGATGTTGGGCAGGACGGGTGCATCACCCAGAGAAGCAAGCACCCAGCAGGCAGACCTGGGAAGGAAAATAAATAAGAGCAGCTGAACATGTGCCTCAGGTGCCTAGAAAACCTTTTGCTGCATCTTGAAAGCAGAGCAGCATTGTTTGCATGCAACATCCCAGAACATCCCTCAAGACAGAAGAAAGCCCAGAAAGTTTCGATGGCTTCTTTCAAAGGGAGAAACTTAAATCAGGTCTGTCTCTTCAGGACAACTGGAGCACTTGAATTTGTGGTATTTTAACAGTAATTAAAAATATATGCCTGTCAGTCCTTGAAAATCTCTGAATGAGCAAAGAAAGAATTTGTTTTCACTGGAATAACCATGGGCCTGAAGAGGCATTTCCACCTAGCTCCAACTTTGTCCCTAGGACACAGACATCAGCCTTCCTGGCACCCATTTCCCTTAAGCAAACTTGTTCATCAAAACCCAAGCTTAAAATCACATGCAGCACAGAGTGCTAAATACACGGATATGAAAGCAGGATGGAAAATGAGCCAGAGAGCTGTGGGAAGTCTCTCCTGCTAGAGAACAGCTTGGAGCCACCACCAAGCCCAGGGACCTGCACTGGCTGTGCCTGGCCAGGTCCTTTGCAGGCACGGCTCAGCTCCGCTCCCTGAGCACCAGCAGGGCCAAGGCATTGCACCTGCTGAGGATTACACCTGATCTGCCTCAGCAGCTGTGTGGAGAGAAGCCTCTTGGCTAATCCTTCTGCTAGCGAGGAAACAAAGATATTTCCTTCTGGGTCTCACTCGAGAGCAGCGAGCTGCAGCACGCCACGGGGAGCAGGGTGTAGGTGGCAGCTCAGGCTCTGCAGAGCGTCCATCTGTCTCCAAGCTGTTCCCACACCTTTGTGGTCCTGCAGAGGTTCCCCCTATATCACGGACTCATTAAGCTCCTGGTTCTGATAATAAGTTGTCTGATGGCTGCTGTGTAACTACAGGGATACCAAGTCAACCCCTGGCTGCAGTAACCGAGCAGCTCTGCTCACAGCAGCACTGCCAAGTCAGGCTCTTGCTTCAGCCCTTCCCCAGTTCTTCAGCATTTGTGGGCTCATGGCTCTGCTGCAGAGAGCAAAAAACCCCTTCCTTCTCTTAGGTGGGGAAAAAACATGGCACAAACTGCCTGCTGGCCCTCACTTCCAGCCCTTCCAACAATGTGGTTAGCCCCAGCATATCCCCCATCCCTCAGTTTCTCCTTGTCTTGAACTCCAGAGTTCTCTTCAGCCCAGGCATTGATTTGCTGCTGAGTATCTTCAAGCTCATCAATTTCATGTTTTGCAATCAGATTTGATAGATTAGGGGGATTATTTAAAATGAGAGCCCAAATTAGCTATGTTACTGACAGGCAGAAAAGAGACAAAGACTACCCCTGGCTTTTCATCCTCCTGTTGCAAACGCAACCTTTGTACGAGCATGCTTCTTACACAGCATTTGAATGGAAACACAGCCAGAGCTTGTTGGACCAACTCCTGGAGCTGATCGTCAGGAAGCTAAGATCAAAACATATGTGCGCGGGGGGGCTGCATGCACACGGTGTGGATACATCAACAGACAGACGGGACTTCTGCACGCATGCTGCACGTTGCAGCTCTGGGCACAGCCCAGCTCCGCAGCTATAGCTTGTTTTTCTTTCCTGTTCTCCCACCGATCTGAACCAGCTTTTCCAGTTGGTAATGGGTCCGAGCTGAGAACAGGAGCTGAATGCAGCTGGCATTGAAGCTCCATTAGCTCAGGCTGCCTTTGCAGGGCTCCACATAGCAAGGGCAGCATTTTCCACTCAGCCCAGGCCAGAAGGATCCCTGCTTGCTCCTATGTTGTGGAAGGATTTTGCTTTGTACCCACATCGTCCAGAAGAGGATGGACACAACACGAACTGCCCCAAGGGGTGAAAGCAGCCCTACATTCCCTGTAGCTCTCTGGTCAGTTCCCTGACGCAGGAGCAATAAAAACCACAGAACATTTGCCAGGCCAGCAGCAGAGCAGGTGCCAGCAAGCCAGCTATTTTGCTTCCTGCCCTGGAGGGATGAGAGGGCTGGGGAAGGTTCCTTCACAACGTTCCTGCACACCCTGCAGCCCTTTTCCCACCCTGCCAGGAGCTCAGCACCCCCCTGCACTGGTCCTGCAGCACCATTAAGCTCAGCGGCTGCTCCATCAGGGCTGGAGGGCTCTGGCGTGGCTGCTATGGAGAGTGGCAAACTCGGATGGATGGTAGGAAAGGCCATTATCAGCATGTAGCTGCAAGGAAAGATTTATTGCTCAAGCATCTTCTTTCCTATGCTTTAGGATCTTTTACACAGCTGCTTTTTCCTGAAACTCTAATCAGCTTGACAGCCTGCTGGTTGGTGGCTGAGCAGGGCTGCATGCTGGTACTCCAGTCACATTCTCTCTTTAGAAATGGTCAGGCTTGATTTTAAGGTTCAATAACATTTGTTCTTTTCTCTGAGTGAACAGAAAGACAGCTATTCCAGCAGTTGCAGTTCACATTAGCTCTGCTATCACCTTTGGTCTTCCTTTCATCCTGAAGCATTCATGTAATGGATGAACAAGCAAATAGAGGTCCAACCCACCTTGATGGTCCTGCAGACATCACCGCCATTCCCAGGCTGACTTTGGACACTTGGCTTAGCACCCGTCTCCACGCCAGGCCTTTCAGTAGCATCCTGCTTTTTTTAAAGCAGGATCCTGCCCTGGATTTCACCATGCAGCCTCTCCCCAGTGCTCAGGCCTCAGGAAAACCAGGGTTGGAGGGTGCACATGAGCAGCAGACCAGCCCTATTTTGCACAGGTCCAGCTCTCTGTGGACCCAGACAAAGCCCCACCAGCTTCATGTCTGCTGGTGGGCACACTGAGAGCCCTCTCATCTAGAAATAGAAGCCTGGATGGCTCTGTCCTGCCCCAGTCCTCCCCTGCACTCCCCATCATGTAGATCCAGCCCAAGCAGGCAGAGGGGTCACTCCCTCCAGGGCAGCGGTGGGTTTTGTTTGGGTGGAAGGGTACTTCCATCAGAAGAAAGGAAGGGGAAAAGCTTGCTTTGCAGAGGGAGGTACATGTTGTACGTGGCTGGATGCTTTATTGGGAATGAGCTGAGCTGGTAAAGGTCTGCTTTCTATTCTTTATTGTGTTCCAGCTTGCTGGAGACCTCCAGACATGCTCCACTTACAGAGCCAGCCTCCAGAATGGGCTAAATTAGAGGGCTGCTTCAGGGAGATTTTAAGGTATTTTTGGCCACAGTGAACTACTGTAGCTTATATTCAGAAGTTGAGCTTTAAATATGGAAAAAGACAACAACCCAGCTTCAAATGAGGCTGATGAACAAATCACGAAGGTTTCATAGCCCATTGAATCTTCAAGGAAGCATGAATACACGGCAGCCACGTGTATCTGTGAATCACATACTCTATAGGTTCGTGGAAGAAAAATTTTTTTTCTTTTTATTTCCCATTTTTGTTAGAGATTTGAAAGGAGAAATAAGGCTCAGTCTCTCAATTTCTTTAGGGATACTTGTTATGTGTGCCTGGTACCCTGGGGAGCCTGTCTCTGACTTGCAGCTAACAGACTTACAATACTAATGAGAAATAGATCATACGAATGATACAACCAAAGTGATTCAGTCTGAAGCAGGAGGCAGGACTTCACAAACACTTCTGGATACTTCCTAATTGATAACAGCAAAGAAGAGCCCTCCTAGGAATAAAGGAGGAAGCTCATAGCTGAAACAAAAGACCAGGAATCAAAACCACTGCACATTATTTCTGGCACGAGTTCTGTAAACCTACGGACCTTCGAGTACAGTAGCATTATTACATACAAGAACAAAACATGCTCCAAAAGGACATTAGGAACTTTCATAGGTACTGCTAAGTTAAAATGATCAACATTTCTAGAAAAGAGACTGGCTGGTGCTGATAAAAAAAAAAAAAAATCAAAAAACAAAACGTGGCTGCAAAGAACCTGTATTATTTTTGCTCATCGTTGATGCAACTTTTCCACAGTTTTGTTTTGCCTCTGTTTTCTTTCAGGAGCACTGCTTGAAGCTGACAAGAACATGAAAAAAATTCACCTGATGTATGTATGTGTGTGTATATATATATGAAGAGGAAGAGGGAGGTATTTCCAAGAAAGGCTATACCAAAGGGTAGGGCATAAGCACAGCTTTTCTAGATTAGCAGAGCCATTTAGGGATTTTTTTTTTTTTTTGGCTTGTAACATTTCAGAAAGTCATGTCAGGATATAAGTAGAACCCAGCTGCAGCTTGCCAGCACCTGAGGAGCCTTGCAGTGGCCTTTCCATTAGCTGCTTTAACTGCAGATATAGGTGGCTTCAGGTGAGCCCTGTTGCTAATTAATGCCCCTGCTCGTGGAAATGAAACAGCACTTTGAAGCTGGAAGGAGACAAATTGGTCCCTAGGGAAGAAGATGTGTGGCAATGCTCATTGCATCATCTAAAAAGCATCATGCAGGCAGCCAGGCCACTTCACTTCCCACAGCAGGGGTTTTTGTGAAAGGAAACTGAGGACGAAGAGCCCCCCCTTGGGACCAGGGTCACGATGCACCTGAGAGCTGCAGCGTTAAAGCTGCTGGGGTCTTTCTGCAGGTGTTTTGTTATCCCAAACCTCTGCTCTTCCTAATCAGGTCAGGGCAAAATGATATTAAATACACTGCAGCCCAAGTGAAGAGTGTAGGAGGGGGAAGGACTGGGTTTGTATCACTGAGAGCATTTAAAAACTGAAAATCTGCCAAAAAGGTTCCTTAAAGACTAGAAGGGAATCAGTAAAGCCAGTACCCTGTCCCTGCTGCCTGGGGTGTCTGCTCTCAGATGGCTGCAGCTGAGATAGTTCCCCAGGTTAGAGTCATTTAGTCATGTAGCAGCCTACCTTTATTTTGTTTTCCCCGGGTTATCAGAGGGCTGGTGTCTGGCTAGGTTTTGGGCAGGGTTTTAGGAAAGCTTTCTTCTTTTTGTGTATCTCTCGCAATTTTTCTGTACGAGTCAGGGCAAGTTATTTTGTGTGTCTGCACCCTAGATCAGTAAAATGGGGATAACTACCTCCCCTTTGTCGTGGGGAGAAAGGGGCATGGCTGTGACAGTCTTGATATAGGTGTTGAGGCTAAAACCAGCCAAGGAGCAGGGCAGCAGCTCTTCAAAAGGCACCGGGGTCCCCTCTGAACTGCCTGGTGCTGCCTCTGCATGGGATCCGCACACAGGGATGTGAGCATCACAGCCCCTAGGACAGAAAGCAGATGATCAACATTCCTCACAGCCACTACTGTGCTGCTAATTACTTTTAGTAAATGCATGCTGTGGAAATCGCAGTTAATTTATGCCCAAATTAAGCCACATAGTTTCTATTATTTCTCTCAGCCACTTGATGTATAAACAAAAAGTTTATCAATAGCAAATAAGCGAGATCAGCTTGCTTATGGAGTCACTCCCTAAGCTAAGCACGGTGTCTTTTCAGGTAAGTCCTTAGAAAAGGTTACAGTGTCTGAAGTTGGGACTTGGGTGGCTTTATTTCGGTGAGGAGCAGTAACCACCTTACCCTATGCTAGCAAATATCCTCTCTGCATGTACAGAAGCCCTGCATGCAGTCTCTCCACTGATTTTTTAATGGACTCTCATGAGAAGGCCATATGCTTTCCCTGACAAGAAACAAATATTGGGATTATTCCTTTTTTTCTTTTTCAAGTTCCTTCATTTGACTGTAAAAAGTAATTAATTCCATGGAAGAAAACTGAAATTGACGCATTTTTTGTGGCATTAGGGAAACGTTATATTCTCCAAAACACCCTTGCTACTCTTTGTGAAGAGGTGTACCCACATTCCTGCGCAGTTTCTTAGATTTGTGGAGCAGAGCACGGAACCCATCATTCAGCCGCAGTGTTCTCCTTCATACTGTGTAAATTATGGACAAAGTTACGGAGGTGTGTGAGCATTTATAACCACAATACTGTGGAGGTGGCAGAGCACTGCAGCTGGACTGCCAAACAAATCAACCAGATGACATTCAGAGGTACTTAAAGGAAAAACATGGACCCCTTACTAAAAATTCCCTACTCAAAATTTAGGTTGAATTAGGGGTGAACATAGGGAAAAAAAAAAAACAGACAGTTCCCAGAGTTATCTCTGCTTTTTTTTTCTGCCCAAGGTTCCAAGTCTGCTCCTCACTCCCTACAAATAACTAGTAAATATGAAACCCCAACAAGACATATTTGATGTGTGCTCAACCTTATGTAACAGAATAACTCCTTGATGCTCTGTGCATGGAAGTACAGCATAGCCTATGCTCCCCCTCTGCTCCCACCACCCTCTCTTTTTTCTTTTGTTTTTTCATGACTTTACAAAAAATTTGAAAAGAATAAATACAACATTCTGTAACAGGCACTGCTGGCAGTGAAACCCAGGACACAGCTGTCTGTATCCTGCCCTGAAGCAAGAGGCCAGGCTGTTTTGGCCGATGGGTGCTGTTCTCGTTTACACACCAGTCACGGTCCTGCAGATGCTGAGTAAGATGTGGCTCCTTGTGCCCGCTCCATCCTTGCCTGGCAGCAGACTAGTCCGTGACCCCTTCCTGCAGTCCTTTCCCATGCAGGGCATCTGAATCCCACTGAGGAACTGCACTGGGACACCCTTCTTTTTGTTGCACTGAGGTGCAGGCATCCTTCTTTCTTATTAGTCACCTGTGCCATTGTTACAAGAGCTCTGTTCTGCTGTTTGATGGGGAGGGACGCGTTTCACTTTCACACAGTCAAAGCAAAAATGAGCCCCAGCTGCCATCTGCCATGCAAGTGCTCTTATGATTTGGAAATATTTGGAGTCTGGAGACAAGCTGCATAGATCTCAAGTGGATCTTGTTCAGATGCTTCTCACCTCCTGCCTGGATTTCCCTCGCACTCAGCTCTGCTCCCAGCCCTTTTACTCACAACACAGGTGCCTTATGTCTTGTACTACATTCACATTCACTTTCCCTAATGAATAAGGTGAAAAAACCCACTTCCTGCTTTTTCCAGCCTTACCTTGAAATACAGTTTTTGGCTTAGATTCTCACCATATTGTCTCTGTGCTTGGGACTATCTGCATGTATTTAGTAGGTCTGCCACTTACAAACTCTCATCCCCAGTGAGTCACGTACTGTGCTCTCCGAGGGCAGCTCCCATGAAATGAATGGGTTATGCTGATTCTTGCAAACCACTGAGTTTATTTTCTGCTGGATGATCTTAGCAGTTTAACAGCACTGGGTGACAATTTTTACTATTCCCCGAGAGTCCAGGAGCTAAGCTCTGAACTAATTGCAGCACTTCACTGCTAAGCACTGCTGCTCTCTTTCTTGCCCTCCATGGAATGACTTAGTAGGATTTTGGGGTCCCTCCCCCTTCCTTTACAGCTCCGCATGAGGTAGAGCTTTGTGTCTTTGTTGTGGACCGACAAGGTTCAACAATTTTCCAGGGTAACTGTTAGTGTAAATAACCTAGGTAATCTTGGCTACCTGCACTATTTTGGGGAAACAAATTCTCCATGATTGTTTTTTGCAATACAGAGCACCAAGCTGGTTAATTCCCATCCTTGACAAAAGTGAATTGCACTCTGCATGGCAGCTGAAAGCCAGTTAAAGCCACCATTGGAAATAATTGGACACCTTCAGGTCTGCTGTCCTCCCCAGTGTGATGTGAACAACTACACCAGGCACAGAAACGCCGCTCTGGTGACAGAGTTTTCAGCTCTTGCCGCTCCCAAATCCCCCACCCCTAATCCAAGACATTAGAAAAGCTACAGAGATGTTCCTTTCCCAGCTTTTCCAGAATGTCTCTTGCTTTCTAAATCCTTTTAGTAATCCGAAGATATGACTAGCCTCAGATAATGACATGCATTATTAAACATTTATTAAATGTACTGAATTAATTATCTGCATTTATTGAACCATGGTAGTAGAAAATATAGACGTTCTCCTCTTTAGCAGCTCCAGAATGCTTAAGAAGATTCTCTAGGCAAAGGTTTAGGTTCCTGGGACATGCAAAGCTGTAGATGAATGAGCCTGGTCACAGAAGTGTCCTTCTGCTGCCACCTCCAAATGCCAATGTTTTTAGCTTCCTTCAGGAATGTTGCTATTTTCCTTGTTTAGTTGCTTCCTGATAACTTCTGCGTGGCTGTTGTTCTGGATTGTCAGCAGACCATGCAACCAAACTTCCTGCTCTGCAGATGGAGAGGGAGCCTACAGCCAGCAGAGACAGAAGGATGACTTAGCCTCCCGTGACCGCTGGTACTTCTTTGCACTGTTTGTGGGGGTGATGCCTTCACCACCAGAAGCATGTTAATTCAGTTCATGTTCTCTGGACCTGGTGCAGATCTCTCTGACAAGGTAACCTACGCGTTTGTCCCTTTGACAAATAGTGTGCCAGGCCAATTACCATTTTGAGAGTGTCTTCTTGATATCTTTTTTCATGGCCCAAAGCAACCAATATATATCTTTTTAATATCTAGGGTGAACTCCTCTCGGGGTTGAACATCCCCAATCATAATGTTTTCTGGTTCATCAGTTTCACTTTTTGCTCCTTCTGGAAATGACACCCAAGTATTTACACCTATGCCTCGGTGCCTGTGCTGCCGATATTGGTCACTTCATCACGAGTGACAGCTCTGGGGATGGAGGGAGGCCGTCATTGATCAGCACTGGACAAAGGCTGCAGGACTCTTTGAGCCTTGCGGCTCCCAGGTCATGGTTTGTATCTTGGGATAGCCATGTAGATTTTCAGTTTTAGCATCTTTGGAGATTATCTAGGTCTGGAACAACTTTCATTAGGTTCTGTGTAATGATGTTTTCCACACACACTGGAGAGCTGTACTACAAATACCAGTGAGCTCTCCATTAGTCTAAACGAAGAAAACGCATGGGCATCTTTGCCTCCAGGGTAGTAACTGATTTTTCTACTATTTTCAAAATTGGCTAGAAACTTGTAAAATGCCCTCTTCCATTTATCTTTCCCCTTTGTGGATGTTAAACTGGGAAGGAGAATTTTTAACAGCATGTGTGACTTGTGCTAAAATAGCACCCAGCTCAGTGCTTCTGATTTCCTGCTCAGAAGTGAGAAGTTAATGCACTTACTACAGTAAACACAATGGCCGAGGTAGAATTTAGGTTATCTGAGTATGGCCTCGAGAATATACCAAATGTGGGATTGTGGTGGTGCTCTGTACTTCTCAGTGTTTTTAAACCACCGAGCATCTGTCATGACCACCTGTTTTTCCCTTTCCCGAGCTCAGCTTTATAGAAGGGCTTTGGAAGGAATGTATTTTGAATCACTTGGCCATTTGCTTCTACTGGTGTGACTTGCTAGCTCCACGAAACCCAGGAACTGCTCACACACAACAAAACTCCTCTTTATCCTGAAAGGGATCATCTGTGCCAGCTCATCCACGTATTGCCAGAAACATCGGCTGATTCACGAGCAATTACTGCAAAACAAAGCAATGAACCAATTCTTGACTGCATGTTAGAAACTGGGACACTTCCCATGAATGCTACAACTCTTTGCAAGGGCTATCTATCTGCAGATGGAAGCACTGTGATATTTCATGCATGCCCCCTGGATGGTATCTGCTTTACGAAGGGTGGTTCCAAAAAGGCCTCCAGCATCCCCTGCCCTAAGGACCGGTGAGATCTCCAAAGAGCTGAATGCCAGCTGCTCACACGGGACACCAGAAAGTGGGGGCTTAGTTCCTGCAAGTGCTTGGCTTCTGGACTGATGCTGAAGTCAGCTACCTGAAGTCCAGGCTAGCTCAGCCTGCGTGATTCATTTTTCATTTATGAAGTGAGAAAACTAGTCAAAAACAGAAACCTGGCAGCATCTGAGCAAAAGAAATATCCCTTAAACAGAAAAGATGAGAACTGGAATCTAAGCGGAGCGTGGGTTATAAAGACTGTATCTCTCTCCTGCAATTGCACATACTGTTTATTCCAAAGTCTTCCCTGCAATTGAACTAGATGGAAGGAGAACAAGTTCTTACAGAGCACTTGTGTGGCAGAAACCGTCTCTTCTGGTGCAATACTTGCTCCGCCATCTGTGAAATTAAGAACATTAGAGGTATTCTCACCGGAGCTCCCTGACGCTTCCTAAGCTTGGAGGAATGCTGAGGTGGGAAATGTTCCTTCCCAGAGCCCGTTGATTGAATCCATGTGGAAAACTCTACCTGACAATTAGGCTCATATGCCTGAACTGGAGCACAGTTCTCCATCAGTTGCTGCTCTGGAAATTTAACCCTTGCAAGAAGTGTTTGCTCGTTTCATAGAGGCATCTTGCTTCCAAATATTCTGGGTAAAACAGCACCTGCATATCAGATGCTAATGGGAAGACGTGCCCCAGGAGCAGACCAGAGGTAAAGGTCACATTCACCACGGGTTACACATGCTGGGCTATGCCACCAGAGCCACATGTAAGAGAGGAATGGGGGTGCTCTTGTTGGTGCCAGGTAAGAACTGGATGGGTGCATTTAAGCTGCAAGAGGCCACTTTGATGGCCCCTGAACAGAGGCTGGGCCCATTCGAGTATTCAAGTGATACAAAAATGAGGAAATGTCTCTTTGAGGCAACGAGAGGATTTGCCACTAAAATGTTTTAGTGAGACGAATCTAGAGAACTAGGGAATGTGACAATATTCTGTGACAATATTCGGTGACTGAGAAAGAGGTTTTGCTTCAGCAAAGAAACACCCCAAAGGATTGGGCAGGAGATAAATGTCAGCAGTCACGGAGAGATCGCAGCCTCTTCTCTTCATGCAGAGGGGAAAGAAAGCCTCCATGTCACACACAGCTATAATTCACAGCTCCCAAGGCCAAAGCAGCTTCCTTTGCTCACAGGCAGAACGCTCCTCACAACAGCTCAGCAGGTGTTTTTTGCTCACTGTCATTTGCCAGCCCTGGGCTATGGCTTCAACTCTAGTATACAAAGTCTAAATCTGATCAGAAGGTGGGAATGGTACCCAGATCCACAGCTTTCAGGAAAATGCAAAAACTATTTGGTACAGACCTGTTAAGAGGCTTGGTTGGGATCCTCTGCTTTGGATACCACCTCCTCTATGCATCAGGGCAGGTTCTTGGTGTAGGGCACTTGCAAAGGTGAAGAACTACAGTTTTTTTTCACTGATCTCTCTCCTTGAATCAGGTTTTGAATAATAGGAATTCGTGTACCACCTGTACTAGTAAATGAACATCTTTGCTCTTCATTTTGAGAGAGCCCAGTCTACCCTTCAGCCTGCTGCAAAAAGGTTTTTAGTGTCGCAAAAATAAAGGCTGTGGATTTGTAGAAGCCAGTAAGACAGGAATCAGTAGCTGGCTGAAAATTCAGGATGAGACCTTGAAAAATTTACCTGTCCTCTACAATAAAGCTAATTTTCCAGCCCCAGTTCTCCCTACCCTTTGCCTTGCCTTGGTCTCAGCCCTGAATGTACAACCATAAGCCAGAAATGACTGAAAATTCAGGGACTGGTCTTGGGAAGAGCCAGTCCCAGTCCTCATTTCCTTATCTCTTATTTCACAGCTGACTTCATTCTTCAGTGAGTACTCTGACAATCCCTATCTCAGTTTCCACCTTTTATTTTTTAACTTAAATACTTCTGCCTCAGAATAGCTGTTTTTATCTTAGCCCTGGCTCAGTTGCTTTTCTCCCTCTTGAGGTTTCATAATGTTGTGTTTATCTAATGATAATCTTGGTTCTGACCAAACACGAGTATCTACATTAGCTTATTGTTTCACATTTGCTGGAGTATTTTTCACCCATTGTTTTGCAGCCATTGGTACTGTAAGGAGGAGAATAATAAATAAATAAATAAATAAATAAATAAATAAATAAAAGAAAAAAAAAAAAGAGTGCTTTCAGCTAGTTACATTTTGGTTCAGTTTCTGATAGCATGCCTGCTGTGTAATGGAGACATGCAGAGGTGAATCACATCGCAGTTATTTTGGCTGCAGTCCTGAAAAGTGATCTGTGTGGCGAGACACTCACTGACACCAGGGGAGTTATCACCGGGACAGGCAGTCTGGGGCTCGGCATTCCTGGGAGAAATGTGGGGTCCCTCCCTGTCCTCACACCTACAAACCTTCCCATGCAGCATTAGGGGGAACAGAATCCCCTTCTTGCTGGCTTCAAGCCTTGCCCATGGGAAAGGTGACATGCAAACCTCTTCGAGAAGCAGTAGAAGGGAGCTCTGTATCAACATTAGGGTGCTCTGATCCTGGCCCGCTCCTATCCCCTATTTTTCTCAATCCCATTTCTTTGACCTTGGGAAACAGCCATTTCCAAGCCAAGCCTAGTCTGTTTGCCAAGTGTGCTGTTAAATATTGGGGGAAATGTTCAAAGTGAACAACGTATTTATCCTTTTGAAGCAAATGATAGGTTTGTTTCAAACTAAGCCCTATTCTGCTGTGATTTATTCCCGTAGTCTATATTCCTTTATTTTTTAAAAAAAGTTATTGAATTCCGGTGATGTACTTTTGACATGATTGATTTTGACCTGGATGTGCCTGAGCTAAATGAATCAACGTTGCCAATTTCCCCTGCCCGTGACTGAGGAACAGCCCAGCTGATAAGGGCATTCTTCTTTCACTTGGATGTTAGAGCTGTGGTCCTTGTTTCCAGCAGAGGAGCCAGCTGCATTGTATCAATAGCACGCTGAAATGGTGGCAAAAGCATAGAACGAAACTAAGAGTCTTGCATTTCCTTTGGATTCAGCTTTCACCCATTCTAAGGCAGTTTATTCCAGGTCAAAATTGAAATTCAAGTGGACCAATACCGGCAACTTTCAGCCCTGCTGGAGCTGCTCCGTCCCCACACAGCAGCTGCTCAGCCCATGAAGTGCCTCACATCGCCCTCGGGAAACCTCTGCTCCCAGGTTTGGCTTGTGCTCAGGAAAACTCCATACAGAGGGGAAGCTGCTGAGATAACGGTCCTTTGGCAGAAGCGATGTGAGAGAGGAAATAACATGGTCCTTATGTGGTGCTTAACCCTTCAGCCTAGCACATGGACATGGATGCTTACTGTAGCCGGTGCCCTCTGCACTGGAAGGAGCCAGGAGGTGGCTTTGTGGTGGTTGCTGTCCCTGCCAGACAGGTTTCCAGAGGCAGCACACATCTCTAGATGCAATGAACAGCAGGTCGGGTGTGTGTGAGGGTGGTCTGGCATCAGTCAGTGAGTAACAGGAGTGGCGCTGGGACATTTGGTATCTCTAACGTTTGGGAAGTCAGCTGTGAGTTGCGCAAGGTTTCATCTAGACTTGCCTTCTCCCAGCTCCCAGGTGCCAGTCCCAAAGGCTGCTCACCAGGAGGGCAGGTGCAGCTCTATTGATTCCTAAATGACAGCTTGAGATCAAGCATGGCTCCATCCCTGTTGTCTCCTCTGTACTTCTTCAGTGCCAGGTTCATTTAACTGAGAAGCCTTCTCACCAGCCACTAACCACAAGGACTGGTGTTTACATGGGACCAGCGTCCTGCCTGCTGTGCTCACATGGGGTTTCAGGCAGTCCCTGGGGCTAGATACACAGGAAACTGATGAGGGCCCAAATAGGATCTGACCCCAGGAATCACTATCTCATGTATTCCACATTTTGGCAGAAAACTCCTCTTCTTTGTTTCAAGGCAGGTAAGCAAGGGCACGAATGTGGACATATTACTTATTCAGTTCACTGTTGCTTCTTTTAACATTAGTATTAAGGAAAACCAACCAACTAAACAACCAAAAAAACAAAGGGCAAAAGGAGAGCCAGTGACAGTCACTGCCCAAAGACCTTGGAGCCAAGGCATGTGACCAGAGCAAGCCAACAGCAACAAGGCCAAGAAAAGGATCTGCACAGTTCCCAGACAAGTAGGAACGTTAATTATAACTTGCCACGTGCCCATCCCTTGTCAGCTTGGTAGCTGTTGTTATGGTGAATAAGTAATTACATGAGTGCCTAGAGGCACTGTTCAGGATCCCATAATACCAGAGAAAATCGCTTTCCCACATAGTGCACACAGAGACTGTGTTGCAAGGTTGCTTTGAATCACAGAAAACCCTTTAAAAATAGCTGGGGAAATTCTGTGGAACTTTTAAAGGCTTTGCTCCTCGTCTCCTGTTCTCTAAAGTCAAACATTGTCAGAGTGGACCTCCTGATCTCAGCGCTAGCTCGCTGTTTTCCTTTCATCTTTTCTCTGCCTGTGACAAATGAATCTGTATTTACAAGGGGTAGCAAAAAAAAAAGGAATTTGGGAGTGATCCAGGAGGTGAGGGAACTGTGAGACATACCTGGAAGGCTTGTGCTTCTTGTCCTGCCACCAGCAACCACCGAGAAAAGCCTGCCTTCCTTCTTCCACCCTCCTGTCAGGTAGGTATACACATTGATTAAAATCCCATATGTATACACATTGAGTAAGATCCCACATGATATGCATTGATTAAGATCTCATATGTCCACACATTGATTAAAATCCCACCCGAGGCCTCTCTCCCAGTTTTAACAGCCCAGCCATCTCAGCCTCTCCTCCCATAAAAGACATTCCAGTCCCTTTGCTGGACTCTCCCCAGTAAGCCAGTATCTGTTTTCTGCTGGGGAGCCCAGAACTGGCACAGCATTCCAGATACACCATAGGCAACCACAGCAATGAAAAAAGGCATTTTGTGCTGTGCTGTTTCTCAATCCGAGTGTTTCATATTTCTGGGAACGCTTCCTCTTCCAGACCCCGCTGCAGCCCAGCCAGATGTATTTATATGCAGCTGGACGGAGATGTCAAAGTCTAAATGTAGGTCAGGAGCGTAAATGCTGCTTTAACATCCTTTCATTTCTCTGCTGCCCTCCAGTGCCATGGGACTGACCCCGCCCTGGAGTTTATTTTGCCAAGCTAAAATAAGGGCTCTGCGCACGCCTCAAACGTTCCTCATTTTTACCTTTCCTGTCTGCATCCCTACAAGTCCTCTCCGTGAGCCAGAGCTGAGCCCCTGGTGGACTCGATATCGCTTTAGCAGCCATAAATAACCTGCTAGGAGCAGAACAAAGGCATGGAGGAGCCCGGCAAGGCAGGGCCATGGAGTGGCTGCAGCTGGCGAGCGGCTGTGGGCACGGCCCCAGGGCCTGGCAGGGGACACCTGGCTCGGGGACGGGTTGCCCGGTGTTGATGTCACACCAGGGACACGCAGATGCACGTTTGCTTAAACTAATTAACACAGCGGAAGCTACCTCCTCATCTGGCTGGCACAAGCTCATTTTTGTATCAGTTTATTAGCTCTGATAGCTGATCTTATCTAATTGAATTATCTCTTAATGATGACTGTGCTTTGTGGATGTATTAGGAAAGGAGTGAGCAGAAACTCAGCATCACGGGGTTTTTCTCCTCCCAGAAGAAAAGAAAAGCTCGCTCTGTTGCTGTTAACTTTGGCAAGGCATTGTTAGGGAATTTGAGGGCCCAGGTTGAAGGTTAATGGCATGGAGATAGGATTAATGGGAACTCAGGCCAGGACTCAAGAACCAATATTACAGCTTGTGGACTGAGAACTGAGCTGTTCTCTCAAGTGGATGAAAAAAAAAGACTGATTGAGAAATGGCCACAGTAATAACAACAGGCACAAAGAAGCACAAAGCCCCAGGGTCAGCAGCAGGGAAGTGCCTGGCCAGAGGCATGCTGCGCTGTGCTCAGTGAGGAGCAGCCCCATGGAGCAGCGTTCTGGCAGGTGATGCTCCCAAGCTGTCTGCAGATCTGAAATGGAGGGATGTCAAACCCAGATTGAAAAGAAGAATAATATCTAAGGCAAAAACAAAGCCTGAAAGCCTGTGCTGTGTTTAATTTCTCCAAAGTGCTGTGCTTCATTCTCTAGCATGTTCTCTGCTACAGAAAGCAGGTCCTGAAGGGCTCGGTGCCTCTTTCCCAGTTTGGTTCATCTCAGAAGCAGAGAGGTGCTCCACCAGGTCATCCTCACTTTCTTGCTTTCTTCTTTATCTTGTCTGATGTTTAAGAATGTTTATATTTAGCACAGTGGTGGAAAGGAAGATGTTTTTCAAAAGCTTGCTTCATACATGCCTTATCTATTTTTTTTTCCTTTCTCATTTCACTGAACTAAAATTCACTGACAACTTTTGGATAGAGGATAGCAATATTCCATAAAAACCTGGGAAAGGCAGTAAAGTCACAGCTAGGAATAAGCTAAAATCACTTGGAGTTGCCACTTGTCTGCGATCTCCATTTTCACTTTTTTTATTTTCACATGATTTACCAGTTCAGGGTGCAGGAGGAACACGGCACACCTGCAGACCTCATAGCCAGCCTGCCCTTGGACTGGGAGCACGGGGAGCTGGTGGGGCCACAGGCAGATGCCCAGCTGGCTTTGCTGCCCTCTCTGTAGGTGTGATGAAGAAGTTTGTGTGGCTTCAATTGGCTTCTACTTTGAGTCCCCCCAAATAGATAGTTTCCCATACAAACTGCCACAAGCCAGCAGTGCTAGGAGGGAGGATGACAAGCTGTCTTCAGCTTCAGGCTGTTGTCAGAATGAACAACAGGGCCACTGCAGGGATTCCTTCACCTGCTGAAACACTGGGAGCTGCAGGAGCTCCTCAAAACGAGCTGTGGTGAGGGCGTGGAAAAGCTGTGTGAGAATAGAGGCTGCAGTTCTGGCTGGGAAAACAACACCGGGTCCATTCCAGGACCCTTCCTGCTTCCCCTTCTTGCCTTCTCCTATTCACACTATGGCATTTTTTCCTGCACAGAGGAAGGCAGGTGAACGGAGCATCTGTTTTCCCTCAGCACAGCCCTCTGCACACAGTGTTCAGCACACCCCGGGGCAGGGATGCTGGAGGCTGATGCTGTATCTGCGTGGGGCCGGGGCTCCATTCGCTGTCTGAGTCCCTGCAGCCCGGCCCAGCATTGCTATAGAAACAGGGAGAAGGGAGGAGATGCGCAGGAATCTCAGCAGCTGACCAAAAATAGCTCCTACCTTCCCGGCGTGCTGGAGCCGTTCACAGCCTGACCTTTCTGCCGGAGCCTCCTGTGTTTTGTGGAGGAGACACAATTAGCTTTCCTGTGGCCCCATCACAACTCGCCTCTGCAGCCAGCCGCTGTGCTGCCAGCTGGATCCTGGTGCTGGCTGCTCAGGGGGAGAAAAAGGGACCGATCCCAGGAGCGAGCTGCTCTCTGCAGCCCTCCCCAGCACCAGGTTGGGAGCAATGCAATGTCCTCCCCATGGGTCTGAGTATTTTTATGTGTCTTCACACGTGGGGCCTGTAATGCCGCTCACCCGCGGGCCCTTCTCAGGGCTCCGGGGGAAGTCTGTGGCTCCCAGGCCTCGGCTGAATTCAGGCCTCCCGGGTTGGAGCTCTCTGGGAGTTGCAGCCCTCGTGTCACTGGCAAAAAAATACCTTGATATTCATTTTGGAGGCAGGCATCTGACAACTGTGGGATCTGAGGGAGCCGTGTCCTGGTTTCTATTCCTAGGACAGCTTGAGTCATGGGACCTGAGAGGCAGAGCTGCATCCTGCATCCCACCGGGGTTTTCCTCTCATCTAAATCAGCATGACAGGCTTGGGCTCTCTAAGAAAGGAAAGGCAGATCTCTGTCACTGCCTCTCAGCCATTCTCCAGCTGTTGCCTTCCATGACGGAGGGACTGGCTCCCTGGCCGTCAGCCCTTCTCCTCCCATCCTCCCAGCATGGGGCAAAGCCCCCCAAAACATCGCTCCTCTGCCCCCAGGCTGCTCCTGGACCTCCCGCAGTGGCTCCTCCAGCTTTACATGCCTCCCGAAACAGAGAGCTGAGAAATTGCCTATAGACAACCACTGGATTTAAGGCTGATATCCCATAAAGCTGTTTGTTCTTTCTTTTCCTCAGGCTTCCAGAATCAGACAGATTTCTTTATCCGTCAGCATCCATGCCTGCCTCCAGAGGGATTTCTTTAGGCACCGTCAGCTCTCTTTGCCCTTGGCAGGCGGGCAGCATGCCTACAGAAACCTCGCTGCTCCAAGGAGGCAGGTTAGATGCTTCACTGAAGGGAGATGACCTTTGTTTTGACATATATTTTGCCTCTTTTAAAATATTCCTTTTTTGTTGTTGTCGTTTTTCTCCAGTGATAGGCAAATTTCTCTCTGGGCTTGTTTTCATTCTCACTGTAAGAGCTGGGAAAATTAAGCAATTTTCTTTTTTTTTTTTTTTTTTTTTTTTTTTCCTAAAAAGAAGTTAATTTATAAGCAGTGGAGGCAAAAACCACTTTCCTTCTCTCGCCCATCTATGACTGCAATTATCTGTGAGCAGGCAGTACCTGAGGAGCCACAGCAAATGCCCATGGCAATACAGCACTCATCAGCAGCTGGCAGCGGGGACAGGCCGGTGCTGTGCTGGGCTCTTTTCTGTGGGAACAGAGCCCTGATGTTGGTTATCTCCTGAAAATCCTCGCTGCCAAGCCCTGCTCTGCGTATTGTGAATGCCACCTTCTTCCTAAGCCAAATACTCTCTGGACATGTTAGAACAAGTTGATGAGAGCTAATGAGGCCGGGCTGATTTATTGAAATCAGCTTGCTTGGTTTTTCTCTCCGTAGCACGGCTCTAAGCGAGGAGTAAAGGCACTGACATCACCGGCATGAGTCTGAGGTAACGCCAGGGAAAGGAGGGGCAAGCACACACTGTTCAATCAGCTGCTCTGGCTGCAGATCTGCTTGGCATCTCCTATTTGTGTCACTTGTCTCAAAATAGGAACTGCCAGCACTTTGCTAAATGCAGTGGAAACTCCTTTTCTTCCAGTGCTGGGGCTCGAAAAATCTTCTGGAGCCTCCTCCTCTGCTACGCTGCTTCTGAAGCATCCCCCAGATGCACCTCGGGAAGGTGCACCAGGCAGCTCTACCCCCTCTGCAGCACCAGGATGTTACAGGGACCATTTATTTCTTTTTTTCTCCCCAAGGTGGAGGCTTCCCAGGCTGCTGCCTTGTGCCCTGGACTTCTTCACACTGCTGCTGCTTCACCTGCAGTCTGCAAGCACTTGCAGAGGGCCGGGGGCTGAATCCACCACTTCGCAGTCCCTGGCTCAGGCTCCCAGCCAGAACCTTAAGGAAGTAAAAGCGGGGTCTGCAACTACAGCTATTTGAAGTGCCTCCAAGTTGGCTGCCTGGTGGGTTGTGTAACTCCTATGGCATCTGCAGCAGTCATCCTCCTGGGAATCCTGCGCCTTGAAGTCCCTGACAGAGCCACTCTGACACACGTTCTGCGTAGGTGTTTCCTTTCACCACTTAATAAGCAAATGGTCGATCTCTTGTTCATGTCCCAGACAAAATGGGATGCAGTCAGACCTAGGTAGGGTCACTGTGGTGACTCGGCGCGGCAGGAGCAGAAATGCATTAGAAATGTTCTGCTGCTTCCTGCTGCAGCCACCTTTACACTGTGCATGCTTGGTACATTGAACAACAGGGATCCAAGTCTGTATGGTGTTTCAGGGGCTTTAGTAAGACATTAAATCAGCTCATAAAGTGGAAAAAAGGGACAGAGAAGGAGAGTCTTCCTGTAATGAAGACTCCAGTGGAATACTTCATCCTGAAACCTGGTCAGTGCCAGTCCGTGGCAGCAATCACAAAATTTCAATAGGAAAACAAATGATTTCTACTAGCTTCATCATTAAATAGTGGCACTAGAAGCTGACTTTATAAATTAGTTGATTAAAGAGCCTCACAAACCACTTACTGTGGGAGCTCCCTGCAGTGTCAGGCTGCTGTCCCCAGTACCCCATCCCTGAGAGGGATGGAGCAGTCCCACGGCCCTGGGAAAGCTCTGCTTGTCTGCCTTCTTCCTCTTACTCGTGTATTTTCTTGCTCCAAAAGCTGCCATTACCTCTCACTCCAACAGCATTGTCCCTGAGACTGAACTGCACCGTCAGTAAAACTGTTTTAATAAACGATACATTGTGTGCAACCTCATTCTTCTGCGTTCCACATAATGGAGATTGGAACTTCATAAAAACCAAGTTTTCAATGCCTCATGCATTCTTTCTTCGTAGGAATTAGGCTCTTATTTAAAGGGTGTTTTATTTGCTGATTACAAATAGTGCATTCATGCATCGAAGGAAGTTATGCCTTGATTCTCAGTGGGCAGAAATCAACATGGGCTCCTGACTCCAGAGAGCTCTGTTGATTTCCCCCCACTGAAGAGATGACCCTTTCTTCCCAGGCAGCTCTGCCTTTCCCTGAACAGTTTCCAAATGATGACTCTACCCAAAGATAAAGAAGTTGATACGTGTCATGTCTAATCCACAGAAAAGGAGGATTTGTGACTCACAAAGTACTTAACACTTCCTTGGTTTGATGCCTGGCTCAGAAAGGTTCCTCCTGGCTGAACCAGTGTGTTTGTAAGGAAAATGCAAGCACACTGAGATCCTGCTGGGGCCTGGGAGTGAGAAGGACATGTCCTGCTGTCCAGGTATGGCCTGGGTAAGATAAACAGGAACACCCAGAGCCCCTCGAGATCACTGTACCTGTCTGAGAAAGCCTTGCAGGCTTTTCTCCTCCCTTTTCCCAATGACACTATGCTTATAGCCAGCTCGAATCCCAACCAAGCCCTATTTACAGGAATGGAGCTCAGGCACATCCATTTAAGAGTGTGGAAGATCTCACATACCTCAAGGGTTGTGGAAGTACCTCAGGAGAGTGAGCAAAATTCACCAGAAGGACATCCAGGACGCTTACTGCCCCTCATCTTGGTGGCTGCAGAGCAGCACAGCTGGGGGCAGAACTGCCAGGGAAAGAACCTGTGCAGCCCGTCAAACACACAGAGACCTCCAGGAGCTACAGGTGGGAAGCACAAAGTCAAGAGATGGTGTTAGGCAGGCTTCCTTTACTTATTTCATAAATAAGTACAATCCTCCCCCAGTCTGCTAATATTAGCTCTGGTGTGGAGGCTATTTCCTGCATTCTTGTTTTAAACTTTTAATATTTTTTTTTTTCAGTGTAGCACCTGCCATTATGTGCTTGCTCACGCTTCATTGGGACCGTTACTATTTGTGCTTCTATTTGTTGTTTTATACTTCATTTCCCCCCCATCTTGATTTTTAAATGCCCTTTGGTGAGTTCAGCGAGTGTTCAACTTCATTTATTCCTACAAGTGAAAACCCTGTGTTTAACGCCACGCAGGATTCCTTCCACTTCACAGTCCGGTAATGAGCTCTCTCCAAATTACTCTGCCTTGAGAGTATTCTCAGTAAGGAAATGTGCAACATCTGAATTCACCAAGTATTTTTAAAGTTTGATGCATTTAAATCTTGGCCTCTGCAGATTTAATCTTCGGTTAGGCTCCTATTTTTATTCAGTCCTGTAATCACACATGCTTGAGGGTGATTTATCATTTCCCAGTAAATATGGAGAAAAACATGCTCCCTTGACACCTTTAGGATCATGGCTGTGGTTGGAGTGCCTGCAAGGGACCAGCCCATGCTGCAGCTCTCACCAGCGGTGCTGCCCCCCGGAGATGCCCTGCGCCAAGCTCAGCCACACCACAAACCAGAGCTGCCAAGTGCAATTTCTGTCTGGGGCAACCAGGCAACTTTCAGACATATGTGAAATTTAATTTGGAAATTAGTATTATTGGTCCCAGCATAAACAGGAGAAGAGAGAACAGGCTTTGCGTTTTCTGCTTTATGGGCTTGGAGGTAATGGGAAAATCTTCCAACATATGATTGTTTACCAGAGCCGCAGTCCCAACATCCAACATGCTCCAGATTTTTTAAAGCGTTTGTAATAACAATGGTCCAGATCTGTATCTTAGAGAAGCCAAAGAGCGTCTTTCACTTGGATTCTACTGAGCCATATCCTTCGCAGGCATAAAATGGCCCAGCTCCAAAAAAATTAGCAGAGCTGCAAACATTGACACCAACTAAGGATCTGGCCATATGTGGATTTGGATGAACACTTTGATTTTATATTTTCCAGGCATAGTGCAAAACATTGGCTAATTGGCAACATTTGTATTTAAAAGGCAGTTAAAATAGTAACTGTATTTATACATCCGTGTATAGAAAAATAGATGCAGAGTGGGAGGAGAGAGCTCAATGGATGCAATCTTCTGGAATGGAGAAGCTGAAATTCAGTTTTAGGGCAGCAACAGGCTCCCTTCACAGTCTCCTGTCATTTATTTCCAGCCCGTTGCTTTGCAGACCTTAGATTCTTCTTGGGACTGCTTTTGAATTTAGAACAAGTAACGCAGCGATACTTACAGAAAGGCCAAGTGGCTTTTCAGACATGTATTTTTTTATTAACCTGCAGGTCCCCAGCTTTCAGCTAGTTGGTAAGTTGGGACAATTACAAAACTGTTTGGCTGCTCCCTTTTGTACAGAGAATCCAGATGAAGTGGAAGCCATGCAGTGTCAGTAAGGGTGAAATTTCTCCGAGGTGCTCACACACACACACACACACACACACACACACAAACTGCAGAGCAGCAAGAGAAAAGCAAACTTATCTTGGTCCTGCCTCCAAGGGGAACTGGAGCGTTTGGGAAAACCCTACCCCAGGCAGCTGAGCTGGTGATTTCTTGCCCATTTCCTATTTTTGTTCCTCGATTTATCACTGATGTAGCACAGGAATGAAGCGCCTGGCCCCTAGGTGAAGCTGCAGAAGGACGCTTGCCCGGCCTCCCTGCAAGGGGTGCTGCAGAAGCAGGCAGATCACAGGCGAGGTGGCAAATATTGACTTTAGGTTTGTTTGTGTGAGCCTGATATGAGTCCCCACACAGACCCAGCTATTTATCAAGTGAAAAACTATCCCATTATGAGTCCCTGCTCCAGAACCAATATTTGATTTTAATATTATGTGTACAGGCACTTGTAAAATAAACAGACCTGTTTGCGCTGGTATCCAGGCTCTTGCAGACAGCGAGTCAGATACATTGTTCTGCTCTCCTCTCCCCTTCCAGAGCAAGATCATGGAAAACTTTGGGGAAGAGAATAGAAGTTGAATCAAAAAGAACAGATCTGTATTTCAGGGCTGGGAAAGACATGAGGCAACTGCCATTGCCTGTGCCAGAGACGACAGTAGATTTAATCAGTCAAATCTTTCCTCAGCTGCCACCTCCGTGTGAAGAGTGCTTGTGGCAATAAAATTTCCACTTTGGGGAATGCAGCAGCAAGAAGTAAGCAAATCAAAGGCAAAAATGATGTTTTAAAGGCAGCTATTTCTGTGAACCATTTCACACCAGCCTCACCACCACTCCACAGAGCTGATTCAGCACCAGTTGCTTGTTTTCCACTCAAAAAGCCCTCCCACGCAGTGCTTTGATCAGGGCAGCTCTGTGACACTGCAAGGGTTTGCCTCCATAGATGACCATCCTCCAGGATAATTTGGCTCTTAGGGTCTTCTTCTGAGTTCTTTCACAGCTTCATGAATCTGAAATTACCCCTTGGAGCTGATGGATTTGCTCTTGGGTAGATCAGGAGCCCAAGGAGAACCTAGGCTGTAATTTGGATTTCTTCTACAGATTGAACTTGCAGTTTATCAGTTGCATCTGTGGGCTACAAGGCTCACTGCAGCCTGGACAGATGGTTTGAAAGATATAAAGGGTATGAGAGGAATAATCCAGCCATATCCTGCTGGACTTAGCATCTCCTCTGTGCCATTCTCGTTCCATGCCCTGGATCCCTCAGGGGAACTCATCAAACCCTGTTTGCTTTGACCAGACAAATGTTTTTTTTCCAGTAGTTTGAACTGCAGTATTAAGAAGCCTGTTTAATTAAGGTTTCTGCCACTTAAATCAAGCAGAACACCATGCAGAGCACTGAGTAATAGGACCCTGATCTCCACAGCAGCTTTTTTTTCCACCATAAAGAAAAATAAACGGCATTCATGCAACTCACCAATCTGCTGTGTGCTTTCCAGCAGTGGTCTCTGATGCAAATTGCGAGAGCCTGAGCTCTTGCCTCTTCTGTGCCAGGGACAGGAATAGGGGAGGAGGTGAGACACTGCCTCCTGCATGCATTGTGTGCTTGCCAGGAAGGCTGGAGCACTGCGTGACAAGGTAAAGTCCTCCCTGCTCCCTAAAACTGCCATTTACCCTGCCAAGCTGAATGTGCTGTTTGTATTCCAGTCCCTGCTTCGATGCTCCTGCTGCAGGGATGGATGCTCTGCTGGCTGCTACACCAGGCGGCCCTGAGGACGTGACCAAGGCTGCTCTGCTGGTGCTGCAATGGGGTTGTGTTTTGCAGCTGACTTCTTATTTAATTTCTTCTCTTCTGGCTTGAGAGGAATTCTCTTTTCTTGGCTTTCATCTTTCTGGAAAGCAGCAGGTGTTTTCAGTGTCTCTAATTCTTGAGGATAAATATATTTGTTGCTTCACCTGTAGCTACCCCTTAATAGCACTCCTGTTTACACTACGGCTGGGATATGCTCATCTCTGTCTGGCTTTATTTCCAGCTTTCATTCCACTCCCTTATGCAAAGCAGAGACAGTAAATCTCATTTCATCAGGGTGTATTCATAACGAATTCATATCCAAGCCTCTTCACAGACTTTTGGCTTTAATTTATTGCATTTACACCTCCAAATAAGCAACATCTTTTCGTCTTGCACAAGAATAATGTTTTCAGAAGATGTTAGAGCCAGATAGGATAACTGCAGGAGTTCCTAAGAGAGCTATTTGGTGAACCAAAGCTGGGCTGTGGATTCCCAGCTGTAACCTATTCTACACCTTGCACAAGAAGCCATTCTCTTTCTTCTGTGTGCCTATATTTCTTTAGAGTCATGGCATTGTACCTGAAATATTGTTTCTTCCCATGCTCTAGTAAGCAAGTCCCTTTTTGTGAAGCATTTCCCAGGTCACCGGTATTCAGCTCATGGGCTCCAGCTGGTCCTGACTTTTAATTTTTTTTTCCCATTGATTTATTTGCAAACTTCAGTATCTCTTTAGCCAGTCTCTGAACAATGTAAGTGGGTCGAGGAGAGCTAAACTCTCCAAACACCAGCGTCCTAATTAATGTTCAAAATTAAAGTGCTAATTGTGAAATGGCGTGTGATTCAGCTGCCTCCATTCAAAAGCCCTTTATCAGTGTGCTTGAGGCATGTTTTTCCTTTGTTTTCAGGCTGCAAAGGGGGATTGCAGGGACCTTATAAAAACCTGGTAACTGCTCAGTTCGCCTGGGATGCTTTGACAGAGCCACGCTGGGGACAGCAGCACGTGCTGTGATGCCGCCGACCTCACTGGCTCAAACTCTCCAAGGAGCGATGATGCTTGGCTTTGAAACCCAAACGCCAGGCAGGGAGCTGCTTGGTGCTCGACTACAGGACTCAGGAACAGAGAAATGCAATTGCTTTCAAGTGTTAGAAACACAGAGACCGGGGGATTTATGGGTCTCACATCTTTTGCTAAAGCGGGTCCATTAAGCGAACTGCCACTGGTCCTTTCTTCTTGCACCAGCTAGGCCTGAAGATTGTTTTTCCCAGTGACTCATCAAGGGCTTTGTATCATTTAATGTTTTCAGAGATAAATAATCCATGACATCATCTAACAAAGAAAGCAATTGTAAAAAAAAAAAAAGAAAAATCAATTGTTCTTGGCACCTATTGTGAGCAGGAAACCTTTGGTGGTGGATATTGAGTTACAATCACCGTTTTAGACATTTTTTGGCTGATACTTGGTGCCAGAGGATTCCACAGCATGAAATAATTTCTTGACGTGGTGTGTTAGTCAGGGATATCAGAGACTTCTGCATCAGCAGGACAATATATGGCCATTTGCTGTGAATCATCAAGCCTGTTCCCAGCTTTGTGCTGTGACTTGTGTGACCTTGCAGAAATCACTCCTCCTTTCTCTGCCAGCCCGACCCTCACACAGCTATTTCACCCTTCTGGCTGTTTGTGGCAGGGCCTTCTCTTGCTCGCTGTCCATAAATCATCTAGCTCCGCAGGGCTAACCCTTGGTTGGCTCTAGACCTCTTTTATGGGCTTCCAGGGAATACAAACAATAGCATCAAGGTACTGAACATCAGCACAGACACAATAGCAAAGAGATCTGCTTGAGAACAGAGATACCTCCTCAGCGAAGCCCTGCTTTGTGAGGTGTTAAATTAGATTAGGCTTTGGAGAATAATGAAGAAAATCCAAAGTATCAGGGGTCCTTACCAGCACCTTACAGTGCCCTCCCCCTGCACAAAGGAGCCGGTCTTTGGATCATCCTGATACAAAATGCCCCCTCCTCTAACACAATTTCCAGCAACTCAGAGAGATCACACTGTTCATAAACCAGAAATATCACCAAAATACATCCTTAAAGAATAGCCTCTCCCACACACCCCCCAGCCCATCACTTGCTCCCTTGGACAAAGCAGCAGCCGCTTCCTGGGAGTTTTGGCACAAGCTAGCCTTGCCCTGGCACTGCAGGACTTTGCTTACATTCATTAGTGCTCTGTTGCATTTGCATAAGCAATGTCTCAACAAGCACAGCCCTTTATCACTGTGATTCATGGAAATGACACAGTGGATGGTTGTGCTAACTTCGCCTTGAAATTAGGATGATTTATTCATTAGGAGGGCTTGTTATGAAGTCATTGCCATTGCTGTTGTCTCTGCATACAATTAGGAACAAGGGTGCTATGAGAGAGGTACAGGGTGGGATGAAAGTCTCCTGGGGGGCCTCCCTTGTCTGTACTCTTCAAAGTGTGCAAGTAGAGGGCAGGAGAAGAGCAAAGCCCGGCTCGGATACACTGACACAACTTCAGGGCACAGAGCAGATCATTATGAATTCCTGTGCTATCCGCTCTAATCGCATTAGTTGTGATGGATTCTGGTGGTGTCCGTGCTGTAATTTCCATTGCTGGTCGGCACTAGTCCACTTAACGTCCACTTTCTGTGGAGTGTTTCCAAGCAATTAGTATTCCCTTCTTTTATCCGAGGGGTCATGGGTTACAGTGTGCTACTGAGGAGGACGGGCTGGAAGGAGAGGGAGGGGGACCAGCACCTCCCTCTGCAGGGAAAGAGGATAAACCACAGCTCTGCTCACTACAGAGAGACTGTGTGCTGCCTTCCCACCTGCTGAGCCCTGCAGGGAGACCTGTAGGATCACACCTTTCCTTTCTGAGATGAAATCCTAGCTCCATCTTCTCATTTCTCTTCAAGACTACTGTGGGAGAAAGATCTCACAGCACCACACTGCAAGGGGCTTATTCACACGCCTGTAGCCAAAATGCCCCCTTGCTTCTCTGAATTCATATTGTGCCTTCAGTAACACACCTGTCCTAGATGATGTTTGCAAGCTTATCACTTACTCACTCCTAGGAGCCATGGGGTGATGCACACACTTGTATTTATACCCCAAAGATGTTAGAAAAACATGCCACAATGTGCACCTCCAACTCCCAGAGGGGTGATCAGGCACCCACTGCATTCTCAGCAATGCCTGAAAACACCAAGCTGTTACCCAAGTCACGAAATAATGAGTAAACCCACATGTTGCAGGCTTATCCTTACTTTTGGAGCTTGAGCTGCTGCCACGTCTGCTCCCCAGATGCTGCAGGGTGCTGGGGAGAGGACAGGCTCCCTGGAGACAGCCAAGGTGTGTCACAGGGAGGTGAAGAGAGGGATATTTGGTGCTGCTTCTCAGTGGAAACTGCCCTGGGAAAAGGTCAGGAATGTCAATTAAACAGAAAAAGAAAGGAGCAGGAGAATTCTGCACACTTTCTCTGATCACTGCCTTCATGTTTCTTTCCTTGAGGCCCTGGCCCACAATCATGGTGCCACGGGCATCCATCAGGATCCCAGAGCATGGCACCAACACTGCCACACTGAGCAAGGCTCCCACCCCCATCCACGTAAAGGACAGAAATCTCTGTTTTCAGGGATGGGGCTGGCACAGAGGGTACAGGCCAGCTTTCAGACAGCTCTTCTGCCCCCAGGAGCTTCCTATGAGCATCACCAAGTTGTCTGCGTGCTGCTGGCAGGGGTTGGTGCCCAAGCCAGAAAGGAGGATGCTGCAGTTCTCCAAGCGGTCTCACGTAGCTGGGGCTGCACGAGAAGTGTCACATAACCGTGCTGCAGGACACCTTATCCAAAACATCAGCTACTGCCTCTGCAGGGGAGCCCCATCCTGGCCTCTTCTGGACCCATGGAAGAGCATTATTCCACCAACTTCTGATAGCGCTTTGGGAACCGAAAGGAGCAGCTTGCCAGGAATATTTTAAAACAAAAAAATATGGAGCGGTTAAACCTAGATGCTCTTTGCATCCTCTCATTCAGTAATAAATTGTGTTGCTCTTCCAAATGCTCAGTCTGGACAAAGCGTGAGTGGTGCCATCTAAACGCAGCTTGACCTCCTAGTGCATCCAAACACATTTATTTCTCTCCCGAGGTATGCTTACGAGAAAGTGACTTACGCAAGAGGAAATCAATAGAGCTCATCCAAACTGGAGCACTGGGTGGGGGAAATACAAATATTTTGAACTTAATTGGTTGGTGCTTGTTTTTTAAAATTGATGTTCCAGATTAGCACTTCAAAATTTCCTCTGAATTCCTCTGATAACTTCCCACATATTAGGAAGACTTGGGACCACTGAAGAGTTTTTGCTTGAAAGGTGTTTCAATAGCAGTATAATGCTGATATGAAATACATGATGTCTGTATCATGCAGCACAGTTTCCACCCTTATGGAAATAGCAGCAGAACACCGACCTGCTTCACCTCGACTTTTCCCGACTGGAAGCTCCATTTCCATCTTTCCCATGAAATATTCTGGGTTTGATATTAAAGTGGCACACTGTAACAGAAAAGCATCGAGCAGTTCTTGAGAACAAAGGCTCGTGTGACCCCCTCCTTCCTCAGCAGCTCTCCCCGGGGGTACTTTTACACCCACGACCATCTCTGCAGCCCCTGGAGCCACATCAGCAGCCTGCAAGGCCGATCACCGCGCAGGGATCTTGGGAGTACCACAGAGCAGATCCATAAAAAGCTCTCTGGCAATCCAACAGATCAGAGTAAAACATTTCTTTCAGAGCAGAGCTTTACAGGATGCTTAAAAATATTTTGTGCTCGACTCAGTGTGCTAATTGGCAGGGCTTCAGCTGCTGGCCCGGCTCTGGCAGCAGCTCCAGGGCAGAGCAGCAAGTGGCTCTCCCCACGCTTGCAAAAACCCCAAGTGCAAACCATTTCCATGCTCTCTCCTCTCTCTTTGGCAGGACAGTCTGCTTCTTTTTCGCTCACGTGAATCCTTCTGGCGCTGACAGGCGAGGCACACTGCCTCCTTGAGCCATGAAGCTTTCTCACAGACAGGGCCAGGGAGCTCAGCCTGCCCGAAAGCAGCTCCGGGAAGCTCAGCTTGGCTCGGCTCCTGCTGGGCTGCAGCTGCTCCAGCAAGCGCTGGCCTCGTGCTCCATGCTCCAGGCTCACAGTGAAGACAGACTGCATGTACCACGCACGTCGCAGGAGATCCATCACGTGGCCACACGGTGGAGTTTCCTTGGGAACCCATCTTCCACCTGTAGTGAAACCCTCACAGCTCTCCCTTCATTAATTTCTATTTTTTCCCTGACCTCTCTGGCAAAGCACAGCGTATTTCCTGAGCAGCTCACAGAGCCAGTGAAGGGAGCTGATTCTTGTACGCATACTCTCAGCCTTGTCCAGCCACATCTCCCTGTAAAGACCTCCTTGCCCAGCGAACCCTTCTGCAACTCCCTTTGCAAACTGCAGTACAATTACATTTTTTCCCCCGGTGAACTCTGCTCCTGTTTAATGCCACTACATGTTGTAACAGAAATAAGCAATGTTTCTAGGCATCTGTCAGACCATGTTGCCAGCAGGTACCGCAAATATTTTAGACATAAAGCAGCAATACAAGGAACAAGGTTACCTAAAATTGCCATTAAACCATATGGAAGCAAACACAGTCAAAATTGCTTTGCAAGCCACAGAGCATCAAACTAATCAATGTCACTTGAATGCGACTGAACTGTAGGAGACCCTTTGTCATATTTGGTTTGTGTACAGGATTATATTGGAAATTGATCCTATTTCTTCAAGCAAACAGGCTTTATTTGTTTTAATTACTTTTTTTATATATCCTTCCCCTAATTTGAGAGATGAAAATACAGATAAAAAAGACAGGCTTTTCTCAAAGGTACTGCAAAATTCCTCCAGTAATCCCCATTAGAGAGAAAAAACCCAGACCAAGAGCTCAGGCATTTTGACTGAAGAATTCAGGAGTTAGGGACAGTTTGAATATTTCTATATCTAGAGATTCTGGGCAATCAGGCACCACACAACAAAATTATTTTTCTAGCAGAGGATGAGGCAGGGAGGCAGCTTGATGGTGAGACCTTAGGAAGCCTACTATAGCCATGAGACTCCACTCCAAAACTTGCGTTAGAGAGAAATACCAGGCTCTAAGCCCAAATTTCAGTGAAGTTACCATGTGCCTGGATGGGCTAGGTTGTGTGAAGTGATGCAGACTTGTGGGAAATTGGTGGTTGTTTTTTTGTTTGTTTGTTTTCCCTCTCTTTCTCCATTGTTTTCTAACAGCAAAAAAAAAAAAAAAAAAAAGACACAAGTGAGTTTGTGCCCCTCTAGGTACTTTGTAGCATGTATGTAAGCCACCAACACGGTGAACTGAAGGTAAAGGAAGATATTCTCCATTTCCCATCTTTCTTGGAATGTTGTGCCATGACATCCCATGAAGAACTGCACCTTCAGAAGATCTTATTCAGAGAGGAATTCCCCTGATCTCTTTACCGTGCTCTAATGTACAAGGAGGCTTAGGACCAGAGCTAGGACAAGCATAGCAGCTCACACCCTAGGGGTGGAAAACCCTAATGGGATATTTGCCACAGTGCCTCTGGAAGAAGGTTTGTTTCTCCCCCTTTTCTTCCATTCTATACTCTACACAGACAGCACAGCAAGGTCAGTGCCTTGAGGTCAAACAGGGACGTGGCCATCAGGGCTGTGGCAGCAGCAGCTCCAGGACATCTCACTCCCATCAGCGAGTCCTGGTGAGTTGAGAAAGTGATGCCGGGGGAAGCACCTTATTGTGTCTTCATGGCAGCCCTCTAATCTATAGGTGCTGTCAGAAGAAATGAAATAAACCTGCTTACTACAGATTGGCCTGTCTCTCTTTACTGCATCTCCAGTGATAGATGAGTGCCACTCATGATCTTTGAGAAGCAGCTGTAACTTTCAGAGGTCTAACTAAAGCCAGGAGCTGTAATTGCTGCGTTGCTTCATTGACAGGGCAACCAAGAAGCAATAATCATTACCCCCTGCAAAGGTTAACTCCTTTGTATCTCCATAGAAGGATGAGAGAGAGGCAGGAACAGAGCCGTTCCTGGGTGTAATTTCAGTGGATAAACCCTGCAGCAAGGCTGATGCCTCCAGATTTTGGAAGAGCAGACAGATGCCCCCCTCCTGGGTGCCTCACCCCATGGGTGATGCCTCTCCAAGGACACAGAACCTGCTGCTGCCCCTCCAGCTGGCTTCCTGGCATCTCCCCACCTCCTGCTGATGGGCTGCTGAGGAAAGGGAAGGAGCAGGTCTGGTCTCACAGATCAGAGCAGCTGTAAAGCAGGAAAAATATGGACCTTGGAGCCAGTAGGGCTTGCAAGGTGTGCCTGGAGGCCTGGCTAAAAGTTCCAAGGGGTGGAAAATAGGTGGAAGTTGGGGAAGAAAGAAAAGCAGGAAGCAGCAGATCGATCTTCGTCCTCCCCTTTGCCCATCCCTACTAGGCACCACTGGTGCGTGCTGTATATCAGAGCAAAGCAGAGATTAGGCACAGCTGCAGAGCCAGGATTCAGAGCAGAGCTATTGCAGGGGGAAGGAGTTGTTGCTGAACTTGCTCAGCCCTCACTTGCTGTCTGGAAAGATGTTGTTCTCCCTTGTACGTTGTTCTGTGCAAAACGCTGCTGATTCTGTAGCATGTCAGAGTGACTCGGTGCTGGAAGAAACCCCAGTGCAAACCCACAGCCTTCTGCAAAGCTGGTTGTGTCTGACAGATGGGGGCTGTAAGGGGGTATCTGCGTATGTGTGGGCTGTGTGTAGGGGAGAGGCAAACAGCTTTTGAAAAACAGTGACATTAAGGGTAAAAACAGTTCAGCAGCAGCTATTGATCCTGAGGAAAGCTTGTTAGAAAGAGCCACCAAACTGTGGGGATCCAAACTGCCCTGCATGCATGGAGCTGGAGGGTCAGGTCTGGGATTAGAGGTAGGCTGCATCACTCCTTTCCTACCAAGACCTGGGAGAGAAATTGTAAGCTTGGTTAGACGAATGAATTAGCCAAGTCGCACTGGGGATGAAGGAAGGTGGGGTATTCAGACCCCTGGGTAAGAAGAGCTCTTCTTTTTACTGTGCGCTGAGTTTAAAGGTTCTTAATAGGACTGTAACAAAGAAGATTCAAGTCTTCTATGTACATGCAAATAACATCTCCACACTGTCTTTCTGGTGGAAAACATATCTTGTTTGAGAAGTAATAACCATAAAGCCAAAATCCTCATTGTTTTGTGACCAAGAACAACTTCTTCACAGGTTCTTGAACACTATTCTTCAGGAAATCATATATTTGGATGCCCAAACTAGAACAGGCAGGGGCTGCGACCAGACAACTAATGAAAAAAGTATTTATTTTGTTTCAAAAAATCATTTGGATCAGGTCTCTGAATGGATGTGTACTGTTCCCATAGCAACACATAGCAAAACAGAGAGGAAGCAAAGCAAAAGTAATTGAAATTCTGGCTTTGGCATCAAAGAAACTATCAAGATAAAAGCTATAACAAAAAATAGGGACAGAGAAAAATGGGACAAAAAATTGGAAGAATAAGAAAACACCAACCTTTCCTTTTCTCTCAAACTTGTAGCTTTTTGGTTGGTAGAAGCACCAGGGCTAGGTGGCGATCAGAGTTTAGACATTTTCCGTATTTCCTACCACAACAAATAAATCAGGGCCTTTTGTTCTGCAGGTGTAAACCCTCCCTGGATGTCATCAAGAAGGAGCTGAAGGGAGCAGGAATATTTCCTAGCTTTCAGCTCAGTCTTTCAGTGCCTCAACACTGCAGTTGCTGTTTCCAAGTTGCCTGACATATCTCAGAGCACATCCTGAAGCCCAGGGACACACAGAATTTATGTCCCCACATGGGTGAATGCACAAGGTACAGAAGCCAGCTAGCTCCAAATAACCCCTCTCACCTGCGCCCTGCATCTTGTGCCATCATTTACTGCAGCACAAGGCACAGCTTGTGACACCTTTGGCATTTCTATTGTTATTTTTATTAATGACTTGCACTACATCAATGTCTGTCGGTCCTGACTGACATAAAAGCAATAAAGTTAGCCTTGGCTCTAGACTGGTCTCATAACTTGACAGCAACACAACCTCATGACTGATCTAGAATAAGTAATGTTCAGATGCCAGAGACGTGACCCAAACGCCTTCATTAGGAGCATAGTTGCTTAAGTTTCCCTCTCCTGTCAATGGAGATAAAGACAAAAAATGCCTCCAGAGAAAAATCTCTCTGCACTGATTTGCAAGTCTAGAGCAAACTCAGCTCTATGTCTAAGTTAAGGAAAAAACCCTTTCACAGAAATCCAAGAATTATAGCAGGCAGAGTCACTAGAACTTTTTTATAAACACATCTCTTCATTATGGTGCATGAAGGGAAGCTTTATTCTTTCTGCTCAGGGCACATGTGTTCAATTGCCTCAAATTTCTTTTGAAGTGATTTAATTGCTTGTTTCTTTTCAAAATTCAACAAAGCATTTGGGAAAAAAAAAACTTCCACACCTAATCTTCATTTAAACAGACACCCTGCCTTGCTTCTACTGCATAGAAGGAATTATTCTATTCAAAAACATTTGTGCATTCAACTTGGCTAAAACCAAACCAAGTTGCCAGTACAAAATGGGCACTATTTAATTTGGTTACACCATCTTGAAACTGCATATGAGTCATGGAATGATATTGAGCTCCTGGAATTACATCTTAACATTACTGAACCAAAAACCATAGAACAGAGGCAAGACCATGTTTACCTCTAAGACTACCTCCATTGAGGTATGGGGTCTGATATCAGCATGGACAGTTGCCTTGGTAAAAATTTCTATGCCATCTTCCATGTCTGCTTCTGGGGAACTTAGTTTCTTCTAGGCAATTCTGTGCTGCCACTGGCTGCATTCAGTTGCAGCAGGCTGAGGGTGTTGGTTTCTGAGCAGGGGAATGGCCACGAGGCAGACAACCTCTTCTCTATGGCTTCAAAAGTCTTGAGAGAACGAGGCCAGGCCACCACTTGCAGACAAAAGCTACTTTGCCAACTCCGTCTAGGCTAGAAAGAAACACTGATCCCTGGTTTTGCCTTGGGAACTGAGGAAATCTAATATCTCTCCTTCAAGAAGAGACAGACAGGTGTCAGGAGAGGTGACCATAGTGCCAGAGCAATCAACGATGTGATGGCTGCCCAGTAAGGCTGGAAGATGGAGTACTGGGTAAGCTGGGGTGCTTAATCCTTTTTGTGTAGAGCTGCAAGAGCCTCCCAGATATTCTCAGCAAGAAAAAAAAAATAAAAAAAATCAAATTTGAAGTCTTTCCTTGAGCCTTTTGTGCATTAAAAGGGCAAGGAAAGATGCCTACAATCCCTTGAGCATTTCTAGAGCCCTGGACACCAGAGAACTGGTTCTGTTCCACCCGTGTTAAAGGAGCATTAAGATTTTTGGCTTTGAATTCCTGATCCAGACCCTCACTCACATAGATCAGGGAAGCTCCATTGATTGTTGACTACACAGAGCTGATTTACACCCTTGAGCACAAGGCCTTTTTTTTTTCTTTTTTTTTTTTCTTTTTTTTTGCTATGACCAGAAGCTGTTTTGCCTGCTGTTTCCCTGCTGACAGCCAGTGACACCCAAGTGATCCCGATGCAGCTGGCGTGGTGGCTACCAGCTCTGCCAGCCCTTCCTGCAACACCTTCCCCTCCTGTTCAGACCCCCAAGGATAGCTTGCATCAGTAGGAGCACTACATAGGCTATAATTTAAAACCTATTAGCTCTGAACATCAGTACACCACATAAACTTAACTGGCCCTTGCAATGCTGCAGTTAGTTCCTGTCCCTAGTTATTCCTATAAATCACCCCAGATAGGCTAGGGCCCGATCAATGGGAAAAAATTATACCATAACATTAGATTTCATCATACACGACTTGAACTATTACTTTTCTGTCTCGTGGTATGAAGAATCATGAAAATTAATAGTCTCTCTGTGCCCAAACGAAGTGTTTATGGGGCAGAGCATTACCTCTCCTGTACTTCTTGCTTAAAACCATCCATTAATTTCGTTGCACTTACACCCGGTCAATCGTTTTTTAAAGAATTGCTATTGTACCAAAAACACCGAAACCTAATGGGATTTTTTTGTTGTTTTACAGTTTCCTTCTCCAGAAACCCTTCACATCAAAGTGTTATGCCCCACAAAGCTTCTCAGGACTCAGCTCTGGCCATTGCTCAGAAAACAGGCTGTTCTGCTGGCAGCACGGACCGAGCACCTCCAGGCTGCTCTCAGGGGCACCCAGATCAAAGTCTCAACAGATTTCTCCACAGAGATGCAGGAAATTTGCCACCAACCGTTGCCTCCAAGGACAGTGTCTTTCTAGGATGCTTTTTAGTCCTAGCCTGGAGAAACCTCGCAAACTGAAAGACATAGCACCTCTAAGGCTATCACACTTCTTCAAAACACTAAAAGGCAAGGAAAATTAGGTATAGCCAGAAGATTACAGACTTCTCCCTTGTGCATGTGTGTCTTCAATTGCCGTTCTTTGGGTCTGCAGCCTGCCCAGACTTTCCAAGGGCAATAAACCAGAAAGATCTAGCCAGATGATCTAGCTGCTCCATGCTGCAGAGCTGTCAGTTTAACATGACAATGTGGGCCATCCAGAGAATAGGGGGTGCTGGGCTCGTAAATGTGACTGAGCTAAAGTGGATCTTACTAAACATCTAATTCCCTCAGCTGTGGTGATAAAACAAGTTAAGGACTCAAGCTGTGATTTTATATTGCAAATATTTGCGTGTCGTAAAATGCCTTTGACAAAGTGTGCCAAGTAACTGGGTATTGGAAGCCTTGTAAAAGCAGCCAGATGTCGTGTGTTTTGTTCTGGGGTCTCCCTGCTCTAGTGCTGCTTGGCATACTTAAAGTTAACCAACCTGTGCAATTGCCTGGGCAAAGCGTTTTATGCAGCTGCAATGAGCAGGCGCTATTTCACCTCTGAGGATTTTTTTAGTATGTTGTTTAAAAACCGAATCCACGTGAGTGTGGCCAGGCTGTGGGGAGATAAGAGGAGGAAGGGCTGCGGACAGAAGGCAGCAAGCTGTCTGCATGTGGACACAGCCCCGCCGTGCACCCCAGGACCACCTCCTGCACCTCCCTGAGCACCAGCAAAGCCAAGTGGTGGATGCAGCCCCTTGATCCTCGCTGCAGGCTTCACAGCTGCCCCTGCTAGGGATGAAAGGCACCTCTCGTACCACCTGCTGCTCCTGCAGTAATGAACCAGGAGGCAGGGATGTCTGGGTGAGAGCACCATGGCACTTCTGTGAGGCAGATTGCTCCCAGTAGGGTGGGAGCTGGTGTGATTCCCTCGGTGTCTCATTAGACAGAAGTGTCATTTTCTGTTAATCTGCAGCCTTGAAAGTTATTGTTGCACGTGAGCCAAGGAAGACGAACGTTCAGCTGGTTAAAACTATGCTCCTAGATCTGGGTCCAGCCTTACCATGGGCTGAGGTGCAGGTCAGAGACCCCTGAAGAAGCAAACTCCTTGACCTTGGCATTTTGTAAACAAAACCACACACTTACCTGCTTTAGGTTACAAAATCTCTGCCTTCATCTCCCTGGTTCCCAGCTGCCAAATGTTTCTTTGCATCTTGAAAGTTCCGGAGATTAATTTGTTCACATAAATGGCGTAGTCTGTGCTGGGAAGTGGAGAGGAAAATGTCTTTATTAGTAGAGGGTATCTGGCCAGTTATGGGCAGAAGAAACTGTTCTAATTAAGTTAAGTCCAGGCCGGGGAGGAGCAGGTAAGGCAGACTCATTTTCCATTTCCTTAAAGTGGCAGAAATTGGAAGTTTCACATTTTAATGCATTCCATAAGAATAAATAATTTATTTATTTTTTTAAAATAAATTGTGAAAGTCTAGACTCATTTTTTTTCAAATGATTTTGGTATTGAAAAAGTGAATTTCATTTCTAACACCCCCCCCACCAGCTGCTGTGAAAACATCACAACAGGATGTTTTGACATTAAGACACTTTACTTCAATTATGTACATGTGAAATATAAATGTTGTCAGAATTGACATATTCCTAAAACACATCAATTTCACAGACAGAAGCTTTTGTTACCATACGCAGTAAGAAAAAAAAATATATATATATATATACCCCAGCCCCTTCGCTCAGCTCCTGTCTGAGAGAGCATCCAAGGCCGCAGCAGCAGGTGCTGTGCCACCCAAACCGCTGCAGGAGGGAGCCCCCAGCCTGCTCATCAGCATGAATGCACACATCAGCCCTGCCTGAAGCACCTCTACCAGCTGTCTTCAGCAACAGACCTCCAACGCAGGCTTCTTTGCCAGGGAAGTTGTGACAACCAGCTCGAGAGAGGCCAGGGAAGGCAAATTCCTGAACATCTCCGAGGAGCACGTGCGCCTGCTGGTGAGCTGGAGCAGCCCCGTGCCATTAAGCAGCCCCCTGCTGCTGCTCAAACCCCATCAATCTGTAGCTAATGACAACCCCAAAGCACAACACTGAAAAAAATCAATTGAGAGATACGTGACAAAATGGAAAATGCTGTAGTGCACTCAGCACATTGCCTTGGGGAGAGGACTGCCCCAGCTCTGGAATCCGGGTCCCGGGGAGCAAAGAGAAGCGTGTCTCTGCTCCTGTTTCCACCCTGCAGGATCTCACCTGGATGGCCGACTCCTAACCTAGTACAGGTGCACAGGCAATACCAGGATGAAGGGCACAGCTAGGAGAGCACCATGCACCATGCCCAGCCCAAGCCCTGCAGTGCTGCTACCCTGCACAAGTAGCTGCTCTGCCAGCAACCTTCTCTTGCTGCATGCTTGTTCCGGCCAGTGGTGCTACTGGCAAATTCCTCAAATAAGGAGCAATGCAGAGTCTGCCTTGCTGCACCTAAATGCCTGTTTTTTATTTCTTTTCTCTCAGATAGCTGCTCAGAGCAGCTCAATACCTGTGTACTACACATGTGGACTGTATGCATGGGTACACAAGGAGCTGTTTCGCATCATACAAGAAGATCCTTTCAGCTGTTCACAAAACATTTGATTTCCAAACAGGAGAAAATGGAAAAGGAATGATAGTTCTATAAATATCAATGACAGCATTTCCTGAGATGGCTTGCAGAACAGAAATCACATATGAGGAATATTAGTGTGAGCTCAGCACCTTTGAATGTAGCTGCTTAATTTGTGGATTGGGGCAGGCTCAATCTGGAACATGAGCACCGTGAGCTCATGTCTGCTTGCTAAACAGCGTGTGAATGTCCTTGGTATATTTAGATACTCAGCGTAGTTTGAGAACTTTGACCTGAAATAGCTCCTCATCCGACGCTGACTCCCAGTACATTTTTTATTGTGGCTTCTAGTTATTACTGCAAAAATGCAACAATGAAGCCAAATGCATGCTGGTGCCCAAAGCTGGACCAAGGCATGGTCCGTGCCTTGCAGCCCTCCTGCACAGACCTCCCTGTGTGTCTGCTGGGGAGCTTGGTGCTGTAAATCCTGTGCTGCAAAGGGGCAAAGCTGACATTGGGACTTTGGGCTAAACCCTGATATGACTTTCTACTTCATCTCCTCGCTTTCCCCCACCCACTCCTTCCTACTCCTTATGTCACATTTGTTTTACATTTACTTGTTACAGAAATTTCAGGTTTTGCAGAAGTAATAACAATTTTCCCTCTAGAATACTGAGTTTCTCTTGGCAAATGTCTCTGATCCTAGATTCAAAAAATGTATTTTCTTGACCTTTGAATGGGGAAAAGGGAGCAGCTGTAATGCAGATGATATGTGTCCTACATGATCTGGGCTTCTCTTCCAAATCCTGGAAGCTAGAAACAAATTCTCTTCCCTTTAGCTTTTTTTTTTTTATTATTATTTTTATTTTTTTTTTATTTTTTATTAAGAGGAGTTGAAATCTAGAATAATCACAAGGGACTCCAGGAATCAGGAGTCTACCCAGCCTGTCATGCCTAACACTTGCTGTCACCTGTCACTGCTCCCTTCAGACTTCCCAGTGCTTGCTGTCACTCCAGCAGAGCAGAAAGCAATGGCAGGGGTCTTTCTGCCACCTTCTTGCTGTGAGTTTTGGCTGTACCCTGGTTACCCTGGGGGCTAGCAAGGAGAATGCAAAACCATCAATTATCTCATTTCAACAGGAGCTGAAAGCAACAGACGTAGTATGTATAGTGCAGAAGAACAGGATTATTGCCACACAGGGAATTCACTCTCATCTAAGCATTACTGCAGCTACAGCCCCTTCTAGGATGATGCCCTCACCAGGGGGCACAGCTCCTGGGCTGCAGCCCCTGAGAAATCCTGCTCAAACACCACATGAGGACTGCACTGGACATCTCTCATTCAAGCAATTCTAACGCTCACATGCAGAGACACAAGGGCCCTGCCCGAGTGGAGGAGGCAGCAACCACGTAAAACTGAACAAGGCTCCCACCCAAATGGTTATAACCTTGCCTGAGACATGAGGATAGGAGCCAGTGAACTGAAACACCTCCATAACTTATACGAGATCTGTTAGCCTAAACTGCCAGCCACTTTCTAAAGTGATGGGCTAGTTTAAAGTTACTGCTTCAGAACCATGGCTTTCAAGCAGTATTAACTTGTTTTCCTTGTGCCCTTGTAAATAAAGCAGCTGAAGAGAAACTCCTGAGAACATTTTGCAATAGGCCATTGACTCCCAAGGACAGACAGGAGCTCTCAGGTTAGAGCAGGAGCATTACCTCCTCCTCAAGGGTAAATCCCCAAGAAACTGTGTGCCCAACAGCCTGAAAGACGAGGGCAAGGTGGGATTCAAGCATCAGGATGAACAAAGGGAGTAACTTGCTGCATCCTGGGCTGGATTCACTAGGAAGCCTCTTTGTGGCTGATAAAACTCAGCCCTTGAGCAGAATTACAGTGACAGGAGCCTGATGACTCACTCTTTAAAATACTAAGCTATGTAAATTCACTAAACATCCTGGGGTTTCATGACCCATAATAGTACTGTCATTCTTTGACAGCCTAACATACAGCAAGGATATTATATCCTAAGTTTGCTTCATTATACTGTATAATATAAAGAAGAACAAAAGACTTCAGTAGACAATATAAATATTTGGGATTGCTTTAGTGTGCTGCACATATTTTTAGTGTCTCACTCATTTATTTTTTCCTGCAACTGAATAGACTCAGATTCCTGCCCCTTCAGTCCTGCTCAGGTTGCCAGCTGGAGAGAAGCACCATTGCTGCACAGGTCAGAGATGTACCTGTTGGATCAGAGGGTGGGTGTTCACCAGGCACCAAGTGGCTTGCATGGGCACCAAATCACAGAAGGGGCCTCTGGGGATCATCTGGTCCAAACCCTGCTCAGGCAAAGGCAGCTAGAGCAGCTTGGCCAGAACCATGCCCAGGCAGTTTCTAAATAACTCCAAGGATGGATAAGGCACAATCATTTTTAATTTTTTACTGTTCAGTCAGAATTCACTGCATTTCTGCTCATGCCCCTTGCCTCTCATCCTGATGCCAAGAAGAACATGAGCCCATCTTTGCACCCTGCATGAGATTTGCTTTCCTCCCTGTCCTCCCTCAGACTCCTTGAAAATGCACCCACTGTGCGCTGATGCTGGGGCATCCTGTGCTGGCCAGTCCTGGCACTCATCTGTGCACACAATAGGAATCACCACAATAATTAACCCACAGTCCATTGCTGTGGACTTTTGTGGGGCTGCATGGCAGCTGAAAGCCTGGATGTGCTGGACTTTCCTTAATGCCTGTATTTGTTCTACCTTTGTGGTATTAACCCAGCCCAAGTGTTGAGTGCTGTATTTACTGTGACACTGGTATTCAACACGTGGATAAAAAACACAGCCATAATTTACACTCTCATTACCCCTTTGATGCATGCAACAGCCACAAAGCTGTTGAGACATATGAGTACATGCATACAGATACAGGTGGATGGAAGCCAGAGTTCCCCATTCCAAGGCAATTCTGAAATGTTAAAATACCCGTTCCATCTGGAAATGAAAACTTGCTATTTGAGGAATTTCCTGTTGAACTTCAGCTTTTCACTCACAGAAATCAATGTGACATCTTGGTTTTGCTTTCTTCTTTTGTTTTGACTTTAAAAAAGAAATTGCACTGATGAGGCACAGGTTTGGTTTCAGAGCTACTAAAAAAACCTTCTTGGCCACAGATAAACTCAGAGCACTGGTATTACTTGGGGCTTGAATTCCTGGAGTTTCCAGGCTCCTATCTCTGCCTGAGCTGTGGATTACTCACAGGAAACAAGATTATCTTTCTTTCCAGCCCTGCTTCATTTTTATCATTTAATCAAAGTGAAACAATCCCCTCAAAATAGTTAAACAGGGGAAGTTCTGATGGAACAAGCCTTGGTAAGAAGTGTCCTGATGAGCTGAATGCACCTCCTAGCAAAGCTGCTCAGAAGGGGAATGAACCATAGCTTCAAGGAGAGGACCCTTGGTCAAAGTCAGCTGAATTCCCCAAGGACAACCCAGACAAGGAGTTAGCAGCCAAGGTGAGATGAGAGCCCCCAAATCCCTGCTCATTTCACTAATGGACTTGCTGTCTCCCTTTTGTACAGAGAAAACAGGCGGCTGTGCTGCTTTTTGTCAGGCACACAGCATTTGCCATGGAGACAGTAGGAAATTGAAATCTTGTTAGACATTTCTCAGAATAGTTTGAAGTAATCATTGATTTACATATGGCTTTAAATGTTACTAGAAGTTGGACATTTTGGGGGTATTTTTCCTCTCGTGCCTTTCTTGTTGTTTCCCACCCTCATGGCTGCCTTTAACTGTACATCTCCCATCGTTCAAAGCTGTTTTAAAACAGTTCTTTAAAGTTCAGCATAAACGGTTTAAAAATAAAACCCTGCTATATGTGCATCTAAATCATAATCCCACTCCTTCAGATGCCTGAAGGATGCCTTTCCCTCCACATAGATACTGTTGCCGAAAGGTCTGGAAAGCTGTGATTTCTGCTCCAGCAGTCACTGTACTTGCCATAGAGATCAGGAAAACATCCATGTAAAGGGCTAATTATCTTGCCACTGTTTGAGGAAACCTGCTCCTCAGATGGAAACACATCTGCCTCAAAATAAAAGATGGTTTTGTGGGAAAGTCACTGGGAGAGGACTCAGAGACCTGGGTTCAGTTGCTGGCCACAACATTTCTGCACAATTTGGAAGCAGTCACTTCATTTCTCCAGTGCGCTTTTTAATCAGTAAATTTAGGCTATGAATCCCACTTCTCTCAGCCCTTTCTTTGTCCCCTCTGCCTTTCATAGAAGTCCATTTCTAAGGACAGAGATTTTAGGTTGGCTAATTTTAGAAAATGGATGGGCACCACATCTAGAGGGCAAAGAAGGAAACCCAGGGAAAACTGGCTGCTGTGATAAAGGGTGGGGTAGGGCCTTGGGACTGGAAAAATAAGAATTAAAAGAAGAGGGAAACTTGAGCAGAGATGAGCAGAAGCCCAGGGCAGTGCAGAGGGAGCAGCACCAAGATCTCCATGCAGCTCCATCAGACCTTGATGTGATCAAAGCTCTGTCCTAGCCACCTCCCAACAGCCCTGTGTTCAGCACTTACTTTCCCATGGGTGTTTGCTGACTCTCCTTCAACTCCTGGGAACAATTAACCTTTATGCAAATATAATTAGCTACAATTAGAAACAAGAAGCATTATAACAGAGGTGAAGCAGGGGCAGTGAAGGCAGAAGGCTGTTTCCCCCGGGGATTTGCTCCCTGTCGGGGGAAGAATCTGTTATCGAGGGATTGGTGGTGGTGGAAGGGAACAGCAAAGAAACCCTCAGAGCAATATAGAAAAAGACTTTTTTGAAGCTTTTTCTTGGTATCTTTGTGACTTATGGTGTGCCCGTGTAACAACCAGGCTAGTCCTTCAGATTTCAAAGGCAGGAGTGTGTTTGCTCATTTGCTCACTGCACTGCTCATTAATGACTTACGGTGGCAGAGGGAAGGAGCAAGCAGGTTTCCTGCAGCCAACCCGCTAACCTTGATTTTAATTAGCTTTGGCAAGATAACAAACAGAGCTGTGGAGTGCTGAGCAATCCGCAGCAGCGGTGCTGGATCAGGGGTAAAGCTGGGCTCAGCTGATGAGCCTTCAAGCACATCTTTCACATGAGACTCCTCTCTTCCAGTGGGTAACACTGGGAACAGGCTGTTCAATAGCCTTCTGTGTCATTTGGGGAAGAACAGTATCGTATACCATGTCTCAGCATCTCTGGCTGAGCACTCCTCTCCTTATCTCTTCTGCCATGGCCTTAATCAAGTATTTCCAGCACTTGCTGTTAGAACTTACATCACACTGCGTTACACAAATCATACTGCCTGTTATCACTTCTAAATACTCAGTAAGGAATTAATATAGATGCTATAGACATGGCTTTACCATCCCCTTGTCTCTGTAGGTGCATTACCAGGAGTTTTTCCATACAGGTAGCAGGAGCCCTTTTACCTAGGAGGGACAGGTGACTGTATATTGAGCACAACTTTGACATTCCAAAGCAATGTTTTGATCTGATTTGCACTGAGAAGAAAACATCTCTAAATGCTTTGCTCTCTCATCGGTAGTATACCCATCTACCGGGTTCTTAGACTGCTAAGGGATGTGGCAGGTGAACCAGCCCAACAACACAAAGCCGTCCTCCCCAAATGCCATGATTTCCTCAGATCACATTTCACCTATAAGAAGAGTCCTCCAGAGCATTCCCATTCCATGCTATGATGTATTGAACCACTTACTAGAAGATAAAAAAAAAATCTTAAAATATCTTCAAACCACCTATTTACATTACTTTACATATGATATTTTAATACAAACTTGATTTCAGGGTATTTAGCCCAGATTTTCAAAGAAGCAGCAGAGAAGCTAACACAGAATATTAATGAAATCTGAGTCTCAAACATTGAGGAACCAATCCTGAGCTAGTAAAATCCTCTAAAGTTTCTTGTTTTGATGTAACATAACAAAAGCAAGACTTGTTTTTCTGATTCATGTGCAGTGGAGCTGTATCCTGTAGTTTCATCAGAAGAGAGTAAAAAAATACTGAGCCTAAGTAGGACCACTTGAATCTGATCTGAAGTTACTAAGAAGTGGATTGTTTTGGTGATAACAAAGTGATTCAGAGTGAACTTGCATGGAGGTTTGCAACAAAACTTGTTTTGGATGCCTTGCTGTTCTGAGATTAGAAATAAAATTTAGAATACAAGCAGAAACTGGAAAACAAAGGGCTTCAGCATAAAAGCTCATCTAATGTGATCTAAGCCTCAAGAACCCCAAAGGAAAGAAGAAGTATTACCCCTCACAAATCATCTGATACGTGGTGCTTAACCCATGCCCTGCTGCCTCCCCTGGGAGAGCTCCTCAGAGCCAAGCCAGAGCTGTGTAATTCAAGGATTTGTGGACTGGGAAGGGCTTTATCCAGAGAATACATCCAGCAGCAGGAGCTACAGCAGCTTTTGGAATTTTTCTGATATCTAACCAGAGAGTTTGAGATAAATACAGTGAAGCATCCACATTGTTCCAGATGTAAAGGCAGGCAGAGACTGGTTCTGAGCTGTTTTATAGATGGTCCCATCAGCAGCCTGACGTTCCCCTGGCAAGAGGAAAAGAGAGCAGAACAGTTTGGCTGCTTCTGGTCCCAGCTGCAACCAGAAATGTGTGCTGCCACAAACCTGCTCAGGCTCTGTAGGAAGCACCAACCCCCTGGCAATTCCTAGTGGAACAGGGCTGCTCTGATGTCCAGGGAGGATTTCTGTCTTCCCTCAAAAGGGCAACCATGAGCAGTGCAGTAATTCCACAAATCTTTCAGGACATCAGACACAATTACTTTCTTCCAGAGGGGAAAAAACAAAAAAAAAAACCTGCATAAATCCTCTTGGATCAGCATCCTAATTTTCACAAATTATAGTCAGCTGGTTTCCAGTGCCTTCATCAAATGGGAGAACACTTGGCAGCCTACAGACCTGCTGCTGGGGTTTGTCTGGCAAAATGCTCTTGAGCTTCATAGCAAAACTGGTTTCTTTCTGCTTCCCTTGCCTTCCTGTCGATCGCTAGCTGCAGCAGCGCTCCTTCAGCCCCCAGCTAGAAGCAGCATTCGCACATGTGCAGGCAAGCTCTGCTCCAGGAGCCATGGCTTGGTCAGAGGAGCTCACCTTCTGTGTGCTCTCCCGCCCTCACTCATGCCTCTCAAAGACTAGTACTCCTCTTGAGCTCAGACACATCATCAATCCCCTTTCCGTTCATTGCTGAAAACTTTAATCCTTGAAGATGAGAGTCTTGCAGATTCATCTACAGAATTTTTCTTTATTTTATCTTCAGCTTTGCTGCATGAAAACTTAAGAGCAAAACTCTCTGAAGTGGGATGGTGCAAGCACCTACTGCACTGCTGGCAGCTGCAAAATTACAAATATAGCTGCTCCAAAATGCTTGCAGAACAAGCTTCTTTCCATTTTGGCATAAAGTTCTCTTGTTTTTTTTTTTTTTTTTTTTTTTTTTTTAAATGAAAGATACATTTCCCCCCCACACACACATTTTTTTTGTGAATATAAGTTCCAGGTTTTCATCAGCTCTAGACAACAGGAGGTGCATGGCCCTCCTAATGTTCTTAAATGTCTTTGGCCGGTTGATAACAGACTTGCCCTCTGTTTATTACCTCCTCATTATGTGTGTTTGTACAGCACCTTGCACAACAAAGCCTTAATCCCCAGCTCATGCCCCCAGGTACCGGTGCAATAATAAAAACAACAGGAAATGAATTTGCTGAGCTTATTTCAAAAAATAAGTGTTACTCAGTAAATACAAAGCTATAGACTCCAATCTGTTCTGAGATGATTTTCCTTGAAATTACACTTAATGTTCTCTGCAGCTGTTTTTTATTAAACACGGGAAGGTAAACCGAACCCCATTTATGTATGCAAATGCCAAAAAACAGTTTTTAAACAAATTACTAGAGAAGCCTTTTTGGCAATGTACAAAGTAACCAGTGGGCTATGCATCTGGTGCATAGATTATTGGTTTGGTTAGAACAGAGCATGAGTAATGTTTTAATTTCCATATCATCATCCAGAGAAAGAAATATATTTAAAGTTGTATTTGACAATGCAGGTCCACTCATGTAACTGGCTTTCTGAATTTTAACCCTCTCTAGACAATTCATTCTTTTATTGCTTTGAACTGCTATGTAACAAGATACTGCAAAGTAAATAAATTCAATTATGCTCCTCAATGAAATAAAAATAGCTTGTACCTCTGATAAGTTTTTTCACGTTTAGTGCTTCTTAAATCACATCTCAAAGCCCCTTATAAATCAAAAGCAAGATCTGGATTACACGCACCAATGGGGCTCTGTTATCCGGATATCTCTGCCGTTTAGTCAGGTGGAAAATACTCCATGCCTATGAAAATTCTGCAGAGACTTAAACCCATTTGATATCATCTCAGCTTATTCAAACAAACTCAAGGTAAATTAACATCAAACACAATTTCAAACAACATCAAATGCTGTCAGGCAGATACTCTACAAACCTTGTCACCCATTGGAAAACTTCCTTGCTCTGCACCTCCCCAGCAGCACCCTGCTAGAGGCAGTAACCTCAGGGCTGCGGTGAGGCTGTTTATGTAGCCTTGCCTGTGCTGCTACAGGTAACTTCAGCTGGTGTGGCTTCATCTGATTAAACTGAGGTCACCTGAGCTCAACTGCTTATTTCTTCTGAAGCAGATAGGGGTGCTGGCACAGATGGCTTTGTCTGAAGACATGAGGGGCTTAGCCTCTGACACAGCCGGTGCTGGTCACATACAGAGGCAATGTGCTCATGGGGTCTCTCTGGAGGGGTCTGACTGTTACCTTGCTTTGCAAAATATAAGCCAAGTTTAAGCTAATGTCAATGCTGTCCACAAGTTGAGCTCACTTGATATTTTCTGTTTAATTAAAAGAGTGTGGCTGCCACACAATGGAAAATTTCCACATCTCACAGCATCCTGGGAGGTGGATTCAGGGGATGAAACTCTCTTTGGGACAGGGAGACAGTACACAAATGTATGGGAGAGCTTAAACGGGTGCCCAGGTTCGTGGTAGCTGCTTGCCAGAAGTGAGCTGCACCCAGAATTGTGACATTTTCTTAGCAGATGTAAACAGGGAGAGTGCCTTGTCTGGGACACCTTCATCCATCAGGGGAAGAAGCGCAGCCAGCACCCCCTCAGCCTCCCTCATCCCACCACACATTCCTCCTGGCCATGTTTCCGCTGACTTAGCTGAAACAATCATTGCTGACCAATGCATCACCTTTGACTCTGTGGCAATTTTATCCAAAAGAAACAAAAAACTACCTGTTGATCCCCAAAGTGACAAAATTATCCAGGCCTTAACAGCAAGCATGGGATAATAAAAAAAGATTACGTCAAAGTCCTTAAGGGATCGTGCTGAAGATTATTTCTCTGAACCAATTAGGCGTATGAATTAATTTCCTGAGTGGATAATGTTTTGTTAGAAAACAGTTTTTGTAGAGACTCTAGTGTTTGCATTGCTTGTGATTTTTTGGTCAAATTTGTTGTGGATGCTGCCATCACACCAGGGAGAAGATTTGCTTAGTCAGGCTCTTTTTCTGGAGTAGCTCTTCAGTGGTTTTGCTAGAAATAGACAAAATCTAGGTTATACAAAAAGAAGGATTCACTGCTAAAATTTAGCACCTGACTCCTAATGCAGGAACTATCCAGTAGTTGTATTTCAGTTCTTAGGTGCTTTGTGAAGATACTGCAAAGATATGCAGAGCACCAGGAGCAATGCTAACACTCCTGCTTCTTGCACCCTCTCTGACACTCACCCAAGGCTTGGGGAGCACGTTCACACTGGACACAACTTTCAGCTCCCTATCCTCTAGAAAACTTTGCCACAGGAACCGCAGGGTGGTGGCGACCTCACCGTGGAGGATGAAGGTGCAGTTATTTAAAGGTATTTGTGTGCTTGACAGAAATACTGTGTGGACTTGCACTTAGAGCAATAAAATCAGGAGAATCCTGCCCCAGACTGTGCACCTGGAATTTATAGGGCTGTCCTTCCCTCAGATTTCTATGATTCTGGTTCCTCTCTGGAAATACGCAGCTGAACAGCCCACTGCTGAACTCAGCACGCCCTTCCTCCCTCAGAGGAATCAATAAGTCAGGAGAACAAAAAGGACAAAACACAAAAATGTGACGTGAGCGTGTATCATGATCCGAAGGAACTGGAGTCCCTGTTAGCCTGTCTGTCAGCACCTTCCTCCAGAAGCCATCCAGAAAGAGAGAAATGCTTTATCTGGGGAATCTAAGCCAATCCTTCTGGCTTCTCATATAGACTCTCTTTCAAGTGCGCTCCTTGGCTCCCTGTGCTGCTGGCTGCAAGCCAGAGATTTCTAGACCTAATCCACAGCTCGAAGCCTCATTTCCTCTGCTGCTAAACATAGCAACTGTCCACGGTTCTTCGAGGGATGGTAACGGGAGCTTCAAGTGCTCTGTCTCTGTCTTTTCATAAGAGTAAACTTCCCTGCGTCCTTCAGATCCATGGGATCCTATGTTCCAAGCCCATTTTTGATCCTAGCCTTGGGAGAAATTCAGTTTTGAAATGCCTGAACTTCCACCTAGGTCAAAGCAGCAGGACGAGCAATCTGCAGACAGCAGGAGGTATATGAAAGCAAGCGGAGGTTCCTGTGAGCCACGTAAGAAGTATCAGGAGCCAACAGCAGCAGCATACTAAAGAGCTGCCATGCCTGATTCCTTAGACTATAAAGGTTTGTCTTAGCAGGCTGCACACTATCTCCTGTAAACGCCGGGAGAAGTGAGACTGTTAATCAGCCTAATTTGTTTGTTTGATTTTCTTCTTTTCCTCTACCTTACACCTCAAGGATACAATTAACCTTTGCTTATAGTCACAGGTAGGCACTTTCCAAGAGGATCTGAACTATTACACGATTTCCCGAAAAGCTATTAGCTACTAAACTCTGTATTAAGAGCCTCGGGCAGAGCTCATGAAAGAATAGGAAAGATACCTCCTTGTTTAGAGGAGGCTGGGTCCCTAAGACCATATATAGGAGTAGCATGGGACAATTACAATTTAGTTTATGGCATGGTATTTAGCCAAAATGACCTTTTAGAGTCATTTCTATGAATGACTCGTCTCCTGCAGTGCCTTTCTGGGAAGCTCTGGCCTCAGTGGGGATGCGCTCCTCGCCAGGCTGATCGGTTACAGATGAACAAGCACTCCGTCAAACAGCTTGAGTCGAACTGTGAACTCCAATTGGAAAGTGACCAATAAAAAGAACAGAGAAAAATGCTCTTCTGAGTTTAGCGTAACTGTTGTTTTTCTGTAAATTGCACTAAATGAGGAACTGATAATAAGACTCTGCAGCCTTAATGAAATTACAAGTGATCTATACCTGTGTCTCATGTGTCTCCAAGCATAACAGCTGAGCTCTTTTCCAAAGCAGGGTGAGAAGGTGACTTTGCATATTTGCAGATCACAAGTTTATTTTTATGAGATGGTTAGTAGGGGTCAGCAGCACACTTGCAGACTATAATAACAACAGGAGTGATAGGAAGAGTTACTTTTGTTTTGAAGGAGAATGTCTGGATGAACATGCCCGTATTTCCACTGTTGTTTCCTGCATGCTAATCTCTGTATGCAAGCAGGGACAGATGTATGTTGCTCATCAGCTCAATAAAACTTTTCCATTCTGCTAACTTTCCATAAGCCCATTACATAGGCAGAGGCGTTATTTCTGCAATTGATTTGTGTCTGCAACAGCATAAAATAAAAGACATGCTCTTAGTGAAAAGAGATGAGAGGACGAATCTAGCATTTGATGTACTGGCTAGAGTAGTTCTCTAGCTCTGTTGTCTTGACACAACCAGGAGTGTTTATGTGAGTGGGCTTGAGAGCAAAATCTTCCAAGTTCAGCAGCGCTCAGGAGCGGCCTGACCCACCTGCTGCAGGAGTGGGGTTCCCGAGATGTAGAGGAGTTGGGTTTTACTTAAAAGGTCACCAACTTCTCCATCCAAAATTTATTCCTGGACTCAGTCTGTTACTGTAAAATCCCCATGAGGCCTGTATTTACTAGAAAGTCAGTCTGACCTAGCTGGAGTCTGATAATAATTTATTAATAGCTTATATTAATAGTTTTATGAAGGAAATGTTTTACAGACACAGCAAAATGTTCAAAGACTTTCAGTAACACCAGCTGTTGGAGCTGTAAATGTTGTGAACAGAGTCCATCTGATCATATTAAGGGTTCCTAGTCACCCACAAGATAGAGATGGTATGCGAATAAGATGAAATGAACTGTGATGTGCCCTCTTAAATACATGGCTATAGGATGCTTTTTTTTTTTTTCTTTTTTTAATGCAAACGTGTTTGCTGGCAGACACACTGGGACAGATGCCTGCTTGAACCTTTGCTCTTTGGACACGGGGAACCCTCTGTTTTTGCATTCATCAGTTATTTTTCAGTAGTGCTCTGCGCTGCCTGAACTGCACGAAAATTAAGCCTTGGCAATGTTGTTCAGTTTGCTGAATTGGCCTGGTTTCCTGAAAAACTGAACCAGATCACAGGAGTAGAAGTGATACCCATAATAAAAAACCACCCCCATTCTGCAGCGAGATCTAGGAACCAAATTCGCTGGCCAAAGCTATCTTTTTTTTTTCTGCTTTTAATTTTGATCCCTAAGAGTGCTGAAGCCTGCAAACAAGGAACAAGGGGACCAGGGGCTGGTGCACAGGCAGGCTGGGCACTGGGTGGCTGCTTCTCCTGGCAGCTCCTCGCCTTGGCTGCGAGCAGCGGAGCTGGAGCAGCCATGGTACATATGCATGCTACTTTTAAATGCTCCACAAAAAATATGGCCCTTGTTTATTGTTGTAGTTATAATGGCTTGTCATTTAGATGGGCCTGTTTAAAATTTATACCCACTTAATATCATTTTATTATGCAGTTAATCACAAGGAAGAATAAAAAGGGAGAGGGCCTGAATGCCTCTATTTCATTTGCTTAATAGAGCACTTCAAGTGGGAGGAGCAAAAGAGAGTTTGCTATTAATTTATTTTAGTAGTATAGGCTATATTTAAGGATTTCCGATGGTGCTACCAAATAATGCTACTCTGAAAAGCCTTAAAGTTTCCATTACTAAACATGAAAGGAAACAGGACTCTTCAAGATAAAATTAATCCCTCTGGGAAGGAAATATAGCTCATCTCAAGTGTTGTAGGACTTTTCTTCCTAGGAAAGTGGCCCTCTTGCTCATTCAGGTCATCCTTGGGACCAGTGGTTTCCTCTCCCTGTGCTCTGCTCCTGCTCTTTGACACCACTTTCACACCCCATGTTAATGCTTTTGTTTTTACATTTACTGCCCTTTCATTTGTTGCCACTTAACCCGGGTCAACATCAACCAGCTGTAACATAAACTGAGAACAATTAATGTTTGCAGCACGGCCCTATTACTGCCCTAGAGCCTCAACACCACTGGTCCTCACTCACTCAGCCTCATACAAACTGACACGAAGAGCAAGGGTTCCAGACCTTTTTTTTTTCTCCTGGCTTGTAAACTTGACTGCAACCCACCAAAATATCCTCCCTTCCTCCCGAGGGGTTTTTCTTCTTTCCCTTGTCTCTATGCTCTGGGGAATTTCTGTGTTGGCTCTGTACATTGCTCCCTTTAGGACAGGAAGGGTACATGGTTGTGGGCCATTTGTGAAGAAATATCACTGCTCTCCTTAGAGGCACCATTTACCAGGGAACTGTAATAAAGGCGCTGATCCCAGCATGGCAAGGTACCTGGATTGTCTGGCTGAATGCCTCCCAAGCTGTGGTCCCCAGATGCTACACCAAGCGCTCAAATTCAGATCACTTCTACTGCATTGTCCAGTAACATTTTGGCACTAAGAATCTGAGGCGGTCTGTGTGACCTGGTAAAGGTTGGTAGTAGCTTTTGGTCCCCAAAGCTTAGGAGACTATTTCAGGTTATTCCTTAGTACAACAACTGGATGACAACTTTGGCAACAATTTGGAGACATCTTTGAGAGATTTTTAGTGCTGATGGATGATATACAAAGAGAGATAAAGTGGTGCAATATTGGATGTCTCTTCTGAGCTTTAGGGTAAAGCAAGAGGGGGAAAACTCTTTGATGTCTGGGATCTTTGTCCCTTCTAAGCAGCTTTACTTTCATCTTTGTATTTTATCTCTTTTCTTTAATGAGATTGTCCAAAGTCTTTGAAACTTACACAGCTCTTTTGCTGCTCTCCCTGGGATTTGGGAAGGTTTTACAGGAACAGATTAAAAATACCTTTTGATGAAATACAGTTTGTCTAGTGAGACCCCTGACCCCTGGCGCATGATCTGTGCCTGAAAGGAAAGGGGAGCACAGGACTCACCAGCCAGACCTGCCCCAGATGCACAGCCTGGCACCTTTACTGCTTCTCCCAGAGCCAGACATGCCCATTCCTTTGACTCCTGGGCCCAGTGCTCAGGAATTTTGCACACAGAAATAAGAACTGGAGTTACAGGCGCAGAATCTGTGACACTTCTTTCACTAAGCATCATTTCTGCATCAGCCACTATCCAGTCTTAACTTGGAAATGGGAAGACCAGGATATACCTGCTGGGAACAACTAAATTTTTGGTGGATTTGTTCACAGGGAGCACCAACCTGAAACCCACCCACAGGACAAAAATCTGTGCACCTGGCCTGCTGGCATCTGCCAGGAAAAGCACAATTTCTTGCCAGGTACAAACACCAATTCCCAACATAAAATGATGCACTTGCAATTTACTCCTAACTCTTGCATAAAAGTTTTCTTGTTGGAAAGTATTCGGACTTCAAAATTTCTTGATTGCCTGGTCACATGCAAATTTTCCCTCCTTGCTCTTCCATTTTCTCTTACCCATTGTTATGTCCTGTTGTAAAGCAGACTGTTTGTTTCCTAGGCACCCTTAGCCAAGTCAGAAAGAGTTCGTCTAGAATCCACACAGAAAAAAAACGAAATCAAACATAATCCAGCAAAAATTTGGAATACCTGGCTGCTTTGGTTTAATGCTGATTTGAAGCTGAATAGTACTGGTGAAATGCTTCACCGATTTCCAAGAAATTCCTCCTGAATTCTCGCTTTTATTACCCACCATCTGAATCACAGTTGGAAAGAGTGTGGGAGGTGCTGGTAGGAAGCCTCTTGGCATTGCAGCCAGCTTCTGCATTGTGGGAAGAATGCATTTGTTAGCAAACTTCTTCCTGTAGATGTCCAACAGCCCTCCTCTGCCTGAGCTCACCCTCTCCGCTCAGGCCAAGGGTCTTTTGGGGCCGTACCGATCACACTGTGGGATGAGCAGGCTGGATTATATCACAGGCTTCGCTTGTCCACTGATCCACCTGCCACTATGACAGCTCTAGAAGAAGCCACTCAAACATTTAAAAGGTGGTTTGAACACTGTGAGGAACTTGGGTGGGGATGGGGACGCAGATTCCCATGGGTCACTCAAGCTTGGAGGAAAATTATTCACAAATGTGAAAGATTTTGTTTCACTGAATCTGCCTACTTGCTGTTGTCAGAAAAATTCACAGAGGTACAAACAGAAACACTGTTCCTGGAGACACCTAAATGCATCATGCTCAAAATGAAGGGTGCTTTAGAGGGGACACGTATTTGCCTTGCTTTTACTCATAGATAATGTCTGCCAGTAATTCTGTTTCATTCTATGAAGCTTGTAGCTCTGATTATTCCCTGTAGACTAGGTCTTTATAACCACTTGGAGATTCAGTCTTCAAAACACTAAAACAAACTGAGGCCGTTATGCTTCATTCCTCAGCTTTTCCTCTGGAAAGCTGAAATGACAGCTTTTCTCCCACTTTGTTACTGTGCAGGCCCCTGCCATCACCCCAAGGTCTCCTAGGGCTTCTCCTGACACCTTTACTGCATCTATATGCAATATTTTATGCCATATGATTCTGATCTGGCATGATATCCCTGCAATTATACATAGCTGTTGGTTGTCCTTTTAAATAATGGCTGTGATCTTCATTTAATTTCTTTCCCCTTGTCTTCTAAGTAAAGTAAAAATCATGAGACCATAACATCTGCTTTTGCCTGCTTCACTCCAACAAGACAATGATGAAATTCAAGCATTAAAGGCAGGAGGAATTATTTTGACCTCATCTTCTCCTTAGGGGGAATTGAAGAAAACCATCTTGACTGGGAACTTCATCCCTCACCTCATGCCGCTGGTCACTGCATCCTTTCCTAGTGGGGTAGGCAGTTTCTTCAAAAGTTTTCTCAGGGATTAGCATCAGTTATGTGCATAAAAGCAGTGAGTGAATAAGCTGTGGCAGAAACAGAGTCATGTCCTGTTATGCTGTCCTTTACCTACACTGCAAATATTTGGCATAAGAGCCAGGCTATTTTTAATTGTCTTCAGAGCATCCAGCAGCATGGAAATAAACTCCAAGAATGAGAAAGCATCAGCTTGACTTTCCTGGGTAGAGGGAAATAAGTCATGACTCAGTTTTACTCTTACACCTGTGATAAACTTGGCAATATTTTTTATGATCTTCTTTATTTCAGCGAGGAACTCTGCGCAAGTATCAATAAAAATAAATATATATATATATAAATCATGGAACTAATGTCTTTGAGCAGATGTGCATGGTAGGAAAGAAGGAAGAATCTGGGACAGAAAGTAAAGAGGCAACAAACACTTAATGCACTTGGCTTTCTAATAGCATTTTTGGATTCCTAGCACATGGTTTTGCCTGTCTCATTATAATTTGGTTTTGTGCCTAAATTTTTAATGCTGCTATGGTCTCCCAAGCACTACACTGAATTCCACTCACAACAGCCCCATGCTAAAGTGACATGTAACCCAGTTCTGAGTTCAGATAGATGTACCCCAAGATCTCAATTTCATTGAAGCAGTAAATGGTGATTTTTGAAAATATATTTCTGTGCCTTATTTAGTGCCAACAATGCAAGAAAATCACCCCTAGAGTGTTCTTTTAGATCTGCAGATCTAACTATAGGTCTATAGATGTATGGTTTATAACTCCAGATTTCGAGTCTCCATTTAAAAATACAGTCACATCCTCCATCCTGTTCTAGTTACAAGATTAATGGTCCTCCCTTTGAGAACTTCTAGGATTTGTTTTCTTACTTTTTAATGATGCTGCTAGTGTGGGACTGGTCAAATGTCTTCACTCCTTGCTGACCCAAAACTTCCACCTATGAGGAAAATGTTATTGGTATCTACAACTGGGAGGGGGAGCAAGGAAACCCACTGGAGTATTGCCTGTGCACCCAGAATGCCCTAAAGTACAAGCTTAACACCAAAACCGTCAGGTAGAAAGGTGGAAGACTCTCTGTGAACTGCCAGTGTTTCCATAAAATATATATATATATATTTATTTATTTATTTATTTTGCAGGGGACCGGACTTGATGGTATAAAAGGCCTCCTGTGGCTCTCTGCTGTGTGCCAAGGAAGTATGTGACACGGAGGATCTATAAATGAGATTCCCTGAATTTCCCACAACATGCTGCTAGTCCCTATTTATTGTACCAGTACAAGTACTGGATATCTCTTCGGAATGCAAACCAGTTTGGAAGGAAAATACTGTAATAATTTGCACTTCATTCGTTCTCATCCTCCTCTGCTTTTTGTATCAGACACCTTTTTAATTAGAATTCTGTGATAATGAAATTTTGCTTGGGGAAAATTGATTTTGCTATTAAAAAGTTACTCTAAAGTAACTAGGATTTGAAACAGTAATAGGTGTGAAAGACCAAAGCAGAAAATAAAATGTATTTGAACATAATCATATTATGGTTTTCCATTAGAACTTAAATTATGTGTTGAATACAGCAGCTTTGAAAGAAGTACTTCCCAATCCTCACCCTGAAAAGGACCGGTGTCTTGGAGCATGGTGTTTAATGAACTACCTTAATGGTGAGGAACTTCTGTACTCATAAACTGACACCTAAAATCTAGGACACGACATCTTCCCAGTATTAATTCAAAATGAATGCTAATAAAACTCTAGAGGACAGAAATCACATCTGGGAAGAGCCACATGTGCCTGAGGGCAAACAGGACTAGTGTTGCTGTTCCTGAAACCCACAAGGTCCAAGGGCGAGGTGGAAGGTCAGGCTATGCACAGCACCTGGGGTGCACAGGCTTACAGGGAGGGAAGTGAGAATTAGGCAGACTCACAAAGGGCCATGCAGGAGCCAGAAACTGGTTTGGTTTGGTTTGGTTTCAGAAATTCCCCTCCCTTGCTTTGGAGGTTGTTTCCTGTTCAGCTCATGGGAGCAACCACTGCATTGTCTCTGATGTAGCTGGAGGAGTGTAAGCGCTGTGAGACCGACATTGCCTGTTCCTTTTTTTTTTTTTTTTCTTTTTAAAAAAGAAAGATTCATGGACTGACTATTTGCTTGCCTCACCCCATTAACTCCCTAACTGCCCAGCAAACCAGGAAGAGAATAACATCACTTACTCTTGCTGATGTTAACAGGAAAAATGTATTGTTGGCAAATAATAAATACTTCACATTTACGAGTTTGTTTTTGCACATAGATTAATGGGTCGTGGGTGGAAATTATGCATTTATAATGCACCTTTCACCAAGGACATCAAAATGTTTTAAGGGAATGGATCTTTAGTGACCCCACTGTGGTGTGCTAAGGAGGCAAGGGATGTCCCTTTCTTGCTAAATGCTTTATATGGATTTTTTTGTTTTTGTCTTTTTTTTTCCCTGCTGTTCAGATTCCATTCCACAAGCTGAAGAAATATAAGAAGAAGAAATCCTTGCAATTTGGTGGAAGGATGAGTCCTTAGCTCTTCTGCTACCACCCTGCAATGGAAGGCGCAGCTCAGCCAGCATCTTAATCCAGAACAGCAGTAGACTTCCAAAGCACGTGCCCTGATTGTCACAGAGTGCATAACTTGGGCTCCTTTCAGAAGAAACTGAACAGGAAAATGGGCTCAGTGCACTCTCATAATGTGTTAACCTTTCTCAGGCTGGCAACAATCAGCTAAGAGAGGGTTGCAGGGTCCTTACACACCAGGTGTCCATAATCAGGCAGTTTCCTGCTACCCACTGCCTCCTTCTGAAGGACAGTCAACTGAATCCTCCCCCTGCACACCCTAAATACAACCACCACGAAAAGAAAACCTCCTGTAACTCTGGTCGCAATAAATACAGTCATATATTTCAGCTCCCCCCATGTCAGCCTGGTCATTTTGATTTAGTCTTTCTGAGGTTTATTCGTCTATCCCACACACAAGCCCATACGTTGGTTCTGGAAATCAATGCTTTAAACTGGAAAGATGTCATTTATCTAGACAGCATTGCAGCATATTCCTTGTAAAGATTCCAATAGATTTGTAAGCTCCAGAGTTTATTGGTATAGATGGCCACATAACTGAAGTATTATCTTAGCAGAAACTGCTTCAGGTACATTGATGGATTTCTGCGCAATGAAATTGTATGATCAATCATAGGATTCAGCTGCAGAAAGCAAAGCCGTGTTGATGTATCTCTGCCATTAGAAAGACATTTTAAACAGTTGCCTTCTATCTTGACTGTCATGAGTCTGGAAATCCTGATGCAAGCGCTTTCCTAGTCCAGCCAGATGAGGGCTGATGAGGTCTTACTCTGATGAGGACACCATTTTCTGAGATGGGGTAGGGCTCCCTGTGCAAATGTGCACGACACACAAAAAAAAGGTATATTTTCAGCTAGAAAGAGTTATTCAGGCAGCTGTCACTTGTGGGTAAGAGACTTAGGCCCAGAAATTGGTCCAAAGGAAGTAAAGTGCTCATGTTTGAGTTCATTCTTCGTGTTTCAGCTACCCTGGTAGATGCTGGTGCTCGGCACTCAGTTCCAGCACTGGGCACAGTAAGATGGCAGAGGTCATAATAACCCCCTGTGACTCGTGGGATGACAGCACGTCCTTATCTGCTTGCCCAGGTTGGGCTTGGTCCTGCTACTCTTAACCTTGTTATCTTTCCACCTCTTGTAAATGTCAATCTAAACAGCCCTGGAAAGGCAGAATCTCACAAGAAACAATGCTTTGAATCAGAGAAATATGAAAGGTGTCAGGACTCAGTACTTGAATTGTTCCCCACTTCCTCAGGCCAGAATTTCCCCACAAAACATAAAGACCTGCAAAACAAGGGGGAGATGGTGGATTTTGGTAGTGCAGCACCTACCTGATAACTTAATAATTAAAAATGTGGTAAAAAGAGGTTCATTTTGATGACATGTGCATAATAGTCAGAATAGGGGTAATCTAAAAGAGAATACCCTGTCCTCTAGTGCTAATATATCATTAGATTAATTAATTAAATAAATAAAGTAAGTAAGTAAAAAACAGCTCATCCTTTTAAGTGTCTGGTACCTGATTTTTATTGGTCCAGAGCCCATAAAAGTTCTCACAGGGATGAGGCAGACATACGTAAATCAATCAAACAGAACATTTCCTCATCCCTTTCCCTGACCCTATAGGAGTACCTTTATGGTCTAATATATTTTTGACTAGGCTGACTTTTATAAAAGTGCTCTGGCATAAGTGGTTATAAATGTGTATCATCTGCTCTTTATAATACATTAGCTCATTAAAATAATTGTCTTAATTTGATTGTTAAAGTGATTAATAGGGCAAGTGTTAAAGGAAATTAATACTCCAAACTGAAGCATAACTGCAGCCGAAAAATAACTCCACTGAATTGATGTGGTAACAAGGTAGAGGCTTGTGCTTAATGAACCTTGGGAAGTTTTACATATAATGTCAGGTGGAAGACAGGATGAAGACTGTTCCTCTGTGAAATGTGCCTGGGATGGGTCTGTGACCTGACCCCAGAGCCCTCTGTCCAGCCCAAACATGACCAGACCAGGGGCTCTGAGGAAATTAGCCAGTGTGATATTAAGGATAAAGAGATGCAGATCAAATTTAGCAAGATTTTACACCGTCCCCTGCAGCATTTGTATCTTGAAGCTAGGGAAGGATGGGTCCCATGAACAGGCTGTTATGTGGGTCAAAAGTGTGCTGGCTCACCAGGCTTAGAGGATACTGTAGCATGACTAATGTCTGGAAATCCATATTAAGGCCCACTTCCACTAGTGACCTGGATGATGGCACAGAACATATATCCGCAGAAAAGATGAGGATGATGCAAGACCAGGGAGGATGACAAAAGCAGAGGGATGTTGCTAACGTGACTAATGGCAGAACATCAGTCCAAAGGGACTATCCTACAACATCGCTCCTCAACCAAATGGAGGCTACAGCATGTTGTTTATAAAACTTTTACTAATTACAGAACATTTCCATGCTTCATCTATCACCTTTCTTTCACACAGGATCTTCCACTGCTTTCAAATGTCATACCCAATGCAAGAGCCCATATTGCAATTAACAAATACACGATCTCCCAGGTATCTGCTAATAGACTGCATTTAATTCTTGCCTCTCATTTCTGGCTTTTAGACCACCTTTGGATGGAAAAGAAAGGAAGTAAAATAGAGAGTCAACTTGAAAAGCAATTCTTTCCTAGCAAAGCAGCCTCTTCTTTTAATTCAAGATCTAACGTATTCTCCCAGTAAATTCTGTTCCTTTTCACAGGCTAAGAATAGCAGTGACTTTACACTCAGCGTGCCGTTTGATCCATGTAAAATGATGAAATATTAAATGTATACTCTTTAAAAATTCCCCCCAGATAACCGGTTGCCAATCAGTTTCTCCAGCAAACCCATGACAACGACAGAGACGGGTTCCTCACAGAAACTATTCTTTCACATATGTTGGAATTTGGAAGGATGCCACAGCCTCTCGCATTGAGTAACTGAGTTATACAGTGTGTATTGTAATATCAAGCCATATATAGTAACACCGAAGAATGTCAAACAGCCATTTATTACTGAGATAATAGAAATCAGGGCTGTTTTCTCCCTGTGTGTGATACTCATTTACTGCTCTCTCCTCCACTGTCATTACATTCACACCTCCCTTTCCAGCTAAGCAATCATTCATATTAAGGCCTATTATGCACTATCTCTATTTGGAAATAGTTCATATTCAAGCTTAGAAATTAAGGGATCTATTCAGCCATTGATGTAACAGGCCTTGGAAAAGTCTCTTTAAAAGGCAAAAGCAAAGCTGCAGCATGGAGGGAACTGTAGCAAAAGGAAGAGGCTGGATTTCCAGGCTTAAAAGCAAGAGATGAGAATCATCATTCCCTAAGACAGCTTGTGCAGGGTGGTGCGATGCCCACCTCCCAGGGAACAGAGCTCAGCCGTGCAGAGCAGGGAGCCCAGCAGTGCTAGGGGCAGCATTAGGCAGCAGGTGGCTGCAATGGATGGTGCTGGCCCAGAAAAGGGTCAGCACACAACAGGATCCTGGGCTTTGCAGAGCCAAGGACATGAGAGCAAAGGAAAGACCTGACAGGCTAGGCAGCACTCTTGTCTGTCCCACTCTGCTAACTGCTTTGTCCTGAAGGACAGAGAAGTAGTTTTCTGTGCCACCGACCAACAGCTGGGGGAATTTCTCCTGGCAAAGCTCAGTTCCCGTGCCGTGACCTGCAAAGGAGGGAGCAGTGGCATCACTAACCCTGATGCCCAGAGTACAAAACCACCTGAATCTGCCGGCTCTGAGAGATTCATGTGTGAAAATAAATAGTTCTTTGATTCCAGGTGGAATTGGCCTTTTTTTTTTTTTTTTTTTTTTTTTTTTTTTTTTTTTTTTTCCAAACCCTCAAAAGAAAGGGCTTTCCCCCTTGGCGATGCTGTGAATTCCTACTGAAAAGTCACTTCACATTTTTTGCAGCAGACCCGACTTTTACATGGCAGCAGTGGTTTTGCACTCATGTGAACTCCAGCATTTGTGTCTGTGGGGAGAAAAGTCATTGCTGGAATGAAAATCATTTCACATTTTCTGTCTTCAAAGAGATTTTTTTTTCTCCCTTACCTGTTTTGCTGCTCTGATAGCGCTTCCCACATTTCATCATTTGTGCAATCTAGAAATTGTTGTTCTGTTCATTCCAGCACTGCTAGATCAGAAGGGGAGAAGAGGAAGACTTAATACCTGTTCTTGCTTAATTTTCAGGAGCTATGGAAATGAACAGACAAATGATTGTGATTGAAGGACCATTGAATATTACCATAAGCAGTAAATTCTTAGGAAAGTGGGTATGAATACTGATCACACTGCAGCTGCAAGAGGTAAAGTTTCTGGAATAGAAATGAAAGGCTGGAGTTTTATGCAGTTTGCTTTCAATTCCATTTACAGTTATTTCTTGTTTTTATATCCTGTTTTATTGAAATCCATTTTTTACTTTAATGTTTTTGACTTGAGGATAGGTTTTTGCCTTGAGAGCATGAATGAAATGCCACACTGTAAAGTGCCAGTTAAAATTATCAATGCAAATACTGCAGCGATGATTTTATGAGTCCCTTGGCATTTTTTCCCCTAAGTGTTTCTGGGTTAAGAGTATTTATTTGGCTTAGTGCAAACAGAAACTCATGCCTCATAATTTGATTACTGTGTCAAAAGGTAGTTACTGTTTTTGCACCTGTCTCGGTGCTGTTCTGCTGTTTACTTACTCTGTGGATTTTCTTTCATTACATATTCTCAAGAAATTTTGTGATGGATTAATCAGTCTTAGAGACTGAAATGTTTTGCTTGACCCCAGATAAGATGAATGTAGGCAAATGTAGCACGTATTTCTTCAAGGCAGGCAGAGCATGGTGCTTACTGGGTTTACCTGCCGTGAAAGTAAGTTTTACCTTTAGCTGAGGAAGAATAAATGTCTTTTCCATTCTCTGTCTGCTGAACCTGCCAGTAGTGGGCACATAGAGCAACACAGAAGTGGGTGAAGAATGGGAAAAACAAACAAACAAACAAAAAACTAAGGATATTAGGCTGGGTCCTCCAAAGGCACTGAGACCTCAATATAATGGTGAGATCCTGCACTGGAAAACTTCAGCATTGTTTGCCACAAACCTTCCTGGAACTTTATGGGAACTACATGCTTCAGGCATCACAGAGAAGCCTGCAGAGGATTCGGAAGGATTTCCCTGCTTTTGGCTCAAGGAAGAGGTTCCCTTGTACAGGGGAATGGAAAGAGTGGCAGAAAAGGCCCTAGAACAGGGTTAAGATCTGTGATAATAAGCTGAGAGGTACACCTATAACAACTGGAAGAAGTCAGGAGAGACTTCTTGAAAAGAACTGAAAAATCTTCAGATCAATAGACCATTTACTTCAGAATGCATCTTTGCATGTTTCAGATATAATTCCCTGTGGCTTATGATATGGCTGCAGTGCTTCATTACAATTCTACTCCAAATAGATTTAATAGAGTGCAGAAAGTACACTTTTCTTGTAAACCATCTTGCTATCTAAGGATTAAGAGGGCAGAACAAAAGGGGCAAGGAAATAAACATTGGATTAATTTAATATTTTGAGAAATTGCTCCGTACGGGTAAGTCTTAACAGTGTGTACCAGGGTTTTGCAGCCCTTGGCAAATGGAGCAGAAAATGTTACACAGCTCATAGCCTACAAACACTCATGAACCCTAAAGCAGTTGAGGATTTTATAACTCAGCTTGGGCAAGCCCATCTGAACAAGTATATTGGATTCTATAGGGGGAAAAAAATAAAAATGAGAGTAAGGGAAAAGCAGCAAACCATGCACAAGAATGAAAGATGGCAAAAAGACAGAGAATGAGTCTTTTTGCTATTTATTCATGTAAGGTCCCAGCTAGACATCTTGATCCCCTTGCTGTAAGCTTCATGTACACACAGGCAGAGGATGAGTTGAGGATTACAGCATTCACAGGACCTCTCCTCAGTTACCCAGACCAGTACCTGGCTGGAAGGTGCACTGGGATAAAGAGGGCAGTGCAGGGTGGGGGTGGCAGGAAAGGGGACCAGAAAACAGCACTGAACTCTTCACTTTCTAAATACTTCCATACGGGCCTTATAGAAAAATTCAGTACATTGAAGGAAGGTATTGCTTGTTTAACAGCACGTGTAAGTAAAACAGAGCTGTTCTTGGCCAAAATTCTAAGTGTAGGCAAGAAGCACAGTCTGTTTCTTCTTCTTCTTCTTTTTTTTTTTTTTTTTCCCTCTTGCCTTTCAGTCCAGATATTACTGTAATTATGTGCTCTGGGCAGGCAGAACTGGCTCCAGCAAGCCCCCAGGAACAGTCACAAAATGTGTGTTAGTTCCTGTGGAACACTTAGATGAAAACTGACATTTTTAATTGCCATCTCTTTTTCTTTTTGCAAACATTTTTGGCCTTTTCACTGAAAACATCCTACGATCAAATCAAAACAAAGCCGATCTTGACTAACAAAAATAAACATAAGTTTATATGTGGCAGGGACAAAGGTCATCTCCCTCTTGGATGGATCTAACTGCCCATCAGCTTTTGCTGGCCGACCTCCAGCGCTCCAGCCACTCTTGCTCCCTGGTTTTCATTCATGCCTCGGTAGTTTGTTTCTCTTGATGTATTTCCAGGCTCTCTGGCTCACTGGGGTTTCCCGAGGATGACTGCATGCTCCTCCCGCAGTGTGCTGGAAGATGCTTGACATCATCTCAGCCACTGTTAGGTAGGCAGCAGCAACCTTTATTCCAGGTACTGGTTCCAACAGCGAGCTGGCCAGCTCTTGGTGTTCCAATGAAATCTGCTTCTTATCAGAACTGCATTAACCAAGAGCAAGACCTTGGGAAGGAAGATGCCAGCTAATATACCTCGCTGGGTGCAGCAGCATCTCCATTAGCTAAAGAGAGGCCAAGTGCTCCTCCTTGTGACTGAGACAGAGGTTTCCAGCGATGAGGAGCTGCATGGCTGACAGGTACTGTGCTGTCCCCAGAGCCAGGCTGAGACGGGTGACCTGCTGCACTTAATCCAGACCCTTTCAGGACTGCCTTGGGTGCTGCCAGCCTGCCCACGAGGCACTCTGCTTGTCTCTGTTACTGCACATGAAGGTTTGGGGTTTGCCTTGAGCATCCTGCTGTGTTAGTGAGAGCATTGTGTGTGTGTGCTCACTGTCTACTCACCTGCATCTCTGGCATCAGCTCTTTTTCTCATAGGCAACTCCATAAAGCACTTCACAGAGCAGCTATATTAAACAGATTGCAATTTGAATTTTTTTTTTTTCCTCCTTAAAGGATTGCTTCTGGGGCAAAAGAGAAGGGCAGTAAAATATTATCTCCTGAACAAGCTCAGCTTGCCCAGCTTGTAGCAGCTTTCTAAATGCTTGCCTGTAGTAAGGAATGATTGTAAAAGATGGGAGACTGGTGGCTGGATGTGTTTTTGTGAAAGTTCTATACAGCAAGAACTTCATTTTTCAAAAGCTATTTCATTACATTCAGAGCGGTTGAAGACCAGAGAGGAGGCAACAACAGAAACGTGATAAATGACAGCAGCTAGACACTGGGTGGACACAAGAAATGGGTTCGCTACAGTCTGTAGCAGCCTGACCTTCTGACTTCTCTGACGTTGACCTTACAATGAGAGCATCTGGCTGCGTGCCCTATTGGAAGTACGTCCCCTGCTCTACCAATTTAATTCTGGTTGTCTTCAGCATCTATGCTTTACACAGAGCCACTTCCGTCATATTCCTCAAATGCAATCAAGGCCATGCAGAGGAAAAGATGTAAAGAAACAGCATTGCCCTGATAGTCCTAATTCACAAAAAAAAGAAAAATAATTATTAAGTGGTCTAAGAGTAGCAGCTGTGATGTGTGAACATCAAAGGCAGCCAGGCCTCCTTTCTTCATCTCTAACTAGCTGCTCTGAGATGCGGCAGACACTGGCTGGGGGCTACAGCAGGGTGACAGTAACTGAGCCAGGGAGCTCGGGTGAGCGAGCGAGCTCTCTGTTAATTAGGCAGCTCCCCAGGGACCATGGATCCCTAGGTGCTGGAAATGCACAGATTTCCTTTGCGCAGCCCCTGAAGAAGTATTTATTTTCCCTCCAAACACAAAGAGAGAAGGGAGAAAAATGCTGACCTCGAAAAAAGACCGAGTGTTAAAAGACTCCCTGGCGTGGATGATAAAGAGTGGAAGCAACGCAGGGACCTGCTTCTAGTTTGGCTTCGGAGGATGGCACAAACACTGTGGATGAGACAGTCTCCGTAAGTGCCCCCTCTCTGAGAAGCAGTAAATTACAACTTTGCCTAACAGACAATTACCCTTGACTGTAAGCAAGGGTGCCTAGTGAGCCCTGAAAAGCCCAGGGCTGAAAACCTACCCTCCTTAGTTCTGCTCCCTGCTCCAGACGGGCAGTGCAGTTTCCAACTGAAACAAAGGCTGAGAGTGTTTTAATCTTGATTACACCGCTGAGCCTTGGTGCAGCCCTGAGGGATTCCCCGAAAGGTCTTGCTCTATCCTACCCATCTGCAAAACCAAGATAAACGAGGGGTGTCCTGAGCCTTCATTAATACTTGCAGGAGTACTTTGAAGTGCCCAGTGCACCGTGCTGCAGAGTGCCTGGCACTGAAGTTTTTGTGGCCCCAGATGCCAGCAGCAGCCCCCTAGGTGCCCAGCCCTCTGTGGAGACACCCTGGTGGCTGCTGCTGGGGCTCAATCTCTGCCTTTGACATTCATTCTGCACCTTTGCTACGCAACCAGAGCTCATGCTGCGGAAAGGTGCCTAATCGTTTTTGATGCCTCCGGCTTTTTTTGCTCTTGGACACTCAGCTGGGAAATGGGATTTAAATTTGCAAAAGTGAGTGTTGCAGCCTCGGTACCAAGGAGCCCCTGGTGATGGGAACAAGCCCGAGAGCAAAGAAAACAGATAAATCCACAGAGCCAGCTGCTGGGGCTGCAGTCATTTGCACCTGGCTGCCATGCCCCTGAGCTCTTCTCTTGCACAGAGCTGAAAGGCAGCCAGATGGGTAAGGGGCCAAAGCACTGAGGAGTCCGGAGATGCTGGCATGTAGCAGACAATAACAATAAAATCCTGGTTCCCAGGTGTGTGATGAAAAACAGAGAGGGAATAAAAGTGATTAGCAGGACTGCAAATTCTAATGGTAGCTTAGGCTGGGATGTTAAACATACTCTGGGCTTCCAGAGGCCTGTATGAAGTAGGTGCAGACACAGCTTACAAACCCATCCAAAATCCCTGTGGGAGCAGAACTTGGCTGCATGTCGGGATGGCTCCTGCATCACCTGCAGTGCAAGACTTTGCCCTGGTTCTTCGAAAACTGAGTGACAGCAATCTCCCTATTTGTATTTTTCTAACAAGAAAATAAAACTTGGAGGTTTAAGAGTATCTCTGTGTTCTTTTAACTAAAAAAGTCTACATTAAATTAGTGGTAGTGGCTGTTTATGGACTGGGCTCCTGTACGATGAACAGGAGCAAGTCTTGCTTGGAGCAAGCTGATTTGTTGCATATAGCAAAATGGTAAATTGCGAAAGGAGAGAGCATAATTCACATGGGAGCATTCAGTCAGTAGCCAGAGTAGCCCAATTAATCAGCAAATGATGTATTTTCTTTATTGCCCTAGTGGAAAGGGAACACAAGCTGAGGTTTAGACCAAGAACAACTTGTCTCTAGTTTTTCTAAAGCCCAAATAATTGTACTCTACAGAAATTGTGCTGCTTTCCTTTGTAGGAAATTTCTCAGGCATCTCTCAAAAAGAGCCATGGCAAGTCTCTTCTACTCATCAGAACAATTTGCCTTCCTAAATGAGGGCAAATAGGGAAGGAGAGCTCATCAGTCACGATGCTATACTGGGGCTGTTAATTCCATTTATGCCTTTATCCCAGCCACCCAGTGCTGCTGTGGAGGGGCTCTGCTGTCCCTGGGCTTCAGGTGCCACCGCTGTCCATAAGGTGCTGTCCCTGCCTGGCTCAGGGAGAGCAGCCTGAGCTCAGGGTGCCAGCTCCACACTGCTGGAGCTGTTCTGCCCGCTCCTGATGAAAGTGCAGCTCCGGAGATATTCTTGAATGTTTTTAAATGCAGTGCAAAAGGAAGAGAGCTGAAGTTAAACAAAGCAATTATTTCCAAACTTGAGCTTTCACAATAGTGACAAATTGTAATCACACCCTTTGAAACCTGCAATTACAAGCAGTTCCCACTAACCCTTTGCCCTCCTCTGTTGTTATAGATGGAAAATGAGCCACAAGGCATTAGCCATTACTTCTCTTTTGTTTCTTGATACTCAGCAGAACTTCCCCGAACTTGCCAGGAGCATTATTTTTCTACTCCCCAGAGTGTTTGGAGCCCCTGGAAAAGCCTAGGTAAGATGGCCCTGGCTGAGATGGCTCAGCACTCCTCTGGTTAAAATGGATACTCCAGGAAAAGAAAACAAGTAGATGGCTTTACCCTTTTCACAAAGCCAGTTCTGGAAATTCATGCCTGTCCTGGAGTTCATGCATTGTTTCAAAAATTCATGTAAAATGGGGTGGGCTTGGGAAACTGCCAAGGCTAAATCATGGCATAGAAATAGTCCTCAACTGGGCTTAACATGGTGCAAACACAACAGGAAAGGGAAAAGGTGGTTTAACCACAGCCTGTAAGCGTTGGAGGGGAAGATCTCAGAGATGACAAACCTTTTTAGTTTAATAGATGGAGGCACAAGAATTTTCAGGTGTCAGAGTAATTAAGCAGTAGGAGCTTAACGAGAGATGTGGGCTATTCCCCATCTCCTGGAGTATGCCCACCAGGGCTAGATGCTTTTCCAGGACAAAACAGCCATTTCCTTCATAAAGCAGGTGATATTTGAGCCAAGAACCTGTGGCTTGTGCCCACCTCTAATGGAAGAAGTAGGTTGAAGTCCCCTGCTGCTCCCTGCAAGGATCTCTCTGAGCAGTGGCTCTCCAGCAGTGCAATAGCAAAGGGCTAGCAGGACAGAATCTGCTCACATTACTGCTTTGTGTTTGGACACAGACTGCTTTGGGAAGGACAAAGAGCTGCAGCTCCTTTGCTTGTACAATAACCATGTGTTTCTCCTTAAGACTTTTGTCTGCCCAAAACCTGATGATAGAGCCCATATGGGCTCCTTGTCTACAGCTGGCTCCTGGAGAGCTGCTGATTGCTTTTGGTGAGGGGACACAGAAGTTGCATGCAGACCACCTGAATGCTTTATATGCTGAGGATGGGGACAGGTCATTCTGCAGGGCAGGACCAAAAAATGTCACTTCTGAGCACCAACTTCAGAACCAAATTCAGTAACTCGGGGTCTGCACAAATCCCTGTCAATCGATTTGCTCAAAGAAAGAGCAAAGGGCTTGTTTCACTCTGCTTTTCTTTAGCAGCCTTCACTGGGCAATAGTGCCATGGGACAGCAGCTACCCAAAATCCTGACGCCAAAGCCTGTGCCCAGCTGCATGACACCTGATGGCACCCCTTGGAGCTCAGCACTCTTCAGAAGTGAGTTACTGCAGCACAGGGATTTGTTAGTGGCTGCCAACAAAGATGTAAATACAGAGAATGGAAATCTTATAGTGTGTGGTGAGCCCCGGCTAGCCTTGAAACTCCTGCTCCTGAATAAATAGTGCTGATGCATTCAGCTCAGGTTTCCCTTCCACAGCTTTCACCAGAGAATAAAGAGATCCCAAGCAGAGAAGGAAGCAGCAGGTCAGGATTCCTCACACACCCAGCTCAACTCACCTCTTCCCCTCCCCTGCTCCTATGCCAGGCTTCAATGCCAGATACTTTCAGAGAAGCAGCTCCTCTGTCAGTTATCCCAGCAGCTCTTGTGATGTACGGAATGTGAAGAAGAAAGGAGAGAAGCAAGTGGCTGGTGCTGATGGACAGACTGTAGTGAGCAGTGCCCTGCAACAAGGGCACACAAGGGAGTGCACAGAAACATCTGGCCCACAGTCTGTGGGCATCTGAACTCAAGGAAGGTGTCATTAAAAATTTGTATTTCTCCATATGCAGAAGAAAGGACAAAAAGCATTACACAAATACATCTCCCAGCACCTGACTGACTGTGGTTTCCAGTGAAAATGTTGCTCAGCTTTGTTACCTGCAGTTTAGAAGGGCTTGGGGACTCCGGTGGGGAATCAACACACTCAGGAAGCAAAGTGCCTACATGGGTCTAGGGAGATCCCTGACTCCCAAGCAGATGGGGAACGTCCCGCTTCTGTCTATCCTGCTTCCCCAGAGAATTTAGTGAAGCACAGATATTCAACAGGGATTCATCCTGCCTTGTGCAGAGCTACAGCCATTTCCAGGTTTTGGAGAGGAAATACTGGCCAGGGCAGTGAGCTCGTCCTCTGACATTTCTAACAGCTCCCTATCAATTTTAATTTTAACTGAAACAATCAGAGTTGTTCATAAACCCAGGAAGGCCTTAAACTGAGATGTGGATGTCTTAAAATGAAAGATGAGGAAGGGGATAATCCAGCACTGCAACTGCAAGAGCATCCTCCGGTAGAAATAATATCAAACAATCACAGTAGGTTCATTAATCTTGTGATTATTTCGGCAGCAGATATGTCAGCCAGCATTACAGTTTCCAGCTGTTGTGGTCAGTACGCAGCTCACAGCAACTGAGGGGCACTGGAGGATCTTTAAACAGGCCTCTGCCTAAATCCCCACACGTACTTAAAACAATTCTCCAAATTGGTTTTGCTTCCCAGTGCTTGTGGCCTGCCATAAATCTCATGGTTACCTCGGCCCACATCACAGAACCAGGCTTGGAAAGACGCGAAGCCTTGAGGAATCAGGGAAAGCTCTGTAAAATCAGGGTATTAATGCTGCAAGGGTCTGATTTCATGGAGGCTGGCAGTTTGGCATCGGGAAGCTGGCTGCTGACGAGCCCCTCAGAAAGCACCAGTGGTGCCAGAGGTGTGTGTCCGTGCACGTGTCTCCATGGGTTGTACCCGCACGTGCACACTGTGAAAGCGTTCTTTGCATATGCAGTCCCAGGAAACCCTTGTGTGGGGCAAATCTCCCAAATTTCCAGGTTTTTGGTGGTAAAAGTTTATTAGCACTGAAGATTTTCTGTGCCCAGCTGACAGCAGTAATATATTTTTTGCAGGAGTGTGCTGAAAGCCCCTGCCATCCATGTCGCAGCAGAACGCAGTGCCTGCAGCCCAGCTCCACCAGCTCTGCCAGCTTTGTTTAAACCAACAGATTTATTTATGAGCCCCAAAATGGAAACTCCTACCTATCTTAAGAGCAAAACCTCACTCTGAGGAGAGTTGAAATGTCATCTCCTTCCAAGTGCCATCCAGAGAGATAATAATACAGATAATAATCCAATCCTGTTTTAAATTACCCATCATACCTAATGATCCTACTAGTTTTTGTTTTTTTTTTTTTTTTTTTTCCTGAAGCTAGCATTTGACTTGACATTTGGATTTGGCTATAACTGCCTCTTGCTGCAGGTACGAGCAGTGTGTCATCGCCTTGCTGCAATCCACCTTGTGCTGGCTCTAACACCCCCAGGAGCTGTCCCACAGTGGTGGGCAGAGAATGAGGCTGCAGAGCTCCTGGTGCCAGGAGCCAGCTCCACCAGCAAGGACTGAGCACCCTGCAGCATGGGAGCTCTGCTGGCATGCAGCTATAAGCTGTACATAAATTATACCCTCACAGCTACAGACTGAACAGCTCCGGTCTCAGCCTCGTCCTGCAGTTTTGCTGCTGTCCCTGCACTGGGTTTCTTCTGTCTGAGAGCTGCTTGGGTAACTCTCAGGAAAAAAGTTTGGAAGCAGAATGAGAAAGGCTGTAAGAATGGCTCAGCCAGCTCCTGATTTCCATCCTGTTAATTGATCTGCACAATTGGCAGCTATCAGGCCTGCTGAAACACACCTGAGCATACGTGACAGAGGTGTCACAGGCTGGGACAAACTTGTGGATGGGGCTGTGAGCAGCAAGCCCGTGCCAGCTGCAGCCCAGCCCCGGTTTGCTTCGCAGTCTGCAAGCCCCCATGTTTGCAGCAAGGAGATGGCTGCTGCAAGTCCCAGAGGAAAGAGGGGAGGGAAAACGATCTCTCTCCCTTGCTCCGAGAAGTGATGCTCCATCAGTAATTACATCATGTAGCTTTCAAGCATAACTCGGTTAGAACCTTATCTTCTCTGTAACGACTACGGTAACAGACTGCATTGGGCGGGCAGAGATTTGATTACAGGGTGATCTCAGTCCATTTACGAGGAACAACATGGATTTGGGGTGCAGACAAGAGGCTTTAAACCACCCGTGCTGGGCAGTAAGAATTAGATTTGCCAAAGCATGATCACGTCTATGCCTTTCTGACTGAGCTGTCAGTAAATCAGACCGTACACCCCCTGTCCTCCCTTCTCCTCCATGATCTTTGCAGGATGATGTGCCCTGGATATTTACTTTCCTAGTCAGGGTGTACATTGTACTTGCAGTTTGCTGCCTTATTAAAAAATAAACATCTGCATATTTTTCACCAGTTGGATTAGCTGAAAGCTCTTGCCAAAAGGAGTCAACCACCCTCCTCCATAGTCTTGCTGTTGCTCCAGACCAGCAGCTACAGTTTTTAGGAAATACTCTTCCTGAAAAAACAGCCTAGCAAGCTAGTCTTGTCAATAGGCAATAAAAATGAAACTCTTCCTACATTTACTCTCCAGCAATTAACTAACAAACCATTGCTCCAAGCAAACAGTTTCTTAGGGATTACTGTTTAATAAAAGGATAGCGGTGGGAAAATAATCCACTGGAAGAAACATAAATTACAGAAGATGCTGTAACACAGTTTCTGCATGCAGCTACCTTTAAAATAAATTTAATTAAAGGAAATGGGGGAAGCTGAAATTTATTTAATTTGTCAAGTGGTGAAGATAAAACAGAATGGTCCAGATCCATCTCTGTGTGATGGGTCAGATCAATTAATAGACATTACTGGTAGAAATCCCACCAAAGAAAACTAAGAAGAGGCCTGATTTGCCTCTTAAATGCCGCAAAGAAGACCGGTGGTAGCAGGTGCAGCCAGCTGCTGCCACCCCTACCATCTCTGCTGCTGCTGTAAGGGAGCTGTTTGTCATAGGACAAGGATAGGACAAGGACAAGGGAGCTGTTTGGATAGGACAAGGGGCAATGGCTGCAAGTTAGAGCACAGGAAGTTCTGCACTGACATGCGAAAGAACTTCTTCATGGTGAGGGTGACGAAGCATCGGAACAGGCTGCCTAGGGAGGTTGTGGAGTCTCCTTCTCTGGAGATATTCAAGGCCTGTTTGGATGCCTGCCTGGGCAGCCTGCTCTGAGGAACCTGCTTTGGCAGGGGGGTTGCACCCAATGATCCTTCAAGGTTCCTTCCAGCCCCTACAGTTCTGTGATTCTGTGGTTCTGTGATTCTGTCACCTGGAAGAAAAATCACACACCCTACATGTCTTAAATTGCCCCATAATCCAAAGGCCAACTCATTTTCAGCTTCTGTTAAAGATAACAGCTTTAGCATTTCCCTGACTGTTTTGTGGCAACCCGTGTAATACTAGACAAGGCAATTTGTTAATCTGCCAACACTGGCATTAAATATCCCCTTTTGTATGCTGACAACACATTAACGAGAAGTCAGACCTATAGACTGTTCGTCTACTGAAACTATGAAATTTGGTGTAGACTTCATTTACCCATGTAATGGAAACTTAATAGTATATGAAAAGCATAAAATAGAATTTGTGGTAAATGTCTTCTTTGAGTCCTAAAGATGTATTTGTAACTGTTCAAAGCCCAGTTTGGCTCTGAAACAGCTGTGCAGAGAGCAGTGCTCATCTTCAAAGCAGCGGAGGGTCTGCTTTCAATCTTGAGGAGCAGGGTCCCTGTGTAAAACCACAACTTCCCCCTTTGCACCCCCAGGTTTGCTATGTCCCCAGACCTCATTTGCTGATAGCAGTGCCCAAGCCCCAAGTGGATGTGGGAGAAATGCTCAGCTGTGTCACTGGGATCCCTTTGACGTTTCCTTAGTGCAAACAGGTAATTATGAAATGGTGAGAAGTGGTAAATAATTCAATAGGGAGAGGCTGTCAGCTGAGACAAAAGCGATTTCCAGGCTGCCACACTTTCTGCTTTTCTTGCAATTCCTGTAAATTTCCTGTCTGGTTTGAGATAAGAAAGGATTTTACTGCATCATCTCTTGTACTTAAACATGATATTGTTCTTGCTTTGTAAACTGCACAAAAAACAGGTTGAGGCATTGGACTGCAATAAAGACAGTTCATTTTCCTTCTGAGATTAGATATAAGCCTGGATAAATAGCTGGGAATAGTGGCCATCAGTTGGTAACCCCCCAGGGCATCATGAATCCATCGTCCTCCTGTAGCTGCAGGAAGAAGAAGGCATTGCAGTGTAACATCAGGCCTCTGGGACCAGGAGGTCTCTGAATCAAGTGAGAGACACCTGCAGCTCTCCCAGGCTGCCTGGCAGGCTCTGTGTCTCCTTCTTGCACTGACAGCTGCTCAAAACCTTTTTGTATCGTTTTACAGCTACAGTAAACTCGAGAAATGCATTCAAATCTTAGGTGCATTTTTCTTCCTTTGTTCCTTATTTATCTAGCTATGTCAGCTGCTGTCTTCTCAGATATCCCTTTCCTCCTTGTTTTGTCCAAATTGTAAAGCTCAAAATTTCAAATATTCAATATTTGGAGATTCCTCAGAAGTGCGTAGGCACTACAAGTACCAGGTGCATTTCCAGCCCAAGGATGGTACATTATTACTCTTCCAAAGTAGCTGTCTGCAGTGTTCACAGCCTTCTGCAGAGGAAGGAGAGATTCTGCTGCCTATAGAGACTTATCCAGCCAAAATCCAACTCTGCTTTGAGATTTAACAAAGGTATCTCATTTGGAAGATAGCAGTCACAGAAATAATTTGGTAGCAAAGTTTCCAGTTTCAGACCCTGTTCTAAGAATATCCTTGAGAGAATAATGTCTCTTGACTTTATTGTTCCTGCAGATTTTCTGAGGCCCATAAAACAAGCTAGCATTGGATTTATGATGATCAGCTAATCATGGTTTTGTGATGCGGTCAATATTACTGAATGAACACCCACATGTACCTGATACACAGAGAGACACCAATAGAGCTGGAAAATTACAAAAACTGGAGTACTACTTTACTTTGAAAGTTTAGAGGCATTTTTTTCTACTTTTTCATAGAATTTCCTATGTTTGCACTGCAAAGCACTGGAGTCCAATATTTCAGACAGTTTCTGTTGGTCAGAAGTGCATTTAACCCTGACTTTTCTCTGGCTCCCTCTCCAGGTGTGGGCTGGTTTCTGTGCAGTACTCTCATCCCCGAAACCAGACGCTTTGCCTCTAGGCTTTCTCGGCCACGATCTGTGCACGGTAATGGAGAAGAGGAAAGCCGGCTTACACAGAGCCTCCCAGACAGGGAGGTCAGGAATTGTGTCATGGACTGTATCCAGCAAGGCTGTGGTTAAGGTGCTGAGAACACAAGCTCTGTGCTAGCTCTGCTACCCAAAGGAGCTTTCCAGAGATTTGCCCAGCTCTTCTTTCTCCATTAATCATCTCACCACAGACCGCTGGCCACAGATTTTTCTCTCCCTTTGTTTGCTGCTGCCCAACTACTTTTTCAGAAGTCAGCGAGCCATCGCTCAAGCATTTGAGCTACAGACAAGGTCACTCTGCTCCACTGCTTCCCACCTGCCGCTCTTCACATCGAGAGCTCTGGATTTTGGGCTGCTGCATGAGGAGCAGCCAAGGGAAGGGTACAGAAGTCTGACCACCATTTCTCCAGCTGGGGCTCTACATCCTTGCTTCCCCCAGTCCAACCGTTCAGGTGTATCTTTTCTCAGCCAGATGGCCCTTTGCAGAGGACAGAGATGTGCCTCCTGCTGTCCTACGCTTTTGTTTCCCTCTTTCCCCTCTGTACTGAGCCTCTCCCTGGGCTCCAGCCCCTGCCCAGGTTGTGTTTTACTGAACAAAGCAGCCTTTCTGAACAATCTTTTAGCCCTTTTGGTCAATTGCTTTGAAGTTGTTTGCAACTGCATTCAGCTTACAGCTTGAAAAAGAAGAAAGAAAAAAAAAAAAAACAAAGAGAGATGGCTTGGCTCCTATCTGACTTAATGCTGCAAACAGCTTCTTGTCAATACTCTTTTCTCTTGAATGGTAGCTATCGGCCACATCTTCCAGACAGAAGACAAACTGGTTTAATAAAGGAAACTTTCTTGGAGATGAACCTTTTTCTTTCTTGTTGCCTCTGGACCAGATTCAAGACTCCCTACTGGCATCGATGGATTTGGTTCCTTTTCCTTCTCTCCTTGGCTCACTCTTCCCTCCCTCCTGCCTTTTTGTAGTTGTCTTGATGCATTGGATACACCGGGGGAGCTTTTACTTAGCATTGCAGTGGTGATTTAAAGCCTCAACTTGCAGTGGGACACTGGGGTAATAAGTGGTGTCCAAGCACCCCAGGATAGACCAGGAAACAGCTTCTCAGCAATTTAAGCAGAAAACTACATGAGAGAGTGGGAAAAAGGGGAGATAGTTTGTTCTGTTTTGGAACTGATGGTCAGAAAGGTTTTCCTGGGCTCTCAGAGGGCTGACATTGCCAGGAGGCTGCTGCAGCAGCATCCCCCAGGGTGCTGCTGCCCCACTCGGAGGGACAAATAAGGGGGAGCAAAGCAAAGGTTTCACTTGCCCGGCTGTCTAGAAAAAAAAGCTCTTATATAAAATGTCCATGTGTCAATTCCAGGAACAAACTCTTACTCTTCAGATATTTGGAAAGGCTGGGAATGTCTCTTGTCCATTCTCTCTATTTATTTACTTTTTCTTCTCCACCTTCCCTTTGAAATCAACACCTCAAATGCAGAAGAAAACCGCAGGAGATGGAATTCAGGGGTAGTCTAATTTTTGCTGCTCTCTTGATCTGATACAGAAATGGACTGGCAAAATCGTTACCATTTGCAGGCAACACATAGTTTTGTTTCTTTAAATATCCCTTCAAGAGCATAAGCTGTGGTCTGTCCTCAACCACCAAAAAACCTGCAAACGCGACTGCCTCAGGAGAAAGCTGCTATTGGGCACACACAGAAAAGAATCTTCCATTTATTTTTGTTTCTATTTCATACGTTATTTATTATCAGTTGCTTCCAGGTATATTTGCAACCTCCCCAGGGGCCATTGCTGGAGTGACATTAAATGAATTTACTCAGATGTGGCTGTTTGTGATGCACTCTAATTTTAGACTTTGTCTCCCTGGATTCTGTATTTGGATGCAAAAAAAAGTGACAAGCACTCCTCTCTCTGTAATCTACATGCAGAGGGTGGGAGCAGCTTGGGTTTTTGACAGGAATGGGAGGAAGATGGAGGGGGAAAAAAATGCTTCCTAGGGTCACAGTTGCCAGCTGGTAACTGGATTGCAGGGGATTTCAGCCAGCCCCTGCTTCCAGGTGCTGCAGCAAGAAGGCTGTGGAGCTCCCCCATCCACTCACAGGAAAATGAACCACCATCATCCTGATCCCATGGGAGAGAATAACAATCAACAGGGAGTATAAAAATGTTGAGAACAAGGGAGGGTGAAAACACGCTGGTGAGGAGAGATAAATGGAACAGCAGCAAGAATTGCTGCTGGGGAAAGAGTGGGGAAGGAGCCCAGCAAGGAGAGGGCTGGCTGGGAATCCTTTATTTTGGGAAAATGTCCATTCCTGGTGATAGGCAGACAGGGTGAATCCTAGTAGTTGTTTTTCAGACAAGACCAGCCACTCCCTGTCACTGCCTTCCCCTGAAGCAGTGCCCAGAATAACACTGACTCTCCTATTTGTTTGCCACTATGCAGCTCATTTTCCCTTTCCTTCTAGGAGGCTGCCCAAGACTTGGGAAGGAGCTAATATCATTAGGAATAATCACACTGAGTGCAAATTCCTATTAGCTTTATTGCAAAACAACCAGGCTGGACCCTACGTGAATTACATCTGGGAAGCCTAGCCCTTTCCCCAGGTCTGTCTGTTCCACTTAATGTCTGTTTCCAACAATGTTATTCCATTACAGAAAACTAGAGTTAGGAGCCCTTTTGTTTACTGTGTTATACAAATTCAATTTGTCACAGAGCTGGGTGTGTAAATTAGAAGTGAAGGATGTTAGAGAAATTAAATGATAAGGCCTTTGCCAGCTCCCTTTGCCGCTAAGATTCAGCTGATAAATCAGAGCCCCCAAGCAATATTAGGTAAACTAAAATAAAGCTATAATGTAAATAGGTAGATAAAGAAGTCAGTAATACACAGTGTGCAGATAGGCATGAAAGTCTTAGATCCCCTTCTTCTCTGCACTTGCACTGCAGAAAACTGGGAGGAATGTGTAAGGAAATCAGGATTTTCTCCTTTAGCATATGCAGGCTCCTGCAGGTGCAGCAGGAGGCAAAAACATCACCCAACAGATCATGCTCAGCCTCATCTGCCTTCCACAGACCTGCTACACTAGCCCCATGGAATGTATTGGACATCTACTTCCCTCTTCTGCCAGATGTTTACTGCCTTTATTATGAAGCACTCATGCTGTATGCTGTCCCTAATAGGCACGGATAAAAAAGACATTTCTCCAGCTGCTACACTGTTAACGTACTCTTAAATCTTGAAATTTGCAGATTTCTTTCCTCAAGATTTTGTTACACTTTACCTGTGACATCCTTTATAACACAGTATTGTAACTAGGAGATAAAAACAGATTTGAACCTACTCTGTATTATTCGAGCTACTCAGAGCAATTTGAGAACATCAGGAAATTGAAACTCCTTTAGAGTAATGATGGTAGCACTATAGAGAAGAGTGGTTGATTTTCTGCTGAAGCTCAGACTTTTTATCCATTGCAGGGAATGCTAATATTTCTCTACTCCAAAAGCAGAGAGAAGCTGGTGGAAACAAAGCATCACAAGAAGGGTGATGGAAAGACAACAGACTTGATATGGCTGTGGTGGCAAGGTAAGTCATGAATGAGATCTTTAAACTCAGCCTGTGTTTAGGGGAGAAGGGGCAAAAGGAAACTTTCTGTACTTTTTCCAAGTCCAGAGAAAAAAGTCTGGTGCTTTCTTGCTTAGAAGAGGATTGCAATAGGGGAAAGAAGAGATTTTCCTCTTCCCTTTATATTAGCTAGGGATGTCACAGGGCACAAACTCCAGACATTGTGCAGCAGATTAAGTTCACATAACCATTATTCAAAGCAATGGCCATCAGCAAGACTTGGAGGCAATTCTCTCAGCCTGGCACACAAACTGCAGGACACACAGCCACATCCTCTTCCCTTGGGAAGCTTGGCTGAGCTCCCAAGGGCCACAGCATCTCTGGATGGGGTGGCTGATCCCCCGCATGGAGCCAGGGGAACAGGAGGAAATCAACTTCCAACTGTAATACAAGAAGCTGTGTAGAATGAATTCCTTATAGCAAGAGGGGGTGGGGAAGGACTTGCAAGCAGGACTCAGGTCCTGAAGCTCTGTCAGTGATTACCAGACACTTCATAATGCAAAGCAGCGGCTGCCTCATGGAGCTGCATGTTCTGCCTTGGTATGCTGAAGCTCTGTTCCAGGGTAAAGCTGGAGCTAAAATTCCAGTGGCAGGGCTGTAACCTTTTTCCATAAGAAGATTTAGTCTCTTCCTTCCCAAGCATTTGGACTTGAGGTGAATAGAAGCAGAAAAGAGCAATTCTCTGGTTGATTTTTGGTGACGGATGAATGGAAATTGCAGAAGCATTTACATCTCTCCAACCATTATATCCTGCATGGGCTCAATCTTTCACGTGTAAGTGAAATGTATGAAGCTGGAGTTACCTGGCTCTAAAAGTTCCTTGTAAGGGCAAAATCCCTTGCTTCAATGAGTTGGCTTTCTTCAGAAAAGCTTGGAATTTTTCTTTTTTAAATTCTATTCCCAACTATTTTCCTTACAAAAAGACTAAAACTTGCCTTCAGTACATGGGCATTAACAGGGGAAGGAAGAATAAACTAGGAAAGAACTGTTACAAAAGACAAATCAAATCATTCAGCTGCTGTGACATGGCCAGAGGGGAAAGTGGAAGTTTCCTGACTGACTGAAAACTCCACGTGTCATTCTGCAGAGAAAAATATCAGATAATTTACATTAACTGTCAATTATGAAAATTTCCCCTTTCTAGAAGGAAAGTAGCCCTGCAAATACCTCACACTTGCTTACGTTGACTTATTAAAGTTTCACATTCGCTAGGAATGTCTGACACCTGAACCTGGCCCCAAAGCAGAACCCTCACCAGTGAGCATGATGAGAAGAGATTAAGATAAATGATTTTTCTTCTCACTCTTCTCCCTCCCACCTTCCCATTTATACATCTCCACAGGCCCAGCCGCTATGACAGAGACCTAGGCAGACAGATGCTAAGAGGGGAGGGTAGGAATCAAAAGCCACCAGCGAGGAAGGAAGGAGCAAACACCACCTGAAGAGCCAGATTTAACAGTGCTGTTCCTGAAGGAGCTACGAGCAGGCTGAGAAGCCCCTCTGTACTGCACAGCACACCTCTCTTCTGGTGCTGGGCTACCTGGGGCAGCACCGACTCAAGACCTCATGCACTCCTGCAGCCACATGCAATGCTTGTTGCATGTGCTAAACTGCACAAACTAAACACAAACCTCTGTTAAGATCTTGCTTTTATGTCCAGCCCCAGGAAAAGTCTTTGGGAAAGCTCCAAGGAGTAACTCCTAGGTATCAGAGCCACTCTGAACTAGAAACATCCCAGAGACAAGCAGTCATTGGACTCCTGGTCATTTTTTTCTGAGGTATAAGAATATTCTTTATCTGTAAAGAAAGGACTGAAGAGGAGAAGGGGAAATGAGTAAGCCAATATAGCTTCCTGTGGTATCCTACAGATAAACACAGAAAGCTCACCAAGCTCTGAAAGCTACAAGGATTAAGAAAGGGCTTTGCATATACCCAGCATCGCAGGGCAAGAAGAAGATTTGAGACAACACTAGGATCACACAGAGGGAAATATTTAGATGCATGTGCTTAAGACACCTTGCTGGGAAAGCTAGCAGAAGGCAGACGCAGCAGAACAAAGAAGGGGACTGGGGAGCTGCATCAGAGCACTGAGAAGGGCTGAGATCAAAATAATAAAGCAAGAGGAAGAGGTTGAAGCTGTGAAGGTGGGAAAGGAGCTTTCCTTTAGCCTCTCCAGAGCACAGCTTGGTCCTGTGACTTAGAAGTCAGCGAGGTTGCTTAACATGAAAGTGGTCCCAAATTTGAAACTATGCAGAAAGATCAAACCAGGTCCTGAATTTTTTTCCCCCTAAAGGACTGAATAGTAGGACATCAATGGGTTTGCTTCAGTCCTGAAATCTAGTGGTTCATGACCAGTATTTCTACTTCTTCCAGTACAGAACTAAGGGAGCAGAACACACCCCTTAGGGACCAAACAGTATCCAAAGGTTAGCACAGCTTTTCCAGTTGATGGCCTATATCAAGTTCTCTGACAATTTTCTATTTCACTATTTATTTTTTAAAAGCACTACACCATTTCCAGAAGCAGAAAGGAATAAAAGATCATTGAGTATGCCGTATTATTTGTCTACAGCCCCTTTATCTCCTTCCTTGTTTTAAAGCAGTCTCTTGAAATCTCTCCAAGTCAGCCCCACATTTAAGCACCTTTGCTGAGCCGAGGCCCTCATCACCTCGGGTTCCTCAGGCTATCACACGATAAGCGATGTAAATTTTACCTTGCTTGGATGATGCTGGAATAAGCTAATTAAATTAATAGTCGCAAAGTGCCATCTACCTCTCTTCAAACTATGAATGTGCTTCAGCGGGGAAATTCCTGCCAATGAGCAGGTGGAGCAGCTCTCATCCAGAGGAATAAAGGATTAAAGCAATTCTCCACTTACAAGGCTGTATGCGCCAGCTGCATGCCAGAGGGGGCTGCACAAGCATGGGGGCTTATGAAGGGACTGGCAAGTGCAGGACTTCAGTACTGGGATGCAGTATTTATCAGGCAGGTCTGCAGGCTTAATTAATCAGCCTAATTGTTGTTAAAGTGATTATCTTTTAGCCCTCTCACTGCACTTCGAGTTATATCTGTTGCAGCTGGCACTGTGCTCTGAGATTAATATCCTGACTGTGGTTTTCCAAGAGCCCGGGGTGTCGGAGGAGTTCCCTGCCCTGCTCTCGCTTGCAGTCATCAAGTTTGTAACTCCTTTGAATATAGTTGGATGTTCCAGCCAAAGTCCTCAGGAGCAAGCACAGTATTTTGCCACATGTTTATATTTCATGCACTGAAGGCCCTGGCAATTTTCCCCATTGCAGTTGATCCAAACCCACGCTTTTTAGAGAACAGAGTAGCCCTATTTTTCTTCCACATGCAAGTAAAGGAAAACCTACTTTAAGAAGTCAGAGATATCCAGCATTTCTGACATGCTTTCTATCCACAGGGGTGCAAGGGGGACGCGATGGCTGCTCGTCTGCAGATGCCCTGAGCAGCAAACCTGTAAGACCTGGGCTGTTGCTGGTGTGTGGCAGCAGTGACTCGAGGGCGTGAGCCACCAGCCCTGTCTCAGGCTGTGCCTCTGCTCCTCGGGGACCTGCAGTTATATATGTGGTCATGTGTGCCTGTGGTTTTTAAAACAAATGTGCAGATTATATTTATTATTCAGCAGTGGCCAGATGGCCAGGAAGTGGAGTGTGCCGCTTCCAGAGGGCCCTGCACCGAGCGGTATTTCATAAAGAATTAGAAGTCCCTGCGGCGACATGAAGTGTGTCGCATTTAATTCTGGGCGTAGCTGCTGACCTGGCTTGAACTCCATTAGGGAGCATAAAACAAATTAAGTACAGTGCCGAACTCGGAGGCCAAGGTCCGCTGAATCACGGAGCGTCTCAGACAGCAGACAGACAAGCCTGGAGCCTGGCGTTATTTGTTTCAGGGAGAGCTGGGGGAGAAAGTGATAGCGTCAGGAGAGGAGACAGGCAGGGGATTTAAGAACTGGAGGGAAGTGAAATGAGAAGAGGATGGAGCTCCCTTGGTCACCAGTTCTATGACTTGCCTCCTCTGCTTGGCTCCATGCCCTGAGCCATGCCCCCCTGCCCTGCACAGCCAGAAAACAAAACAAAACAAAACAAAACAAAAAAAAAAAAAAAAAAAAAACAAACAAACAAACAAACAAAAAAAAAACTCCCTTGCTCCTCCTTAAAAGCTGCCTCTGGTATGACATCTGCAAAATGCTGACAGCTTTTTCTCCTTTGGCTCTTGTTTTTTGATATCACAGCTTTGCCAATGCCAAATATACTTAGAGAAGCCTCTACCACACCAACACACCTAACCCAACAAATGAAGCCTGCAAGGCAGTTTTTACAGAGCTATCTGTGGATATACCTATAACATCTACAGCCTGTTGGTCGCTTTATAGGGGGCAGGAACTGCACTTCTTTTGTGTTTAGGAAGCTACTCATACCACGCACTCCCAGGTCAGAGCTGCTGGTGTTAGGTCCTGCTACATAGTAGGTAAGTAAATTAGCAAATAAAATGCTTTGCTCAACTTTGGTGCCTTCCATTCTTTCGATACAGAGGAAATTTTAAGGATTGTAATTTCTGGTGATTAAACTCTGTTTATAATATGAAATGTTTTAGTCTAGGTAGAAAACCCTAGAAAAAAATAGGATATAATGTCTTAAATGTCTTCAATTTTTTTTTATCTTTTTAATAAAAATAAAATACATTTCCCTAAGCTAAAATGGAATAAAGTGCAGTGATATTCAGGATAGAATGGAGTTATTTTCATCTAGAAATTGACATCAAATGACCTTAACAATGCAGTTCCAGACACCTAATTAAAAGTAAAATTAAAAACAAGGAACATGCAGATCTAATTACATTTTTAAATGGAAAGACATTGAGAGGAAGGGAGAGAATAAATGATTTACAATTTTTTCTGGTGATGACTCTGCAGTTAAAGCAGAGACATCCCCTGAGGATTCCTGAATCACTTAATGTTCTGCTTTTTTCTTAGGCTGCTTCCTATTATGTTTTCTTCATAGAGGGGTGTGTGTGTAACAGCAAAGAGGAGAGAAGATCCTGGACAAAACATCAAGGAAGAAAATTAAATGATCCGTGCAACTCCCAAATGACTTCCTATAAGAAAGAAACCACATTATCTTCGGAAAACCGGGACAGACATTGCTTCAACATCCTCATACAGCCCCATTTGAACAGCTATAAAGATGAAAAGTGCTTATCTCCTCTCTTTAGGAAGGGGACATGACCATTCTAGAACAGTTAAATGCTGGAGTGTTGGGGTTTGATAAGGTGAACATCAGGACCAGGGTATCCTGATAGTTACTAGAACAGCTGATAAGGGAGTAGTACCGAACAGAGATTTGGTTAAAACAAGAAGTATTCTTATCAAGGGCTGAACCTGGCTGACCTGGATGAAATGCAGCATCTGCTCCTGCTGATGCTCCCTGAACCAGGGGTAAGAAGAAAAGACTCTGAAAGCAGAGCGGCCCCACTGGGGCATGAAAGCAGGCAGACGGGAAATCTTGCTCCAGGTGCTTTGGGTTCCAGAGACAGATCTAACCCAGCCAACGCTGGTCCATGGCTCTGGCTCAGCTGGAGTTAGATTTCTGCCTCCTCACAACATCCGGGGGCAGAGTCCTGAGCACGGGATGTTTTCTTCTTAGAAAGGCTGCTCCAGGGTCTGTTCAGCACTGTCAGGCTGCCACCTCTGCTCATGTTTGTCACCTTCAGGGTCAGAGTTCTTTTGAGGGACTATCTGGCTACCTTTGCTGGACACTTTTTTCTGCAGGAAAAATGGGAGCAGAAGGATTATGGCCGACTGGGAAAAGAACCATGCTGCTTCTGCTCATCTTTGTACATGTGATATATTCTGGAGGATGATCTACAAACTCTGTCTCTGTTTTGCCAGAATCAAAAGCTGTGCGTGAGAAACTGATGGGAAAGAGAAGGACTCCGAATTTCTTACTGTAAACCCCACCTTTGAATTCCTAACCTCATCGCCACTCCAGGACATCCTCTTTCCAGTTGCTGCTGTATCCATCACATATTAATGTCCAAAGCAGAACCACAGTAGGAGAGCCTGTGATATCCACCTGCCTACAGCAAGAAAATGAGAAGGATCCCATTCCCACTGAATTTGCCAGAGTAAAGTTCTCCCTCAGTGCTTCCTGAGTTACCCTATGCCATAAACAGCCTTGTTTCATTTGGCTCAGTTATTTATGACTTAATTCTGGGTTGCCAAGGAATGTCTGACTGATGAATACTGCAAGCAGAAGGATATTTTTATCTTGAGAGCATATGCAAACCGCTTCCCTGCTTGGCGCCATATTTCTCTGGGACAGGAAGGACGTGTAGCATCGCATTCATTTTACACTTGCTGGTAAAAGGGGGAACCTGGTGGTTCCTATGGATAGATGCAGGCCATCACCACCCCAGTCCCTGCAACTAGATGCTTGCTGGAGGTGTCTGCTCACCTGCAGAGCAGAGCAGTCTACACACAGCCAAAAGCAGCACAGATGTGAAGGCAAGGGGGCATGCAGGGAGGCATTGGGAAATGAAAATCCAGCTTCTCCTCCTCCTGGCAAGGACTGAGCAGAAATCTAACTGCCATTGGTAGCCTCATTCGTTATATAGAATAAATATCTGCAATCCTGCTCTGCCTGGGTAAAAGCTTCCCATTGCTCTGTGTGTGCACATGCGTGTAACAGGTGAAAGACAGCTGCACTGCAAAAGGGCTGCCCAAAGCGCCGAGCAGAGCCTGAGCTGCCTGCTGGCCCCGCACCACGGGGCTGGCCCCAGCCATTCATCAGCAGCAGCAGGTTGGCAGACAGCAGATAAATCTCCCGGTGCACATGTCCGCAAATAATGAACGCTGCCTTCATGCACTGCCTTTGCTGTGTAATCATCTATTAGCACTAATTGCCAGAGCCCAGAGCCAAAGTGGCCTTTCACATTAAATAGTATGATAAATAATATAAAAGATCTGCTAAAAGGGCAGCTGCGGGAGAAAGCCCCTCCCTGGCTTACCCCTGTGGAGCTGGGTGCAAGAGGGGCTTTGGAGGGAGGGACGGAGGAGAGGGCCCCTGCAGAGCACTGATGTCCCTGCTGATCCTTCAGCACTCACCATATTGTGATGCCAGAGGTGTCTGAACCTGCAGGTCAGGGTTTTTCAGGTATTGAAGCATCTCCTGGGCTCTATGGGGACATACAGACCAGCAGTGTCTCCCCCAGGGAGTGTAACAGAGGTGAAGGATGGGAGCTCTCCACAAAGAGCTCTGCAGAGCACCTCACTACAGGGCACAATGTGTTAAATGTTATCATTCTGACGTGCTTTATGAGGCTCTGATGAGGTGGGAGGACCCTCATCCAGGATGTTTATCACTTACAGCCTAACTGCGGTAATGCCACTGAAACACTTCCAGATGCTAAGCGTGCTGAGGGGGCAGGTTTAGTGACTTGGGCTGTATTTTAGGAGCCACAAATGACCAGGGCTTGTTTGAAGGATTCTGGCTCTCTCCCCATACCAGGTTGTCTGTGCCTCCTTTAAGCCCAGCAACCAAACTGACCTCAGAATTTCAACTCCTCCAGCTATCCTGTCCACAAGCCCTGCAGACACCACGGGTGACTGCAGTGTAGGTATCTATAACATGATGGGATAGCTTAGATCTTGCTCAGCAATAAAGATTAAAAGGAATGCAAACTGATCTGGTGGCCAGAAGTGTCCCTGTGTTAAAAGAAAGGTGTTTCTGTAGGTGCAGCTCACAGCACTGGTCTGAGCTTCAGCTGAGACACGACATCCCAAGAACATCAAGGTCAGACCAAAATTAAACTGGAAAAGATCAAGATAGTGGAACTTCAATTAAGCCCAGATCCATAACCAGGAAGAGTTCCGCACTCTGAACAAAAATCCAATAAAAAATAGAAGTGATCCCTTTAAAATTGGAGACTTAATTTACTCAAGTGACAAAAAAGGTTGTAAAACAAGTCAGCATTACGTTCTAACACTGTAGGTTGCAAAAACAGAGAACCTCAACCCCATCGTGGGGGTGAGTGGGTGCAAGGAGTGCACAGGTGTGCTGCAATAGTATTTCAGTCCTGGGGTTTATGTCCTTCACCAGGATGAGAAATCTCAAGGCAGAATCAGCTTTGGGAGTCCTCCATGACAGGCACAGCTGTATAACGGATGGTGGTGCCAGCAGGGATGGGTGTGATGCATAGCACAGGCCAGGGAACATCACCTTCCTGGTAATTTTAGACTGTGGCAGAAGAAAGATTTGAACTCACATCATTCTTTGGAGAGCAAAATTAATAGACCTGCGTCCAGTGCTCTCGCCCACCAAGCTTTGCTAAGGGCTGTGCTCTTCATTTCAGGTTTAAAAAGATAACACTGCAGGAAAAAGAAAGCCATAAATTGGTGCTGCACCACTTTAAAGCAGACTGTATTTAATCAAATTTGCATTCTGTGCTGTTGGAATAGAGGCCCAGTTTCACAGAGATCTCAATTTCTAAGTTCTTGTCAATGTATGGATTGATTTTGTTTTGAAGAGCCAATCACTCATATCAGGCCCTCAATTGGACCTGAACTCCTGTTCTCATCCAGCCCCAAGCATGACTCATTTTCCCTCGATTCAGAACATATTCCTGCACCTTTCTCCTGTACAAACACTGCACGTGCTCCTCATCACCGCCTTTCAGCAGCGGGATTTGTTTGCAGACCTCTCCTCTGGAGTGGTTTCTGAGGACAGCCTCCTAGAGCCTGACCTTCGTCTCCCTCCCACAGTGTTCAAATGAGCACTGCCCCAGGAGGGACAGAGCAGAGGGCTCTGCCAGGTCCATCTCTTGTTCATTTTTTTTTGTGTGCTTCATTTATTATTTTTTGGCTTTTTGGCCATATGGATAGAGAAAGGGTTATTACACACAGGACTGCTGCACTCACCTCCAGTTAAAAGCTCCAGAGCCAGAAATCTAGAAAGCCTGGAAGAGAGTAGCTTTTGCAATCGAGACATTGCAAAGCTGGCACAAAGCACTGACTTCGTCCTTGGACTCGTTCCTGATATGGAAACAAGTGCTGATTCTAATTTAAGATGTGCACAAAAGCCAATAGGAGCAGGAAAAGGAAAAACCCTGTCTAGATTTGTCTGAGGTGTCAGAATTCATCTTCATCCCTCTGATGGAGACATCCTTCAAGGCCCTGCTATGGGAGACATCTGCTGTTGTAAGGGATACTGTAGTCCTGCCAGCCCTCATGATTAAACCATGAGAGACTCAATTTATGCTTTTGACTTTTTCATGATTCCAATACTTTGTATGCAAATTGCTGTGTTCCTGCCTACCCTTCACCACCTTGTTAAAACCACTTGTCAGTGGTAGGGCTTTGCTGCATGCCAGGACTCACAGCAGTCCTTCCCTGCATGTATTTACAGCTCTCCCTGGCTCGCTCTCAAGGCAGAGGTCAGATGCTTTCTTGCTTTGTCATTTTCCCTGAGCTAGAAGAGCCACTGCAATCATTTCGTTCTCATCTCCTGACCTACAGTAGCTCAGGTCAGAAGATTTTACCCACTGATTTTCACCATGGAGTTCAGCAACGTGGTTAAACAAAGCCATGAAGTTCCTCCCCAGCAGGGACCCTTCCTAACCCAGCAGCACACCACCAGAAACTTTTCCCTCCAAGTGCAAGAGTTTATGCTAGGTGCCCTTGATACTGGCTTCCCAAAGTAGCAACAGTGAGGCCAGACCCAGAGCACCCTCCTCTCAGGGTGCATTTACCAGCAGGGCTTTGCCAGCTCAGCCGGATTTGCACAGCACTTGCACTGCTGCTCTCTTGGCACTGGAAAAGGCAAGCAAGGAGGCAGCACTTGGGAAAACATTCAAATACTCAAATACCACTGGTATCTGCAGATCCCCCGTGTCATGTAAAGCCTAAGTGTTCACCTGCCAGCTGTGCTGTGCTGCCACATAGCCTCCATGCAGACTATAGCAGGACCCTCAGGTTGAGCCAGGAAAGGTCCCAACTCAGTGAGAGCTGTAAGGCTGCTGGAACAATTAACGGTTGCCTAATCAACATGACAAAAATACTAGAGATATGGAAAATGACTACACTCTTTTGCTCTTGGCTGTTTAAGAGCTCCTCCTCTGCTTGCTGCTACCTTGATGTGTCATTAGAGATTAGAGTAAACCTTCCTGAGCTGTGTTTGTGTCCTCCCCTTCCCTGTCGAGCACTTGATGGGGAAGGCAACGTTATTTACCAGAAAGATTTTTTTCCATTTTTGTCTGTGCACACATTCTCAGAGAAGTTTGCAAATGCTAAGCTGACCCACAGCAATAAGGTATGGATGAGAACTGGAGGGATCTTGTCCCCAGGATCGCCCAGCCCTCCACAGACAGAAGGCTAAAAGGCTCTGAAAGGGCTTTTATTGAGACTCTGGGAAAGGCCAGTGCCTCACTGCCCTGCACTAATTTCTCTCCACATTGTTTTCTTAACCCCCCAGAGCCTCTGCTGAGCTTTGCCTTGGCACTGTCCCCACAGGCCAGCTCCCAGTCACGCTGGCATCCCGGGAGCAGCAGCACCACAGCTGGCAGGGGCTGACCCAGAGGCAGGGACATGGGAGCCGATTAGGGACAGAGCCCAGGATAGGGGATGAGGACCCCATAAGTGGCAGTCAAGGGGAGATGCTGGCCAGAGAGGGCGCTTTAGGCAGCCGTGACCACATCCAGTAGGGCAAGTTATGTGCTTGTAATAATATATTGCAATAAAGCCCTGCCACTGCAGAGGACAAACTGCTATTTGACATCAAAGCATGAGGACAGGTGGCTGTAGTGGTCACCATTTATTTCTGCAGGGAAACAAGAGATTTTGGGCAGAAGTTAAACCACATAAATAGTTACTGATGATTGCCTTTGATTCAGGAGATAACTGAAGAAGTAACAGAGGGGACATAAAGGGAGGCCCAGGGCTCCTGCCCTAAATACCTGGGTGCAGCAGAGCCCCGTCAGGCAGCAAGTGCAGGCTCCAGCTGCAGTTATGTTTACAATTTCTTGGTCTGTCAGGGAAATGTTTTGATTGCTTTTGCTGCACACATCTGATCAAACAAGCCAGCAAGTGTGAGTGAAGGAGTCGGAGGGTGGAATAAGTAAAACACCTGAGAAAGATGTAGTGAAAAGTGCCTAGAGGCAAGAGAGATGAGGAAAGACTGGAAATAAGATGAGGACATATGCTATCAGGATAGATCTACAGGATCAGTAATTGTTTTATCAAGAAAACACAAATGCAGTGCTATCAAAACTACAAAATAGAATTGAGCCTGATTAGTCTAAGTAGATGAATGGTAACAAAACAGTCAAAAGAGCATGTTTGTGTTTTTAGCCTAATTTCCAATGGATAGATAATTGCATTATCTTACTGTAGGCTGTGTATGTACACTTATTCCAGCTCCCAGATCATTTATAACATTGAGAAACCAAGCTTGTCTTTCCCATTCCCCCCCAGATCCTAATAAGAGGGGTCCAGACAGGATGACAACTCTGTCATCTACCTTGTGTGATAAGGAGAGCTAAGGGCTAACAAAGGGACTCACTGAGGTGTGTTTTGCATCTCTCTACTCATATCTGGAATGTAATAGGCCACAAAGAATACACAGCAAACAGGCACAGAATTTGTATGTGTTCAAAAAACCACAGATCCTGGCTATTCGCTTTTATTTTGTGATTCAGCAGCAAGCACAGAGTGGTGATAAAACCGCAGTTCTTCAGAGAAGAACAGCATCACACAGATGGCACTTAGTGCCCCAGTATTCTGGCACAAAATGTGCTGACAGGGAGACAAGTCTGTTGTGCTCTTCAGGTCTTTTAGACCAGACACAGGAGATTGTTCTTTCCATTCATAACCATTCACAGCTTATGCGGAGTTTATGGAGCAAAAATAATTACAGTTGGATGCCTGTCACTTCATTGGTTTTATGCAGTTTCATCAGATCCACTTTGCTGCCCTGTTTTATTTCTGCTTGTTCTGGGCATCCTAGGAGTGCTACTCCCCGCACCCCACCATGGCCAGGGTCCTCAGCTGGGAGCAGACCATTTGGTCCATCAAGTCTGAGCATCTTTACAGAGATATCTGCCTCTGGATGACTCAAGCCACAGCATTCGGCTGTCTTCAGGCAGGGTTCTCCACCACTTTTATTGGTGGAGAACCCTGTCTCATCTGATTTCAGTGAAATGGCCTGTCACATGTTGGCACAATTGTTTTAAACAAGCACTCAGGAAACATTGGAAACAACCAAGTGGCAAATATGAGGGTGACTCAAATAACGTCATAAAAAGAACAAGAAAAAGTAACAAACAAGCTGCTTCTGTGCTATGTGGATGCCTCTTGTTCCTCACAGTTCTCCAATGCAAGTACCATGACCACAAGCAGGGGAGGTTTTCAGAACACTAGCAGCCTTCCTACTCAGTATCACTGGGAACAACAAAGTTTAAAATCCAGGTTTGCTCTTGCATGACAGTGCTTCACTGACTGCACCTCCGCTGTCAGACTCCCAGTTTTATGGGCTTTGGTTTAGAGATGTTTATCATATTTATATATATATAAACCTTTACCTCACAATTTAAAGACAAGGGTATTTTTCACAGCAGTCAGACTCCCATTTCTTATATTTTCACAGGAGTTGCAAGGAAGGAGAACTTCTAAATCACCAGGAAGCTCTGACAACGCAGACCCTACTGTGCAAGATTGCTTTTAAAAAGCACTTAGTTTTTATGGTCTAATTTAGGGCGACATTGAATGTTCTCAAGAATACTTTCCAGTTCCTCCAAGTGTTCTGCCCTGTTAAAATGTCTAGAAGTCCTTTCCTACATCAATTCCAAGCCAAATGTACTGTGTGCATCTTGGAACTGTACCAAATGGCCAAACTTTCAGTCATCATTCCTGGGATAAATTACCACTCCATCAGGCTGGGTATTAAATGAATTCTGTAGAGACACGGGGACCAGGACTACTTTTATTTCATATACGTTAATGCTGCACTTACTGTTTGACCTTTAGCAGCTACAGGAAGAGTTGTTGTGGTGAGGAGTGATGGGGAACTAAATGTTTTTAAGATCCCAAGCTCAGCCAACAAGGCACAGCGGTGTCAGTGGCAGGCAGCATTTTCAGCAGCACATTTAGACATAAGACACTGATACAGACTTCAGAGATACTCAGTCCAGAGATAAGCTTGTATGTCAGAGCTGGAGGGGTCCTGGAAGCAGAACCATTCCTCGGTGCTTGGGCTCTTCTAAAAGGACCTGATATTACTGGAAGCTGCAGTGGATTCAGTGCAGCAGCTGGAAATTCAGCTCTTGTGGAAGCGAGGCCAGGTCTGCCCTGGGCTCTATCCATAATGGGAAATCCCCTGAACCTTTCAGTAGCCCTACAGTAGGCCTGCATAGAGCACAGGCTTGAGAGAGTGAATAGACAGCACTGTAGGAGGGCTGTGGAGCAGGTTTCCTCTCCTCGCCTTCTGTCCCCCGTAACACATGCACGCTGACAGTCTCAGCTTGGGTTGGTACCACGCTCGTGTTTGCGGGAGAAAGATTCCTCGCCCACCAGCCTGGCAGAGGTCCCTGCTCACCACCCAGGAGGTTCTGCAGCAACTGTCAGTCCCAAGGAGTGGGCTGAGAGCAGCTTTCCCTGCAGCAACCCTTCCCCACAGCACCCTGTCTGCGCTGCTCTGTGGTAGTTCACACCCATTAAATCCCTCTTGTTCTTTCCCAGAGAATTTCTCTGCCTCTGATTTATTTCTCTAGCCATCTGCTTCGTAGTGGTGACGGATAGAGGATCTGGGAGCTGATAGCCACATTTACCCCCTGACCAAGGCACTACCTTCTGAACACCTCTCCAGCATCATATTTCAGCCCCCACTGGACAAGCTGACCCTACAGGCCAGCAGCAAGAAGATCCCAAGTCTGCTTGGGGTAAGAAGCCTTCCCATCACATTCCTAAACTTGTTTTTAACAATTCCTTTATTTTTCTGTGGGTTTCCCCCTAAATGATCATGCGTTGGGTAAGAAATGTAATCCTCCCCCCTTCTTCATACAGCACACAAATGCAGACCTGCTACTTAACAGAAAAAATAAAAGCTTCCCACCACCGAATAAAAAGTCTCCAGGCTGTCTTTACTTTTGAGTAAAGATTCATGGAGATCTTCAAGCAAGACTTATGTTTAGGGTGCAAGGATACTTCTGACACTGCTATTTTATTTATTTTTTGATGGTGAAGAAACAGGAATTTATATTTGGGAAATAAAAAAGCTCCAAAGGTGCTTGAAAGCAGATCATTTTACAGCACTCATTCTTGGCTTGCTCAAGCTGTCTTAGAGGGAGCTTGAATAGAATCACTGAAGACCTGGATTCATTGCAAGTGGTGCAAGAAAGGGAAATGAGGAGCTCACCTTGTTACTCTACCGCTAATTGTAAAATTGGAAGAGAGCTACTCATCTGATTCATAAAGTGCTTTGAAATCTATGACATACATCACAGATGGGGCCTGTGACAACAGGATCCTTCACTACAGTTTGCAAAAAGAAGAAAAGTTAGATCTGGGGGCCAGTTAAATTGAGAGGTTTTGTGCAGTAGGAAAACACATTGGCTGAGAAAGCAAACTCCAACTCTTTTGTGAGGAAATCCCATGAGCTCTCCACAACATAAAAAGCAAAGGAAGAAAGAGCCTATAAATAAATCTATTTGACTTCTCGAAGACAGGCACAGTTACACATCAGTCCCCAACCAGCAAGGCAAGGCAGGTGTCCTGGGGAGAGCCCAGGGACAGCAGCCCAGCCTGCCCTTCCAAACAGCAGCTTATAGACACATCCTCAGCTAACCAGAGCAAGCATTTACAGAGCAGAAAGACAGCAAAGCTAAGACCATATCAATCACGAAATATTGAATCCTCACCAACAAAAAGCATCTCCTAAGGCTGACTAGGTTTCACAACTGATGGCAAGAGATGCCTCATGCTAAGCCATGCTTCCCTGTCTCTCCTACCAAGAGAAATAGTTAAAAGCAGTAATGCACGTTCCCACTGACAGTCATCTCAAGCACCTAAAAGCAAACAGTTCTCTCATGAGGTCAACCTACTGCCACATCTGAGCATCCCTGGTGATTTGCAGTCTCTTAAAAAACCCTCAAACATAAAAGAGATTTTCTCCTTACCTGATGCTTCTTGTTTCCTAGTGTCAAACCACTGCCACATCTGATCATCCCTAGTGATTTACAGCCCTTTAAAAATAAAAAAGACTTTAGAGTCAGGACAGATTTTCCCCTCACCTAATACTTGTTTTGCCCACCCACAGGTCACTTGGGTGGATCCAAGAATACAAAGTCCCCTGTAAGTTCTTCTGAGTGAGGCATACTTATGACAACAGCTTTCCACCTTGGAACAAACTCATCTGAACCTTCTCCCCTACTAATGTGGGATTTAAACAGCCTTCCATAACCCCTCCTATGAGGTACCTCGGCCACAAACGCCACATGGAGTGCCTAAATGCAGAAGGCCTAGATCACATCCTAAATAGCAATGATTTTATGATCTCTTTCCTACCACGTTGCTACACTAAACAGGAGCTCACCAGCTGTTTAGGTAAAGGAAACTCCTTTTCACCATCAGGAATAAGGAAAACCCAGACACAATCATCCTCCAGCAAAAGGAGGAACAATAGAAAAATTGCAGATAGAAAAAAGTCAGCAAATACTGCAGATGCTTGTAGATGCCTAAGGGCCTCAGGCCTTGCTGTGTGGTCATTATAAGGGGTTGACTATAGAAGGGCATGCTGGAAGAAACCTTAATTTGAGAAACAACCAATAATGAGGCAAATTAACAGAGCCTGGGAGAGGGTATGGTAGGGTGATTGGAAGTACTGCTGATATTGAACTTGGCTTGCTTGTGCTGGGGCCGTGATGGCAAGGAATGAAAACTGCAGCAGGCTTTAATTGTATCTGTAATCAGGAGGAGCCTGTGCTACTGGGCTGAACCTTGGCATACTGGGTTGCCAGGTGTGTCTGTTCCTGCCCTAGTGAGACAACGAGCTTGATGAGGTGGCTCTGTGGGCTCTGTTTGCTGTGCACAAGTTTTGTCATCTCCTGGAGCTGCCTCACCAACTTATGGAGAAGTGAGAAGCGGCAGCAGGTGGCTTTCTGCCAGCCTTGTTCCCTGACTCAGGCTGCTGGCAGGGGGCCACCTCCAGCTCCTGTGGTACAGAACGTGTGCAGGGAGTGAGGCACAAGTACCCAGGGTGGGATGAACGAAGTGTGAGTGGGGATGTGGGGGTGAGCATTTCAAGAATGATAAGCAAGGACGCCGCTTCCGTTCAGTCAAAAAAGCCCAAGAGATCTGTCTCCTGCTGTGGCAGCAGTACAGGTGACTGCCAGCGGCAGACTCTGCACTCTGACAGTAAGAGGAAGGCAATCACATCACTAATACTAATGCTTTTTTATGGTAGCCCAATCTGAGAGACTAGAGAAAAAGGACATAAAACCCACCCAAAAATTAGACTGTTATTATCAGACAAGAGGAACCCAGGAGAAACACTGTGGACCAAGCAGCCTGCATCTCATGCTCGGTGCTGCACATGGGTGATCCTGCCTGGGCCTCTTGGATACTCAGATTTTGCTTTGAAAGCATGGAGGTGTGAATGCAAGTGGGTCAACATGCTCAGAAATATTTTTTAATAAAAAATTAATTCTTCCCTTTCATAAGATCTCACACTGAGCTTTGTTACACAATTTTCCAGCATACAGAAGCCCACTGCTGGCACGTTCCCCCTCTTCGCTCTGCTTTGGGAGCAGAGGCAGAAGACTGCAGCGAGGCAGAGCTGTGAACCAAAGGCAATCCATCACGCAGGCAGGGGCACCTTCGGGAATTTCGGGCACGGTGTTGAGCCACTGTCCTTGGTGGAGGCACTGCCTACCCTTCTAGGTGCCAAAGAGTATGGAGCAGCATCTAACAACGGCTGCTTCTGCTCCAGGAGCTGCTTTTAGTTATTTTTAGGTGTCAGGCAAACAGACACTCAGGGAAGTTCCTGGCATCTAAGAGGGCTCAGCTGTGGAGGAAAAAAGCAACCTCTAGTTAAGCAGGGCAGCCTGCTGTTATCAGGGCACCTTGGTTAAACAGTCCCCAAGGGGATAAAGGGGGGAATTCAATACAAATGGAAAGGTTCTAATACCAGGGGAAGGAACAAAAGTGGAAAAAATTGGACTAACTAGAAAACCTCCCACTGACTTGAGGGGAAGCAAGAGTCTCTAGCCAAGTTAGTTTTAGGGAAGCAAGTGGAAATATTTATTAGCTGGGAGCCGTACTGAGCCCAAAAGGAGAAGTTGATAGAAAAGTGGTTCTGCTTCTCAGAAGGAGAGAGGTGGAATTTGTTCCCATTATTCACACTCCTGTAGCACTACTGACATTATTTCCTGGTGCTCACTTCCTGCAAGCACTATTGCTCTCCTCCAGAACACCCAAGCTCCTGGTGGCTGCTCAGGGCTGCCCAGCACTGTTCCTGCTAGGAAGGTTCCTCTCTCCTAACACCCAGCTGCAATATGATGAGCTGGGCTGGGAGCAGAGGCTGCACCCCACAGGGGGGCTGATGGGTGCTTGGTGGCCTGATCCCCACCAGGTTTCTGGTGCTAACGCGACCTGCACAAACTTACAGACTGTCCTGGGAGCTTTCTTACCTTGTAATGAAAAGGAGAAAGCCTTGCCAGAGATAAATAGTCTCTTCCTTGTTCCACGGAGAACTGATCAATCCCAGTAGCAAAGACTCTGTGTGCAGCCCTACAGCAGCACACCATCAGTGCCAGGTGCTCAACGGTGAAGGGAAAGGGGAAGTGAGGGGGAACCTGAAGTTGTTTTTCTTTGAAGAGACTTTTATAAACTGTAGTTAGAAATAATGGTTTGAAAATGCATGAAGAGTCCCTAGCTAGCGCCCCAGTGAACCTGTAGTGATGTTTTGCCTCTAAAGCATTTAGAAATGTATGGAGAGAGTTATTCAAATGAATAAATAATAGCTCTCAGACTGTTTTGCCTGAAGACCTGCATATACTTTGCATAAGCCCTTGCATTCACAGCCTGGTGTTCCAAGCCCCTCCTCGGCGAGCATGGAGGGAAGAGCAAGAGAGAAAGGACTCATTATCAGAACTCCGAGCCAGAAGTCCAGATGGGAGCTGAAGCTAAGGAACGGGGGGGATTTGGCTTACAGTTCAGTCTGCATGAAGGGTGCATCTGTTTTTGTCTTGAAGGTATACCTTGACTTCACCTGCCAACTGCATGCATCTCAAGCTAAACGAGAGCTTCCCCTTATTAAAGCACTATGTATCCTAGTTTTCAGTCCAAATAAGGCTTCACACAGGGAAACAGACATCTGCTGAGCATTTGCACATGTGTTAAAAAGGGAACACAGCACTTTTCTGCCCTCCAAAAGCGAATTCAGTACCGTTGGAGGGTAAAGAGCACAGTGGAATGGGAGGGAAGCAGCAATAGTGTGCAGATAAGCAGTGATATACATGGTTGCAATTAATACTCTTGCAGCTGGGAAAGAACCTGCACCTTTCTAGCAATTACAGCAATAAGTCACCTTAAGAAGGGAGGCTGCAAGAACTCTGTCCTTTCCAGCGCTGAAAAAACCCTGCTTCAGCTCAACCTTGTGCAGAGCTCTTTAAGACACAAAATCCCTTTGTGTTGTGCAGAAGATCAGGGGGCATGGTCACCAAGTCCCTCCAGCATTTAAGATGTTTCTCTCCCGATTTGCAGAATGTTTTGTTTGTTTCTTTATCTAGTTGAAGGTGAAGAAAAATGGTTATTCACCGTCAGTTACACATAGGCTGGAACTTTCCCCTCCTGTTTTCTCCTGCACTTACAGCAACAGCACGTGGCAGTGCCAGATGCCACACGTTTTTGGGGTACTGCATTCACATATTTTACCAAAGTACAAAGCTGTAATATGCCTTGGTACATTATTCATCAAAAGGGCTAGTCTAGCACAATCAGAGCTCTTCCAGACAACACAGAGAATTCCTTTCTCTTATTATCTGCAATACAATATATAATATTTTATACAATCTATGATACAATGGAGACTGACTTCTGGAAGGACAAACTCTCACCTTTTTCTTTCCCAGACCCTGCTGCATCCAAACATTCAGTAGCTGTTTCCTCTCCTTGAAGCCTCAGTGCAGGAGCAAATCTTTCAAGCACACAAGAGCCAAGCACATAATGCAGGGCTACATATGCAGTAAGACTCAACATCTGATTACATTTATGCAAATGCCTATATTTATTAGCATAACAGGAAGATTGTTCTACTGCCTGCAAAGAAATGAGCCCCTTTATTCAAATAGATGTGTCAGTTCTGAGCAGTTAATAAGATCTATTCGTAATCCATAGGTATGCACGATAAAATCAGGATATTTAGCACTTTATCTGGCAGAGGAAGTGCTAGGAATATCGGTAGCATGTAACTTAGAGCAATCATTAAGAGAGATATTTAAGTACTCTTCAGGGTAATTCTTGACAGCGGAAGGGAACCCAAACACACTCCAAATCGCATTCTAGTTTCAGCTGCCAACTCTTCACTGTAGGAGCCAGCAGGATGGTGATGTCCCTGCATGGTGCTGTGCTCTAGTGCACCAGATGAGACCCATGAAGGTGAGGGGGAAGGGACAGCTTGGCAGAAGAGAAAGCACTGTCATCATTTGCTCCCCCAGCAAGAGTCCTGAGGACATGCTAAGGCTAAACATACCTGGCTTCTTACTTTCATTCCTTGAGGATTATAAACTTGGATACAAGTTTGGTTGGACACATCAGCTTCTGTTTGCACCTGCTTTCCCAAGTGAAGGCTTTTGGCATCTTTAACTTGGATCTTATCAACTTGAGAGGGGAATAGGCCAGGTTGCATTGAGACAATGAAATCTCACTCTGATTTACTTCGTGGTGGAGAGAGAGCTGGGCAGTCGTGTGTTGGCTTAGCACAGATCTTTCCAGCTGGTCCAAGGAGAAACCAGGACTACCAAATGCACAATACTTCACTGGCTCCCATTGTGCTTGGGAAAGTGTCTGGGATCCTATGGTGGACACTAGAATTGCTGTTTTCGTTTTTTCCCAATTAGCTGTGAAATGATGTTTCCAACCTGCTAAAATGCCCACTTAGACTTCTGGGTAGCAAACATTTGCCCATCTGCCAAGAGGTTTTCCAGACAACATTTATCCAAATAGAGAAATCAGACCGCTATTCACATTTGATTAACAAACACAGACTCTAATTAGCCCATGTGATTAAGATTCATTTGAGAAGTCACTTCAACACATACATAAAACCATCACTCCTTTACTCCATGATGGTGATGGCGAGGAAGAGCAGTCCTGTCTCACTCCAACTATGCAGAGGAAAAGCAGAAATGTTCAAGAAGGGCACCGTAAGAGCAAAGGGTCAGGCCAGTGCCAGGGTAACTCCAGTGGTAATCAGAGTGATTCTCCCACCGAGCAATCTGTTGCAGCAGGTCCCTAACACAGCCAGGCTTGGCAGGCCAGAAATCACCATTTCTTAGCCCACCAGAGATATCTGCCTGGCTTCTCCTAAACTCTGCAACAGCACAACAGACAGGTCTTGATACATATTCTTAGGGTCTAGATTTTAATTCCCTGGGACACTACAGCTGAGATTCAGGATCTGGATCTCCCTGCACAGAGATAGGAGCCGGGCTGTGAAATTTGCCATGTAGGGAAGAATCCCATTTTCAAAGCTGCTGGAGCTTTACTGTAAGAGAGTCTGCTTAAAGCAGTGTGCTGTGTACCACTGCAGTTCTCCCACACGACTTGGGTGTCAGGGAATGTTGTTGCTCCAGTGTTGATAAATATAACGTCGTCTGTTGTTCATATGGTTCAATGCCGCAATTACTACAATCAATTTGATTTGTAATGTGTCCTGTCTTATGAATCACTGAGTTATTAACCTTAACAATGTCAATGAGCTGCTAGTGTAATTGAGTCTCAGCAAATTAAGGTTTGGGGTAATTATTAAAAGCTGCTTTGTACACAGGAATATATTAATATGTTATTGATGCTGTGTGATTATACTCTTGCACTGAGAGAAGACTTCAGAGTGATTGTAGCAAAAGATATAAAGCCAGCCTGAGCAGCCTCAAATGACAGTAGGTATGTTGGCATATTGATTATAATTCCCTTGCATTTCCCTTGTCATATTTATGTAGCACTGAGTAATTTAACATGGTGGTGCAGAACTTCCAGTTATTGGTCTCTTTGCTTCCCAGATAACAGGCTGTGACAACTGAGGTTTCTCTGTGAGGATAACATTCAGCCCCAGCCCATCCTAAGGGTATGAATACCAGGCTGGACTGAAGAAATAAAATGGGAGACCATTAGACAAAGTTCTCATCATATTTCAGTATAAAGGCACAACCCACAACCTACTGCATTTTTCCTCTTTAGGTGGATCACTGGGAGTTATTGCTGCAAGCTGGTTAGCAGCTGTTGGTGTGAACACTTGTGTGTCATTAACATTTTTACTGTAATTAAAATATATGCAAGTTCAAAAAAAAACAAAAATTGAAATGGCTAAAAAAAAAATAAAAATCCTGAGAAAGGAAAGAACTGAAACCCAAACAAATACAAAATATAAATGACAGTTTTTATAATGGCTTCTTCAAAAACACAATACCTGGAAGGATTTTAGAACTATATCAGCTACAACAGGGCAATCTGCTCTGTCAGTTGTACATGTGAAAATATAAGTACTGAGAAGTCTATCATTGCTTTTGTCTGCAGAGAATCACCTGCAATCATCTAAGCTCTTTTCAAAAGATTCAAACCGAGTCCAAGGAAAAGAAAAGAAAAGAAAAATAAACTAGAAAAAAAAAAAAGAATGTTCTTTGTAAAAATACAGCGTTAGAATTTGTTGGATTAGTTGCTTCTTCTTAATATGAATCTGCATTTATGATGTTGTATTGCACTTCTCTTGCCTACGAGATTACTGTCCTTGCAGGCCTGATGCTTAAAGTGCTGTCACACTTTTCTGGTGAGAGAGATTATTTCCCTGTATAAACACACCCTCCCTGTATGAGAACTGTGATAGTGAAACTGGCTGCAGGAAAGTGAGAGGCAATTTTTCAGCTGCCGAATATGGTTCTACTATCTCCATTTAGAGCAGAAAATCTCCCATTACCTTGGCTGTGCATAGCATACAAAAAAGCTCGTTTCATTTCCCAGGCAGGGCTGGAGTTGGGGAGAAGTGATATCAGCTAGAAGTAAAATATTTATGCAAATATTTCTTCCCAGAGCAATCTGTATTTTTAAAGCTCTCTCCTCACCACAGATATAATATCTGACTGTCAGCACTGAGCCTGCTGCTGGTCTTCCTAGAGGAGTCATCCTCTGCTAATGGCAAAGATTGTTAATGTCACTTCCCAGCACTAAAGGTTCCCCTGAATTTGTTTGGTCTGTTGCTGGTGATTATTCGTGTCTGCAGGCTGGGTCTGAAAGAACAAGAATATTGGATGCATTGTCCTGGGGAGTCCTGCGGCACAAGCAAAAAGAGATAAGATACAAGGGGCAGGGAAAGTAAAACCAGGTATCTCGTTGACAGCTGTCTCCAGCAGTGCAAACACATCCCTGTTGCTCGTCTGTTGAGGGTCTCTGTGGCCAATACAGATTTATGTGCTGTTACTGATCGGTATTGCAGATATCCACAGTACCAGCCAGGTGGGAAGTTAATGTATTGCTACAGCAACTCTTCCTTGGCCTAATTGAGCTGCAGACTTCAATGTGCTATTTGGCCCCTTAGGAAAAAACAGCCCTGTCTCTAAAGTGCTGTCTGTCTAATAGAGAGAGGAGAGAGCACATGGAGGCACTAGGGTCTAACTTACTGGAAGAGGGTGATGGTGGGTGACAGGGCCTGATGAACAGAGAGGCGATGCCTTCACGGTCACTCAAAGGCTGGCACAGAGCCTGCAGCTGAAGCCAGTTTACTTCAGTGCTTTAAGTGGCCCTAAAAACAACTTGTGAAAGGGGCTTTGGAAGCACCAGCAAGAGATTTCTCACCCAGTTGGGGTGAGAGATGGGGATGCTTTCTAATTAGGAAGAAAAGGAATTGTTCTCCACTAGGCCCCCCTGTGATCTCATCCCTTGTGCACAGGCAGGAATGTCAAGGCACCGTTACAGAAAGGAGCACATTATTCCTTGCGTCTCTTGGCAAGGGGAGGTGAGGGACAGGTCAAGCATGAGAATGGGCTGGGGCAGCCCATGGGGCCCAGCAGACCCCCTGGGTGCTGAGCTTCTCTCAAAAAGCCCATCACCCACCCCGGGCCCACCAACTCCAAGGGAATCCCAGCTCCTCTGGTCATAGGCCTGGGACCTGCCTGGGGCCCATCTCAGTCCTTCCTCGTAGTGATTAAATATGCTGTCCCTAATAAGTGGTGACATGGCAATTTTCTCCATCATGTCAGTTGTCAAGGGGGACAGCAGATTCCCCTCACAGCCCAGAACTTCACTGTCAGCCTCCCTGAAACATGCTGAGGAGAAATAAATCAATTAGGGAGCCCAGCAACTGCAATCTGCTTCACAGCAGCTGCCCCAGACGGATGGGACAACACTTCTGGCTCAGTGCTGGCAGCCTCCCCTGGACCAGAAACCCTCAGTGCCATGGGGCTGAGCAATACAGAGGTGATTTTCCCCTGTAAATGGTTCCTGGCCCCCAGTTGCCACTCGCTCTCCTGGGGATGGCTAGGTGCTGGGCAAAGCACAGTTTGGGGGCTGTCTGCTCACAAAGCAAGCACCTGGGTTACTGCAGTTGTGGCATGGACATAGAGTGTATGTTCCTTTTTAATTGAAGAAGAAAAGACAAAGCTGATAGAGAGCATAAGGGTCTTGTGAGATGTACAGTCAGCCCAGGCATCAAGTGATGCTCTGTGCTGAGCACATGGGCCAAGTGACCCCACTCAGAAATTTGCTCTTGGTTTTCTGAGGACTACTCATCAAAACAGCCTTTTTATTTCAGTTCTTTTTTCCCCTTTGTATTCTTCACTTGCATCTGTTGTTTTCAGGGGCAGAACTGCTGGTACAAAAATTCCCTGGTTTATCAATCCCTCCTGAAATTAACCATCTAGAGCATTAGAGTCTGATTTCTGAGGATGTCTTCTGGCCAGAAGCAGTGGGGATAACGCTGATTTGTAAGAGTTAAGTGGCTCTTGTTGAAATTATGGGCTTTAATTTTCTCTGTTCCTCTTAGCATTCATTTACTGACACAACTAGCCACTTGCTACCTTTATTAGTGCAATTGGTGGGCAACTTTCCAAATCAATTAATGTTATTGTTTCATTTCTTAGGGCTGTAAAATCACAAGATTTATAAGAAATACGTAAGTCTATGAAGTATGCCATAGAACTATGGCAGAGATGGAGAGTAATTAGATCAGCTAGAGCCACTGCAATCCCATCTGCTGAGCATGTTCCATTAAAATACCTTTCTCTTTGCTTCAAGAAATATTATTAGCTTAAATATCACAGGAAGGGGGGAGGAAAACAAAACGGGCTTTCATATTAATGCTTCTTAGATACATTTGAAGGGGAAATGGCAAACAGCTCTTCTCTCTTGGGGTGTTTTTTCCCGTTAGAGCTAGTATCCTAAGCAGGACTTGGCACTGAAAGCAGACCTGTCAAGGAAGTGCCCTTGGCATTGGCTTGGCTTTCTTCCCATTTGAAGAGCTAAAAAATTTGGAGGGCGCCAGCCAAGCAAAGCCACAAGAGTGATGACCAGGTCCCCGGAGGCCTGATCTGCTGTGAACTGACAGAGGAACAAGCTGGCCTGGAGGTGCCCTGGCCTAAACACTCTCTTGTATCACACCCCAATTAAGACTGGATGGGATCTTTGGAGGTCTTTAGTCCAACCCCTGCTCCGAGCCAGGCTAACTACAAGGTTAGATGAGTTTGCTAACCTGACACAATAGATAAAGAACAGGTGGGATAAGAAGAGCAGCAGCAGAACAGAACAGGTAGGTGTCCAAGTGTCCGTGCTCTTGCCCAGATGCTGAACTACCCTTTGGCCTCTCTAGGTACAGCCCCAAAACTGGAGAAGTCTTTAGCTTTGTTGTACAGCAGCAGGAACAGTAGGGAGTGTTCACGAGCTGTCACAGCTCCAGCGCACACGGCTTCCGTTCATCTTTTATCCTCAAAGAATAAATAGCCTGAAGGGGCTATAATAATGGTTAAATTGTGTAATGTAAATTAAAAGCAAAATGAAAGAGCAGAAGCCACTGAGACAGTGGAAAGCATCTCTCAGCAAGAAGGACTGAAATCAGCCATCCCAGGGTCCTCCAGCTGAACTTGCCACTGGACTGGTATTAAAAGTCCTTTTGCGTCAGTGTTCCTTTTTTTTTCCTCATTGGTAAGCTGAGGGAATGAAACCTTTTCTCCAACCCTCAGTCTTGTCAATTTAGGCTTAGATTACAAGTCACAAGGCCCCGTTCTGCTCTTCTAAAGCGCTCTGTGATGGCACCATTTGAAGCAAGCGTTCACCACAGACCTCAGGACTGATGCAGCTGCATGCTGTTGTACAACACCTTGCTCCAGAGGTGGTTTCTTTTCAGCTTGCACTGATGTCCTCTCTTCATAACTTGGGTATCTGACTACACAGCTTGCTCAGTCTTGGTGCTTTTTCCATGACCACAAAAAAAGTGAATCACTTGGGGTGACTGCATTACTTGTTATCTTTAATAACCTAATTTTGACCACATAGGCAGATATCAATTCAAAGATTATAGAGGGAACAACAGCTTCATAGTTTTTAATGTTTCTTTACCTTCCTATATCTTCAGTGCCATTGCTTTTCTTTTTCTTTCTTTCCTGAATCAGCTTACTAGTGGATAATTGGATCAACCACCAAAAACCCCAGTTGCAGAATTTGTGGAATTATTAAACCTTGAGTTTGGAGGATTATTACCAGCAGGTGATTTTAATTTGCTGTAGTGGTCAGCAAAGGTAAAAATGATGTCAATACATTTGTAATCTTGTGTCGCTGCCTTAGTTATTTAATGTGTGTGGAAGGAATAAATTGTGGAGCAGTCTCTTATGGTGTTAAAGTACAAAGATTAAAGAAAAAAAATGACTGGTCATTTTAAGTATGAGATGCTTGTGTCTGAAATTTTAACATTTAAATTTTACAATAAAGTGATGCTTTAAGGAGTTACGAGCCGATTTGTGACAGGAACATTAGGTTCATCTGAGCTGAAGTGCTGGAGCTAAGCACTGCCTCAAAGACATCTTTGTGCGGCATTGCTAAGCAACCCCGTCCGCAGCTCTGTGGCTTGTTAATTTCAGAAGTAAGCTGCAGAAATGAAACTCCCAATTTCAGGAAGGGGATGAAGGAAGCACAAATGTTAATTTTGTCATCTGTTGTCTGCTTTTAAAGGGGGGCTGCAAAGTGGCAGCTGGTGGGATGGATCGGAAGTAATAGCCTTTTGCAGCCAACAGGCATTCCTCCTTGATGTTCAATGCCCGGAGCTTTCGGGATTACCAGGCTCCAAGAGGAAAAGGAAAGGCTGATTGACTCGCCAGGAGGGGAACTGAGCCTGCTGTCTCTGCCCCACACATGGGGTCTGACAAACAAGAAAACCTTGGGAGCTTGGGAGCAGTGCTCACAGGGAGCTTATCACAGGAGGAGAGGGTTTGGTTTGGGGAAAGTTCAGGCCCCAGAGGCAGAAGTGAGGGGTGAGATAGCCCAGGAGAGGGGAGTCAGGATGCACAAAGCAAGAGAAACACACCAGTAACAGGATAAGGAATTTCCTTTAAGATATCCAGGCCCATCCTGCACGTGTAGCCTGCGGCCCAGTTTTCAGACTGATTCAGGTTGCACTGGTGACAGAGGCCAGGTGGGCCCAGGGGATGGATGAGTGACTGAAAAAATCAGATGCTCTTTCTCTGGAGCATAAGAAGCACGAGTAAGCGTTACATTATACAGGTCAGAAAGAGTCAGCTCCATTTACTGTGGTTGCACTTGTCTTTACAACAGGGCAGCTCAGCTTAGTGTTTGTTTGTTTGTTTTCTTAAATTGATTACCAGCTGACTTGGTCTGAACTGGAGGTATGAAACGAAACAGGAGCACCCACATTCCTCTGAGCACCAGTGAAGCAACACTGTTTTAAAATTTTTCCTTTAAATAAATCATGCTGACCTTCTTGTATACAAGAAAAATCAATCGCTGAGATAATCTTTCTTCCCCTACACCTGGCACGATCCTTCTTTCAGAACACAGAGCAGCACCCAAAGTGTTAAGGGAGGAGGGGGGACATGCAGGTAATTCAGGGTAACCCTTGGAGCTGGATGAGTCCAAAGGGAAAACCACCTTAATGTATACACACATCCTGGGTATGATACTGGAAACAAAGCTGCAGCGATACCAGGGGAGAATTTAGTTCTCAGGTATAATATTTTATTCTAGAAGGAGGGAAAAATAAATAAATAAATAAAAATAAAGGAAAAAAAATGATGTGAACATTTTCCTCCTAACATTGTCAGACAACTACAGTAGCCATGGCAACCGGAGGAGCAAACGTCTCAGGGACTGTATGTCTGGTAAACATATTCTCTGGACTCCCATTTATTATGTTATTAAATAGCATGTTTGCGCCAAGACCCAGCACAATATATTATTACACTGTTATCACTAAGGGCCAAACCCACTGGTTGAGCACTCAGCAGAGCTACCATGCCTCAATGCAGAAATTACAGCCCATGGTCCATGGACTCCTTGTGGGAAAACAAAGCTGGTGGCTCTGCCAACAGCCCAGCCTCCTGGGAGGCTTGGTGGCAAGGTCGGGCCTCCCACAAGAAAAGCCCAGACAGGCAGAAAAACCTTCATCAGCAAGGTTAGGGCTTGATCCTGCCCAGACTTGGGAGCTGGGAGGAAGTTTTGGTCCCTGCTCCCTGCCTGCTGCCCAGATGTGCTGCAAGCCATTAGCAGAAAAAAAACAGGAGACTTCACACTTCTACAAAGGATTGGCTCCAGATGTTATAACACAACACTCTATGTCTTTCCTCAGTGTAGATGCTGAAGAATATATTTTACCATTTTACTGCTCCCCACCTCTCCTCCCTGCTGCTGGTTGTACTGCAAAAAATAACACAAGAAGAGCAGTAAAGCTGACCCCAGTGAATGCAGCTCTGGGCAGTTCAGGAGCAGGAGGCTGAATCCTGTAACTGTTTTTCAGTGCTGCGGGTACATGTGTAAATGAAACAGAATCCCTTTCTGCACACCCCTACGGTGTGTGCTTCTCTGTGGAATGAGACAAGAGCCCTCAGTTCAGGAGCACCATCCAGCTGAGCATGACCTCCCTCCAGGTCCCCATCCTCCTTACCCTGCGACAACCCCAGCTCTGCCACCTCTCAAAAATATTGACCTCATCTGCTTAAAAACAAACAGTGGAGTGAAGCCTTGGTCTTCCACTGTTTCCCACTACTCCAGTAGGTCTGCTAAATACTGTTATTATTGTGGTAGGTTACTTGAATGTAAACCCTTCTCAAGACCTGAAAGTCGAGTAATTTCCCTTCTGTTCCTGCAAGCATTGTTTTAGGAGCTTTTTCAGGCTGGAGGCTCCATTCCATGCTAATCCTATAAGCAGCCCTGTCAGGTTTCATGGTGGGAGTCAAGAGGGGAATGAAGAAGAAATTCAAGCAATGCCCAGCCCACCTGAAAATCCAACCTGAGCAGCCCCCAGACGGAGCCTTTGTCCAAGTTTATTTCCCTTCAGCCACCGGGTGCAATCAGCAGATGTGGCCTCATTTCAAAGGCTGCTTTTCCTCGAAGACCAAGGAAGTGCTTGTTGCTCTGCCTTTATTTTGTCTTTGCTTTTCTGCAACAAGTCTGTCTTATGGCTGGCTACCAAAGGAAACCTAAAAAGCTCTGCCTCCTGCTGCACTGCTCTCGAAACTATGCTGTCTTGAAAGCAGAACCTTGAAGTTTGCTGAATGCAGTTTCTTGAACACAGTAGTAAAAGGTTCACGCACATTTATTTTTAAAAAGAGAAGGAAAAGAAATGAGAATTTAGCATGCTCCTCTAATAATCAAATTAACTGTAACTTGGCCTGCTGCCCTTGTCTTCCTAATTTTGACAGTAGCTTTTGGGAATTAAACAATCTAAGCTGAGGACCAGACAGGCAGCATGCAGGATTCTCATTTAAAAAAAAAATAGTCTTTCAAGGGAGCATGAATGCTTACAAAGCAGAGACATACTTCTAATATTTTTCTTTACAAACACACTGTTTTTATCCCAGGAAACCCACTGAGAATAAGCGAATCTGAGGCACAAATAATGGTAGGTTGTAGAAAGGGATAGGGATAGAGCAGGGCTGTCAGCATGGCACAGTGCTTCAGGAGCAAGGTTCACTGAAAGGTTGAATTTGATGTTTCACTCCTCCATTTCCCAGTAAAAAACAAATGTCTTGCTGAGGAAAATCCCCCAGAGGAAAGACCCTCTGAAGGGTCTCAAGGCAAAGTCAGGTCCTACCTCTCTCAGATGGGCATGGAAGGGGCTGGGGCAGGCAGCCAGGGCACAGAGGCTTTTCTTAAACAATCCCTCTCTCATTCCCCTCCCTCCCTCAAAACAAAGTTTTTCCCTCCCTCCTTGGGCTTCTCCTCAGCCTTCCTCATTCCCATCTGCTTCTAAATCAGGACCACACCAAGATGCTGTACACGGTGAGCATTGACTGAGCATTCAATAGCAAACGTGTTCTGATTTTCTCCCCTTGATTAATTTTGTTAGAGAGGTGATGAACTCCACCTCTGACCTTCCCTCCCCGCCTGTCAGTCGGCTTTCACTGATGCAGGCAGCTTTTAAGCGACTCTGGTAACTTAATCATCCCTGCAGAGCCTTTTTGTGGCCAGGAATAGAACATCTTTTGTCCACAATGGGGAAGTGAGATTAATGACTCTGAGTGGCCCCAGTGATTTCAATATTCATGTTGTGGGTAAATGTGCTAATGCTGATGGAGTGACCTACAGCATCATGTTGTAACATCGCTGATTAACTCCACCTCTGGTTCTTGAAGTCTAAGCTGGGGGAGCTCAATTGTGTGGGAAAGGTAAAATTGATTTGCTCTTCCCTTGTTTCCCCCGTTTCTCTTGCATAATATCACTGCTGTTCCACTGCTTACAGCATGGCTTTTGAATGCTACCATGTTTTGTAGTCCAGATGTGGAAGCATCATGCTGTGCACCTGTACAAGGCTTGGCCCAACTCTCTGGACCTTGGGCTTCACCTCCTCTTGAAGCCCAGTCCAAAGGGCAAGTATCTCAGCCAAGCCTCAGTGCGAGATCTTGCAGTGCTCCAAGGATCTCTCTGCCTGTGCTGATTTCACCCTTGGGGCACCAAGAAACAAACAGAGCTCTTCTCCCACCTTTCCTGATCCACGCTGTTCCTACTCCTTCACCTGCCAGGGTTTTTACCTTCCCTCTGGCTCCAACTTCACGAATCAAAATGCTTTCTGGAGCATAATAACTCCTTGCTACCTGAACACCAGACTTCATTCATTTCTGTGTACAGTGGGAGCACCTGGAAGCTCTCAGTGGTCCTAAAAATTCCTCTGCTAAGCCCTATGCAAACAAAGACTTAAAAAAAAAAAAAAAAAAAGTTTTGCTCAAAGATCTGGCAAAGTATTTAACTTTGTCCAGAGCTTGGTATAAGAATGGAGACTTTAAGAAGGCTACCAGCCAGAGTTTGGGGTTTGCATATAATTTGTAAAAGGCCTGGGATTTAAGGGACAGAAATAAACAGAAATGTTGAAAAATTTGCAGATTTTCTTTCTATTAATAGCATAGGGTGTTTAGATAGAGAAACAGAAAGAATCCTAGACAGAGGTGCTGTGGGGAGCTGACAGTCATCTAATTTATTTGACAAAGAGAAGCGGTTCATCAAATGAGACTGTTATTAAAGGTTCTGGACCTGTTCAGAAGAGCAGAGCTGGCTGTGCCATCCCCGGGCTGGCTCTGCAACCCCTCACTGCTGGGAGAAGCCCACTTGTCCTAGAGACAGTTTGGCTTCGTCCCTGCCATTTGCTGTGCAGAGCTGAACATAAACCAAGTCAGAGGCTGCCCTGGGGAAGGTGAGGGGAGGAACAGGCATAATGTAACCCTCTATCAGGGAAATGAGAGCACTGTCCTCACTGAGGGTTGCCACTCCTGCAAGAAATCAATTCAGCTGAATCAATGATGCTGAGAGGAGAGAAAAAATAAAATAAAATAAAATAAAATAAAATAAAATAAAATAAAATAAAATAAAATAAAATAAAATAAAATAAAATAAAATAAAATAAAATAAAATAAAATAAAATAAAATAAAATAGCCACAGAGAGCTGTGCATTTGCACATGCACAAATCACACAAGGGGTTCATTAATGATACAAACTGCAAAAGGAGCACAATGTACCTGCCCAGGTAGGAGCATTTTAATCTGTGAAAAGATGCATCAAAGCAAGACTGGAGAAAGTGAGAGAGGAGCAAAGGACAGGTGAGTGGAAAGTAGGCCAAATTAGCAATGCAGGGAAGACTCCAGCAATCAGCAGATGTCCTGGGGCAAAGTCAAAGCCCCCTTTACATGGCAATCATTTTCTTTAGAAGTACAAACTTCCAGCAGCCGCGTACAGAAAACCACCCCAAATCTCCACTATTTTGTCAAAAACATACCACCACCCCTCATCTCATCCATGCTGCATTAAAATGGACAACCTCTTAGCAGAAGGGGGGAGAAAAGCATTAAAACCAGAAGAAAATAACCTGGCGAGATGGTAGGGCAATCAATTAACAGATGAGAATGACAGCTCATTGCAGCAGGCACTGGGCACAATGCAGCCCGAGCAGGCAGGGAAGCCCCAGCCTGAGATCCAAGAGCTCCTGCACTTGCAGCAAAACACCAGCACAAACCCCTGGAGATGCCCAAAAGGTCAGAGAAAATAGGCTCCTGTATTAAAACACTGTTGTTGTTTCTGAAATAAAATTAACTCTAGGGAAACACAAGCTCTGATGAACATACTCTGCAGTGGGCTTGACACAAAAATCTGAAGTTTAGATCAATATTTTGAAACATGCTGACAAACACCCTCTTGTTTTGACTCAAGCTGATCTTTTTGTTGCATTTGTTCTCCCTCTCCAAAACAAATAGGGTAAACGTGCCGTTCTGGTCAGCCTTTCCCTGCGCCATTCCTGCTCCTCCGTTGCACATCTGCTAAACCTTTCCAGGAAACATTTTTATTTTTATTTTTTATATTACCTATGCCAGAGCTAAGACGGGTTACCAAGAGCCATACCTGGGACTTGTAACACCTCTGCCACTGTCCCCTGGCTGGAGCAGTGCCTGCAGCCATGCCACAGTGGGGCTGAGCATCCCTTGTCAGCAATAGTCCTGGTTACTCTCTCTGATCAGCTAACAGGCAGGGACAAATGAGGCAGGTGGCTTTTAGGAGAGCCATAACAGAAAAAAAAAAAAAAAAAAGACAGCTCCTCGTTCCCCCAGCTCTGACCAGGTCAGAGGCTGGAGCAGCAGCACCCATGGAGGGCAGCGCAGGAGCCACGTTGCAGCCTGCAAGGATGGAAATTTGTTACTGGGGCTGCTCCTTCCAGTGCCGCGATGACAGGGAGCAGCAGGGCCACATCCTGCCCGGGTCACGTCACTCAGCCAACGGGACAGTAGCTGCTGGCTGCTGCTAAAAGCATCTGTAACTTAGTGCCTCTGGCTCCTGCTCAAGTAAAGGAAATACAATTAAAGCCAGGAGTGACAAGGCTTTTCCCCAAAAGCCAGAGCACTGCGGCTGTGGGACTGAGAGGAAAGCTGCTTCTGCACAAACCCAAGGGCATGAGCTACTGATTTTCTCCCCTTTCCACCGAGTAAAGGACAAGCTGTGCCCAAAAAACAATTCTGAGTTGTGCTCCAGTGCTGCAGGAGCAGACTCTCACAGGAGGACAGGCTGCTGCCCCTCCTCAGCCATGGGTGCTCCCCAGAGCCCTGCAGGCAGAGCTCTTCCCTAAGGAATGGGATGCCAAACTAGGTGGTAGGAGAAGAAATGAGACTGGGATGTGAAATCAGTGGTGGCTATGAATGCAGGAGGCTTACACGTGCGCTGTGGGAAGCCTCATCCTCAGCTTTTTTTTTTTTTTTCTGGGAAAGCTTCCAAGGTCAATATTTATATTCATATCAAGAGGTTTTCTGAACATCACTTACCATTAGCAGCTAAAATCTGGCCACCTGAAAAGGCTGCAAGACAAATCGTTGTCTGCTCGTCTCGGAGAGCTCCTTTTACAGACTGCAAGTGAGGAGGCTGTCTGGGGTGTGCATGAGCACACCTGAGCACCGTGCAGGATTTAATACTGCTTTCTGTGATGCTCCAGGGTGGACTCTGTAGGGTATTCTGGGAGACGATGCTCCAAACACAGGTGCCAGGACTCTGCTCAGCCCAGCACCATTTCCTGACATATAGGTGTGCCTGGTTCCAGAATATCAGGGATGTAGACTGAGAAACCAGCTCTCCACGGATTATTCCAGTATGAGTTACAGGCAGCCAATATGCTTTTCCCAACCAAGCCTGCACAAGTGTTGCTCAGGACCTTGCACAGCAGGTAACACACAGAGAAATATACATTATGCTTGGATTTGCTGGAGTGTTTGCCAGTTTATGAGGATAAAATTAATTAGCAAAGCTCATTAGTTTCAAAGAGAATTTCATTTGGGATGAATATACATTCCTTGGTCTCTTTCTGCAAAATACAGAATGATGAATTTGAGACTAATCTTCCATCCCACAGTAATGGTGAACATTAGCGAAGTGGTGAGATTTAATCCAGGGACAGGTTTTGTTGCTGCAAACATCTGGATGCAAATCTCAGGCTGACAAATTTGGGGGCAGCATTAGTTATATCCATGATGATAATTTTAAAATCTATCATACAGGGCTGTGTTATTTTTTTTTTTCTGTTGTAGCATGTGTAGTACTAGTCAGACAGGATCTTGTGCAAAACCCGTGTACTGCAGAAGTCCCAGACATTAAAGCCTGGATGAATTGCTTCAGCATTGTCCTAGCGATGCAGCTTTTGAGGCATGCTTTCCCTTGTCTTGACAGGTTTATGCTAAAGAAGATTCAAGATAGCAAATATTTACAGGTGAAATATTAATCAGGCTTCTTACAGAGGATAAGACACAGGCCTAAAATCATTCATCAGAACAGTGGTAGCAAGGTGCACCTGCATAGAGTTAGCTCATATAGGACCTAGGCTGGCTGCTTGCCCTGAGGAGAGCTGTCTGGGTACAGGGGATCAGCAAGAGTTGCTCCAAGCTGCCAGGCACCCAAAGGAGCAAAGTGCACCCAAAGCGCATGCAAAAACCCCTTGCGTAATGAGGCCTGGTTGGGATATCTTTGCCTATCACCCCGGTTTTGATGCAGTGCCTATTCACTGGGTATTTATATATGTTTATGACATATCCACACACGCACGCCATTCTGCATTGCGGTCCTCTCATTAGATACAGCTTGTGTACCGATGTTTCCCCGAGTTTCCCACTGGAAACAAATGCCAGGGGTGGGCTGCAGCCCTCCACCTGCAGGACAAGTCCCTGCTGGCCCCCCAAGGGCACACGGGGCCCAGCAGACCCTGCACAGTGACTGCAGGGTGGGAGCAGAGCCCAGCAGCTTCTCCTGCCAGGGTTACTGCTTGCACTGCAGATGTGAGCGAGAGCAGCAGCCTGATGTTTACAGCACCAAAAACCTCTGTGGGATCAGATTTATCTCCCTCCTCCTGCAGATGCAGCGGTTATTAATAGGAACAGACGGGGTACTCTGGGGCAGCTGTTGCAGAGATTACGCCTCTGACTTGAGCTGATTTCTCCTACTTGCTTAAGCCCTCAGCTTCTCTCCTGACAAGTTCTTCCTGACACAAAGCCACCTCAGCCTCACATCCTCTGCAAGCCGAGTGTGTGGGGGTGTCGAGGACACTCAGGAAGATGCTGTAACTTCTCTGCAAAGAAATTATTCCCCACATTGCTGAGCTTTCCCAATGCCTGTGCTCAGAGGATGCTGGGGACAAAAAGCCCTTCTCCTAGGGAAGGGACAGAAAACAGTGGGAGCAGCCCTGAGTCCTGCAGCATAGCAGTGTTTTGCTGTGAAATCCCTGGCTCAGGAAACAGCTGGGTAAGGAATAAGGACTCGTAGCTGTCCCTGAAGGCAGTGTCCTCTCTGTATGAGCAAGTATTTGGTGCTGAAGTAGCAAACCATTTTTGCCCGCTTCCTTGGATGGCTGAGCGCTTTGATGTGGCATTAGTCAAAACAAGGATGAGTAAGAGAGAAAACCTGTTCTTGGGGTGGGGGCACAACGATGACACTGGCTGTTTTTAAGCATTTGATGCATATGTTAGTCTGAAAATGAAACTGGATTTTTTCTGATGTTTCTTTCTTCCACTTCTCTACCACCTAAAGAAGTCTTACAGATCAGACACCAGCCCTTTCAATTTGTCACTATTCTGATTTAATCAGGACACCTCCAGAGAAACTACATCCCGATCAAAGCAAAGGAAAGGCAGCGTGTAGTGTCCTGATTTCTCTTCCCATATATATTCATACATATAGAACTATGGAAAGCAAATTAAGTTTGTATCAGTAGGAAAGCAAAGAAACCAGTAAGAAAGACAGCATAGTACTGAGTACCAAGAAGCTGCTGAACTCCCCACTGTGTGCAGTCCTGTTTGTGCTCACTCTGTAGGACTCACTCATTGCAAAGGTTTGGACATTTCCCCTGAACTACTGGGGGCTGGGAAATCAACTGACTTGGCGTGGACCTGGATCCTCAGGGTTTTGATTCAATTTCTTTTTCAGGCAGAAATCGGGCATCAGGACCTGCTTCTATTCCCATAAAAGACTACACCCTCCATGCTGCAACCAGAACCAAGCTGACCTTAAACTAGCTCGGCTGGGTTTCACTTATAACAGCCCAGGCTTCACAGAAGGAAGCTGGAAAACTACCCAAAGACTTGGAGATCTACCCAGGCATCTGTGTTGAGCTCACATTTGCATGGGATGATTTTGCAATGTAACTCACGCTCTGAGTTATAACATGGCAATATCTATCATACATAGCATACAAGCCTCACCTATCTCCTCAGCTGAAATGACTTCCCCGGGCTCAGGGGTTACCCCTGAGAAGGACACGACACATGGGTGGTAAATGAACCCAATTTCTGGCTTCTCCTGATAAGCTGTGTAACTTGTCGGCTGGAGTTCTGCGTGGTTGCTGATGATAGGCAATCAGGCAGAAGCATGTATAAATGCCTCCACCACGGATCCCTTATTAGGGTACATTTCGTCTCCTGATGCTCCCAACAGCTTTACTTCAATGTAAGGCAAGTTCTGGAAAGGCTTTTAAAGGCAAGGGAGAGCAAGAGATTATGCTGTACTGCAAATCACTCGTATCTAATTTTCCCCACCCTTTTGCAACCTAAATCCTTCATGTTTTTTTTTTTTGTTTGTTTGTTTTTTTCCTCTTAGCCCTTGTGTACATGCAAAAAGACAAAAGAGAGAGGTTTCTTTCCTTGAAGAAAGTGTGCAAGTGAAGGAAGAACCAAAGCAGAGTAAATTTAGTATAAAATGGCATTACTAACCTCAAAGGAAAAGCAGCCTTTATGTCTCCTGTGTTTTGAAGTGCTTGCTGCTGTTCATTACCAGCATTTTTTATACATGGTCCTGTCCAAGAGCTGCCTCTCACCTGCTAGGTGATGTAAAAACATGCTTAAAGACATGGTCGCTGCCTTGGATGCTGTGCTCCAAACAAACAAGTCAGATACGAAGAACTGAGGAATTAGAAAGGTAACCGTGGGTGGCCAAGAGCTGCTGCTGCTCACCCAGCCACCAGCATCCCCTGGCTACACTGAAGAAATTCAGCAAACCAGACCGGTTCCTCGGTGCCCAGCAAACTGGATGCAAGGGCAGCTGGTTTGCCTTGGATGTCTTTTTTGTTGAGATGCTCTCAGGTGCAAGACTCTCATTCATTGCAAGACTTTGTAACAAGAGGAAAAAAAAAAAAAAAAAAAAAAGAAAAGAAGAAAAAAAGAAAAAAAGAAAAAAATCCTAGACAGCTCTCACAGCAGTTTTTCCACCAGACATCAGTGGTGTTTAACTTTTTTTTTTTTTTTAGAACAGCATAAAAAAGCCCTCTCATCATGGCAGAGCACAATTACCCTAGCTGTGAATGGAAAACAATAATATTGGCTGCATAACGAGAAACTGCTCCTGAAGGCACATCCTACTGGAAATCCTACCCGTTTCCAGCCTTCTTAAACTGCAGCATTTTGCTGTGCTATCATAGAAAAGGTTTTTTAAAGTTGTTTTGCTGAACACAACTCCCTGAGCAGCACCACTCCTGGAAGAACCATTTAATTACTTGTAAATCAACAGACTGACCTACAGCAGTCAGGGGAGGAGGGGGGAAAAGTAACCAGGAGGCTAGAAGCCCTGAAGAACCTGGATGTGCTCCTCTGCTGAGTACTGGAAATGCTCAGAGAAGACCTTAAAAATGGGCTCGCAGGTGCATGGGAAGGCTTCTCCCTGGGAGAGGCACCACTGTACTGCCTGCAGCTTCTGCAGAGGTACCCACATGATTTTCAGCTATAAAATCCTAATGCAGAGTGATATCCCAAAGGCTCACACCCTCCTTGGCTCAAACCCACATTGCTCTGCTCCCTGTGCTGCTGCACAAGCATCCAAGGCATGCCCTCCCTTGGTAGCAGAGGTTACACATGGGTTATGGTTCCCAAAGCAAAGTTTTCCCCCTAGCCCCGTTTCTGGGATGCTGAGGACAATGAGTGCAAGGAGCTATGCTGAGCAGGGGCTGAGCCACTCGAGGCTTCAGAGCACAGGAAATCAGGATCATCAGCTGAGCCTGCGCAAGTTGTCTGCACGCTCACCAAAAAAACCTTTCTGATGGAAATTTGGCTACCAATGCAGGGAGAGGAAATCGATCTCATCATCTGTTCTTCTTCTCGCCTCAGCTGGGGAAACCTGAAAGCCGCCAGCAGTTCCCCTCTGGGACACACAGAACAACTTGAGACAGATTCATTGAGAGGAGTCATCCGAGCAGCTTCCCCTCCAAGTACAGGAGCGATGTTTTGCTGACTTGCACTTGGGTTTGTTTCACAGCTGCATTAGCAGTCATCGCCTGGCTGGCACATGGGGACCAGCAAAATGCAGCTCACTTCCCATTCTAGGATCCAGATTTTAGAAGGCAAAGGTGTTAGCAGCAAGGATTTTGCAGCAAGATTTTCCACAGTAGGATGACCCAATAGAAATAAATAATTTAACCCGGTTAAATCACCAGGTTTTACAGGGTGCAAATAAATGTCTACCAAATATGCCTCCTGGCTCAATGATGCCTAAAATTGTGACCAACACACTCAACTAGTGGTCATAAATTTTCAATCTCTTTTTCTGGGTGTCACCCAGAGCCTTCCGTGTGATGCTACACTATTTATTGAGATCCAGAACACGATTTTTCCAGTTTACATGCACAACTGAGAAAATTCAACAAACATTTGACAAATTCCTACCAACTAGGGCAAAAAGGAGCTGTGAGAGCTTATCTGGACTCCGGTGCCTCAAGGCAGGATCAGCCTTGCCTGAACTCAAGTCTATTACTTCACATGATAATGATCCTACCAATTCATCAAACAATTTGTTCCTTGAACTATCCTACAGCTATAAACCTTTTCCTAATGTCTATCTTGAAACCAAATGCTGTATTTGAAATATTTAAAAAAAAAAAAAAAAAGCAGTGATCAGAAAAGTGTCGAGCTCTGGCACTCAGACTGAGCAGGGGAGAAGAGCAATGGCCACTGGTGGGGGACAGCTGATGGACACATCTGCACGCCACTCACACGAGGAGCAGATGTGCATAAATAAATATTTATGTGATCGTTTCACACGAGTTCCACTGAGCTTTGTTTCTAACCTTAGAGTTTTCTTTCTCCAGTGCAAGGATTTCAGCAGCTCCCATAAAATCTCAGAGCTGACATTCCAGTAAACAACTCCCCAGCTTTCAGATCTCATTGCTGCTCCATCCCCCAGCTCCCCGTTGCTGTCTGTACTCGTGGATATGCTAACAAACAGGAGACCTAGAGCTGGCAAAGTGAGAACAGAAATCTATACCTCACTGTCTCTGCAACTCCAATTCCTGCAAGGATGTAATTATAATTTCTGGCACCTCAGCTGAGTTGTGTTGATGCCCTTCTGAGGCACTGTAGCAGATTTTATCAAGTATTTAACAGGAGTGTCATGCACTGATTCATCATTAATCATTTTGCCATGTAACAGATAAAATATTTTTTAAATCCGAAACACAACCAACTCAAGCAGAGCTGCGATACAGTTCCACCGTTCATTAAAGGATCACAAATTGATGTAGGGAATCATTAATATGTTGTATTTAATTATATTGTGTGCTGGTCACTTAGTGGTTCCTGTAGCTCCAGAAAACAGACTGCTGATGGAAAGGAATACATTCAGAAATTGATGAGATTAGTCACATAATTGATTTTTATAGCATCTGACCATCTTCAAACAAGTCTTTTTGTTGTTGTTGTTTTTTTTTTAAAAAAGGCAGCAAAAGGCTTGGACAAATTGTGCTACTCTGTATGTTGCCCTGTTTTGTGCAGGCAAGGAATAAAATAATAAAAAATGGAACCCAGCAATGTCTCAATCCCTGTCTACCCTAGGGAAATTCTTTAGCATCCATGAACACATGAAACACAAGCCTGAAGCTCACCTATTTATAATAGTCATGATTGAGCAGTCCGAACTCTCTTTGTTTTGGGTTGTGGGGTCTCATCCTTCACAGAGTGCCTTTTTCATCACAATGCCATGATGTGCTTCTGAGGAGGATGGTTTACAAAGACCGTGCAGAGATGCTAATAACCAAGCCCATGCTTTCAGACCAGATTCCTCCTGCTCTCAGCCCACTCTTACATTCACTGCCAGTTCCTCCTCCACCTTGTGTGTGTCCTGCAACCAGACACACTGCCAGGTCCCCGGGGAAAAGCAGCAAAGCCACTCGCCCCAAGCACGGAGGCAGTGATGACGCACAGGAGACAAAGTTGGCATTAAAGTCAGCACTTTGCAGTTGCAATGCTTCCTGTCATCTGCAGCTGCTGAGCAGAGCGAGGCACCCTTCTTGAAAAACAGCAATCACGGGCTGAGATCAATCTGCCAAACCCTCAGCTCCCTTGTGTTAGCTCCCTGTAAAGCTGGGCTGAGCAGATCTCGAGGGAGCTCTGACATCCTACTCACCTGCCTCGTTTCAGTGGCAATTGCCTTAATCAAGCCACAGCTCCAGGACTGGTTTATTTTAAGCACTTAAAACAAGCTGTCAGAACCCCATGAGAAACAAAGGTTTGAAGCACAGAAGGCAGAATGTGTTCAGTTGCTCCCAAAACAATCCCAGCCCACCATGTCTTTCTGCACTTCCCACTGCAGCGCGCTCAGCACTTTGCAGAGTGAAGTGGCTTGCCAGCAAAGGGCCTCGGTAGCAATTCACTCACATCAATAAACATCTTGCCACCAACTTAACAGGCATCAGATCTGTGCCTCCTCAGGACTCCTCCTCCCAGCCCTCCCCACTGTAGTACCAGCACTCCTTGAAACTGCATTAAGCTGCACAAGTGGCTTCCCCACTCATCTCCCTGCGAGGAATAATTCAACTTACTCTTTTCACTGCCGTTTAGATCCACTCTGTGTTGTTTCTTTTTATGTATTTACATGTATTTATTTCATTTGTTAGACATGCAGGGCTTTGCTTGGAATGACAAGGACGCAGCAAAGGAGAGTGGAAAGCTGTGACCAGATCCCATTGTGGATGTCCACGTCACCACCCTCTTGGGTTTAGAAACACCGTAGCAGGAGGTGGGACAACCCCAGCTATTTCAAGTGATCCTTTAGGTATCCCTTTCAGATCTCACAGTGCCTAGAGAATAAAAAGTGAGCCCGTGGTGAGCTCTTAGGAACCAGGGGGGGAGGCAGAGACAGGGCTTGCACACTCCTGACAACTGCCCCATGCCTTTTGAGAGCCACTTGGGGACTTCACAAGTTACCATAGCAAAGGTACTGTACACATGCAGCCTCCCTGGGGTGGCTCCCTCCTTTCTCGTGCCGCCAAGATTCTCAGGAAGAGATTTAAACCAATTGAAAAGGTTTTGCCTTGGGAATTTAAAATAAAAATATTCCAACCAAACAAAATAACTGACTTAAGTCAAATGTATATAACCATGAGATATGTTTTCCGAGACTATGGTGCTTACGCAAAGCAGGGAAAGTTTTTCAAATGAACTTCTCAGGCTAAAAATATCTTCAAAGTTCCTGTTAATTTTACATACACCATTTAAATAACTAGCATGAGCTCCAGCTGTCTTGGGGACTGATCATGGGCAGCTTTTCTTTGCACAGCGTTCCATCAGCTGAGACACTTTCACAGTCCTCCTGTTTGTGTGTCAAGAATTTGCCCTCCTGGTTTTTGTGACTGAACGTGGGAAGACGTTCAGAGGGACTAAGATATCCTCCGGAGACCGAGCACAAGCTGAGTGGCTGTTTGCAAAGCAGAGGAAGACAGCTGAAACCAGGGCTTGAGGAGGCTTGCACAGGGCATGAAAGGTCTTCAGACTGTATGTGGACAAGGTCTGCTGTAGCCAAGCGAAATTCATCAGCTCTCCAGCAGGCTGGATCATACAATATGCAGCGAGCAACTGCATGGCTGATCTCTGACTCTAGGAGCTGGCGGCAGACTGAGCCTTGACAGCTCCTGCTGGTTGTTCTGACCGGCTTTCAGGAGGTGTGGGCACATGCACAGCAACGCACGGGTCACCCTTGCCTCATCTAACCCGACACATCTGCTTGAGTGAAACCTGACTAGCAAAGACAGGGAAACCATAACTTTTGGGTAGAACAGAGGCTGTGGACATGGTCATTTTCTATTTAGAAAAAATCCTAGCCTCAGCATAGAAAATGTCATTACAACTGCTTTAACGTGGCCATAAACACAGCCAAGATTTGAAGGCTCATAATTCTTTCATACAGATATTGTTTAAATATTTAATGCTATTAATGATATGCTAATCCTTCTGTAATGTATAAAGTTGCACTCGGTTGCATTAATTTTAAGTTGCTGGCTGTTTTGTTAAATCTCGTTATAGAGAGGCCATAGACAATGGCTTGTTGTCAACATGGCTGTTTGCTAATTGTCACCGTAATGTCTGCACCAACAACCCTTTAGTAGCAACCTTCAGTTCAATGAAATAAAAGTTCATAAAAGAGACTGGTGTTGCCTTTCTAACTGGGAGCTGCAATCCTATCCTTCCTGTTTCTTTATGCTATAGGATCTGTTAGATGCCAACTCATCAGCCATGTCAGCCCCTGAGCACTAAGCTGAAAACAAAACTTTGCAAGAACCTGGGCTTGAGCTGGGCTGGGTCTCTGCCTGGAGACATCTCAACCCTCGGCAGAGGGCGGACAGAGCACATGGGGTTGTGCAGGCACAAGGGGGCTGCTCTCAGCAGCATGCCACCTTAAAATATATGGATACCAATGCCAGAGAAAATGGAGAGTGCAAGTTAGGTGAAATCCCTCAGGATTCTTCCTACATCATATTTTGTTTTTCTTTAATCCCATTTTCTAAATGGCCAGAGTATTTGGTCTAGGCAGATCAAGTACCTTCACACTTGAGATGCCAGATGCTTCAGAATTCCCAAAGCCTCCAAAAAATTAACAAGACAGTTCTGAGGCACTCTTTGCTAGTGCAGGATACCGGTTAAAACAACCTGGGCTGCCACCCAAGAGCAATTAACATGCGTGCACACATTTTTCCTGTGCTTTTACTCTGAAGCTGCTCCTTGAATCAAGGAGGAAGCCCCAGTGCTCAGCAAAGCCCCCTCCTCTGCTATAAGCACACTGAAATTTGGGACAGGATATTCTGCCTCTGGTCAGGACAAGCGATTTTAATTCTGACATGTTGATTAGCTCCTTGTTGTGCTCTCAAGTTTTGGCAACTTCTATCAGTGAATGCCGAAGTCTAACCCACGCAGTGAATGGGAACTAATAAGAAGCAATGATATATGGAAAAAAATCCAAATTTATTCACTGAGGATGTGGTTCCTACCACTGAATGAATGAGAAGTATTGCTACACTTCTGCAGCTGGACAGATACAGAGGTGGTTCTGTTAAATACACGGTGCACAAGAAAACCATTTCTGGATTTTCCTATCTTCTTTTTTCCAAAGCCTGACTGGCTTTTGGCTCCCGGGGCTTCTAGGCAAGGCAAATCATCTTGCTAACAAAGCTGACCTGTGACTAACATTTGTTCAAAACAGAAGTAAGAGCAGGGTGGCCAGATGAATGCCACGAGTGCTGCTGGAAAGCACGTTTCTGCCACCTGACACAACTCTAAGACATAGGAAAATAAACCAGGCTTTCTGTGTGCGAAACCTCCCTGTTAGGTCACATGAGAGAGGTGGGAATAATGTCTGCTTAGCCCCTGCAAAGGCAGCAGCTCATCACGTGCAACGTGTTTTCATTTGTTGTCAGATGTAATTACCCAGAAACAAAAGCGAGTGGGGACAGAGGTTTTGGGGTCCGACAGGTTATCTGCAGCCAGTTGCAGCGAGCAGACCGTTCCCATGGCTCAGCAGAGGCTGGGGCAGGACCACCCACACATCACCTGCCTCCATCACCGAGATGAACAACTTACATTTTTACAGAATCTATTTTGACTGCAAATGTTGGGAAATTCCTAAGTCATAGCATGGCAAGAACATTTCCACTCTTGACACAGAGCATCCTTCGCCAACATCCTGCTTTTTGCCACTACAGGTTTAGGTGCAGGACTTGACAGAAGCTGTCAGGGCCTGAGGAACACTCACATGTCACGGAGCAGACACAGGAGGTGCTCATCCTACTTGTATCATGTGCAAATCAAAGCAAGGCTGTTTGTTTCTCTCTGATTTTAATAACCTTAATTTCCCCTACAGATTTCTCCTATAGATTTCCACATTAACTAAGTTCCTCATTATGACAAATGCATCCACCTAGCTGTTGACCAGGACTTTTATCGTCCGTGGTTATTCTTGTTCCATGGCCGTGTTCCAACTAAACAACCATCGATGGATCAATAATTCTGCTTTTTTGCTCCCTGAGCCTGGTTGGAAAGCTGTCTGCTGGGTGTGATTCATGCACCTCACCAGTGGGAAAAGGAACTGGAAGCAGGAGGAGGTGTGGGGAGTCCGGATCTGTACAGTACATCCATTGGGTATATTAACAGGGAAAGATATTAAGCCATCCTCAACAGCAGCCCTTTCCCTGGCATGTATCATCATTTACAGAGGGGTTTCCTTCCACAGGGATGAGACTTCATCTCTGTGCTTGGGGGTTCACCTGGGCCAGCAGCAGCCCGTTCTCACACTGTCAGAGGGTCCAGCTGGAAGCTAAGATTTGGCATCACAGACACTGCTGCTGTGGATGTATTTCTGTGCTCACAGCCCCTGTCCCTGTGCAGGGAGCCTTTAGAAGGTCTAGATACGCCTGCTAGGCACAGAGGGGCTTACATCAAATAGGTCACAGACAAGCCTAAGTTCAGCCTCAGACCTAAAATTTGCAACGCACAATGATAGTGTCTTATGAAGCAAAACCACAGAGCAAACACAGCTCTGCTAGATAAAGCTGATGAAAAAGAACAAAATGTTCATTTATTATTATTATTATTTTAAAGTGTGTTTGCTGTGACGACACACAAACAATGATCAAATACCTGTTTGCAGGGACAGGCTTACTCATTCCCTTCTCTTCTCTTTTTATTATATGCTTGATATGGCATTTTACAGTGCTTTAATCTGTTTACCAGGCTGAATTTATATTAACAAAAGGAATGTTTAACAGCAGGGTTAATGAAGATTTGCTACCAGGTAATTTAGTATTTGGCGTCACAGATGCAGTGTGTGAAGACTGTTAGTGGCAACAGAGGAAGGGGAGGAGATGGGATAATGAAACTTCAGAGGAAAAAAGGCATGTTTTCAGCACCTGAAACAGGGACATCTTCCCTTCATTGCTCTGCCTTTCACAGAACTGATGGTTCAGAGTCCCCTTCCCATGCCCTACCAGGAGGGCTTCCAGGCCCTCCACAAGGCCACTGCCTGCTGGTGGCTCAGCAGGTGAAGGGAACACCAGTTTTGGGGAAAGCAGGACATCAGCTGTGCATTTCAGTGTTGCATGGTCATGCAGACAAGTTTCTCTCGTTTACCAATGCCAGGCAGTTCTGATTTCCCCAGGAAATCAGCGTCTTCTCTTACAGGTTCTGAGGCAAGTCCTGTGCATGTTCAGTGCTGTATGAGTGCGCAAGAAACACTTGTTAATTCTAATTCATGTTAATAAATGCACGTATTTGCAATCAGGCTGGTTATTATAGGATCCCTTGAGAAGTTTGGTGAAAGCTAGAGACAAAATGTCCAATTGCTGGGGTAATTCTGAAGGGTGGGAAGATGATTATTATGTTTTTCTTTAATAGCAAGAGTCCATGCCACTAAAGGACCTGCCACTTACAAAGACTGCACACGCTGCAAGCAGCAGAGAAGAGAAAAAAAAAACATCCTTATGCCAACATTTGGCTGTTCAGGGGAGAAAGAAAAGACAAGTCCAGCAGGATGGTCCTCCTGCAGTTCTGCAAAGTCCCTCACGCATCTCCTTTGGTGGGGTTGTGCATAACGTAATGGTGAGCACCAAGAACTCCCTGGGGCAAGCTATCAGATAGTTACAGTAAAAAGAGGGGCATAAATAGCCCAGATGATACAGCATTCTCCGCAAAGTACAGTCCTTTTTCTGCAGTTGCTGAAGGTGCAAATGTGGCTGAGACGAAACAAGAACCTCTAAAAAAAAACCACCACAACATTAGTCATGAAGCCAAACTCATGCTTGGATATACCTCTTCTTGGAAAATGCATACAGGCAGAGTGGTTGGGCCAATTGGTCCTATCCAGACACATTTTGCACCTGCTTCACTTTAGACTTCACTGCATTTGTGTACCTTCCTCCTGTGTCTCTGGGTCTCTGCTTGAAATTAGATGTCAGTTTAACTGTTTTCTCAGCTAGGTCCCTGTCTCTTTGTCATGGTCTCTCTATAACTTGATGGCCACATCTTGATTTCTGCCTCTTAGTGGACTCCTTGTAGACCTGTGCTGTAATTTAACAGTGCAGCAGAGTGGCAGTAACAACAGACCTCCTGAGACCAGTGCAGAAGCCAGCAAGGTATTTTTATGAAGTCTTTTGCTTTGTAGCTGGACCTTCTTTTCTGGATATACCCCGAACCTCTATTCTTGTTCAGGGAATTCGTCTTCTCAGGAAGGCACTTAGAAAATGAGGAGGGATATAAAATACCTAAGCTCTGCCCGGTTCTCCTGATGCAGTGATCAGATTTGATGGATGCTATCTAAGCTCTTATCCTTGTAATTGCTCAGAACCGTAGAAACTGCCTTTAGGAAAATGAATTTTTTCTCACTATTCTCTGCTAGTTTCCCCTGAAACTCAGTGAAGTCTGTAGGAAAGCTTGTGCTGATCCTATGGCTCGAGCCCCAGTAAGGGTCCCTTGCAATCCTACTGTGAAACCAAATGCAAATCAGGAAAACTCCCTGTGCTTTTCAAGCAGTAGTTGACATCCATCTCGCCTCCCTGCTAAGCCTATTTGTAGCAATAAGGGCTGCAAAAAAGCACAATCATTTTTATCCATGCATGTGAATGCTTTTTGCTAATTCAAGATCATTTGGAATAGCAAAATATATCTCAAGGACAAATATTTTTCTCTAACACAGAACCTGGTAGGATTAGCAGCCAAATGTGTGCTAATGTGAGTCTGGAGTTCTTGCCCCAGGGTGACAGGACTGAGCCTCAGCCTTTGACAACCACACAAGGAGCAGATCCTAGGACACTTTTTCAATCCTGTGTGCAGTTTGAAGTTTTTCTAAGGTCTTTGAGATGCTTTCAGGGTGAAGACAGCTGAGAGGAACACTGATTTTTACCATGGATCTGGTTTTTTTGTTTGTTTGTTTGTTTTTAACACATTTGAATCATGCAGCAGGAAAGCCCTCTGAGACCCCAGGGAAGGCAGGATGCAGCTGACTGGAGCACACATCTGCTGTAAGAAGCACTGAACCAAACACCAGCCACAAAATGTGGCTATTCAGGGAAGCTCTCACCCAGACAAGTTACCCAATTCACTGTGTGCAAGCAAAGCAAAGCACAACCAGCTCTAATACCAGCCTGGCACGGGGCAGGAAGGACAAAGCCTTTCCCACAGCAGTGAGCAAACATTCCTCATCTCCAAACACAACAGAGTCTGGGCTCCATTAGGGAGCTCTAAGTGTTTTTCTTTTAATAACTGCAAGATGCACACAGAGCTCCTAAACTTTCTGCAAGTTCAGGAAAAAAGGAATATGCATCTAAAGCAGTTTCTGGTTATTAGATTTCTTTTTCCTGTGACTTTTAGCTTAAATATTAATATTCCTCTTTACACATAAAGTGCTTTACATTTCCTGCTCTACTGTAAGGCACAAAACCTTTGATAGAATGTCCTGGCTTCAGCACAACTATTGTCTAATCAATGTCAGACAGCATGTCTGCGAGACAGCTTGTTTCACCGCTGAAAAAATAAACCCCTCCAGCTAGGGCCCTTCAGCTAAGCACCGAGCTGCAGGCCTGGGTTTCTGTCGCGCAGTAAGAGACAAGATCTTTGGCTGATAGAAGTTAATGGATCCGGCTTTGCTGCAAGCTGCTAAGATCTCTACTGGTTTGGCTCTCATTTGAAAGGGTGGAAAATTTTCCATTTCTGTTTGGTATCTGGAATAAGGCCATATCTGGAAACCATTGGCTTAGCAGGGGACAGCTAAAAGCTATCTTTCCTCATGGAAGAAAAGAGCTTTTAACTCATTCTTGTGGAAGAGGATTATTTTTTTTTTTTTTTCTACTGGTTTTCCAGACAACGATGGCTCTCTATATACAAGTAATATCCAGAAGCTGTAAGTGAAAGAGGAGTTTGTCTCTAAGACTTCACAAGGGACAGTTCTGCACCAGTAAAATTAAAAGTGAGGTTGTCAAAGCATACAGGGAAGTTAGGATTCATTATCCTTCTTAATATGTGGCTTGTGCAGGGGTTACCTGACCTTCCTTTAGGGAGGTTCTGACAGCCAGGAATGAGAACTGAATCCTCATCACAAGAGGCGTGCTATTAAGCCCTTCCTTCTCATCTTTAAACCTAGCCTTTTGAAGACAGGACTTCTCTTCCCACAGCCCACAACTTTCATTACAAGAGCATGAAGGATGTGCTACGCTGACAACCAGCAAGGCAGAACAGGGGAGAAGCCAGGCTCATTTCTGCAAGGAAAAAGTAGCTTCCTCTGTCCAGAGATCAAAACCCTGCAGAATAAATCCTGTTCAAGAAAAGGTTTGTTTTTCACAACTACAGAAAGTGGTTTGGTCAGCAAAGACAGATCAAAACCCTGTAAGCCAGTGAAACCAGGCCCAGACTTGTTACTTCTTTGTTCTCTTGTTCCTGGCAATTTATGTTTATAAGCCCACTAAAACAGTAATGGGTATTTCACATTGATTTCTATTTATGATCCAATAGATTCCCCTCGAGGTAATTGGTCACTTTTGTTAATATTAACCTTTCAGGTCGAAGCCTAGATATATAGGCTAGATATATACCCATATTATGGGTAGCTGTTGCCTTGGGCCGGTTGCACAAGGTTATGGAGGGCCAGCTCAGGCATGGCACTGAAGCAACTTTTATTTTTTTCCTTTTTTTTTAATTTTTTTTTTTTTCTGCAGCTGGAGAATAATTTTAGCTTGATTGCTCTGTTTGCATAGGTCTAAATCAAGAAGCATTTATGGCCTTTGTAAACAAGAAACAGAAAATTCAAACATATTGCAGGATTCCTGAGAAACATTTTTTCCTATTTTATCACACTTTAATAACGGGAAAGAAATGATTCATTCTAAATACAGAAGTGCTGATCCCATTTATTTTAGACAGATACACTATTTGAGTGGGAAAATTAGATTAATCTAACAGGAGAAGATGCTGAAAGACAAAGTTCATTACAAATAATTCAGAATAAGAAATAGTAATTAAACAATTTTAGAGTAACATGTGCTCTGGGTATTTTTTTGTGAAGGAAAATTAGTTGCTGATGAAGTCTGAAATATATTATTTAATCACAGTAACGTCCAACAGCTTCTTTCTGCAAACCACACACGAATGGAAGTTATACCCCTGGGAAGAGACCAAGCCCTCTGAGCCAGCAGGGGATTTGCCAGCTGTAGTGAAAATGAGGAAGGAGTTTCTGAAGTTTTTCTGCCAAAAAGCCCTCCCTACGTGGCAGCAGCCAAGAACTAGTCAGAGGCCCAAGGGTCGCGTGAAAAGAAATGCAAGTAAATGAGGAGAGGCTTCGCTTGAGGTGACACCACAGAAAAGTTGAAGAGGCAATGAGAAGAGGCTGGTGATTTTCTCTGGAGCCGGTACTTGCCGGCAAGAGAAATAGACAGAGCCTTTGCCAAAACCCTCCTCCTCGCCTTTCAAATTTAGAAATGAATGCTCCCCTAACCTTCAGGTCGAATGCTGAAACTGAATCCCAGTTTCCATGAGTCTTGTACCACAGTTAAAACTGCAAAAAATGCTCAGGTCACGTTTCAGGATCCGTCACAACTCCCTTTGTTTGTTTCTCTGTGGGCTCCGCACTGCTTTTTCCAATACTGGAAATCTGCTGGAGATGTCATTCTCAAACTTATGTGTAATCACTCCCAGCTTCTAACACTTGTGCCCAAGATACACATTTCCCCAAGCTGAGTTTCTAACGTTTATAAAACACATTCAGTTCCTTCAGGCTACTTCAGGCCTTTTAATTTCCTAGGCACAATGGACTGATAAGTATTAATAATAATACCTAGCACAAAGGGAACAAGAAGAGATTGGTTATTACAATTCTGCAATAATAGTCCATTCCCCACCTTTAAAGAAGACAGAAAACGCAGAGAGAATTAATTTTTTTCCAACAAAAGATTAAAAAACTTCTGATAGATTAGATCAACCGGTAGGGAGAGGAGAGAGCACAGCCATTGTAAAAGTATCTCCCTGACACTGTGGAGATGTCATAGAAACTCCCGGGAAGGATGAACAAGCTCTGGCTTTGAACAATGCCAGACATTTCTGCTTGTCATGTAATGCCAAAAGAGAAGCTCAGGTAGGTAGGTGGAGCAAAACAGAAATCAGTCTTAATAAAAATCCTAGCTAGAATAAAAAAGCCTTTCTGAAAAATCAGGGTAGAGCCCAAGCACCCGTGATATGTCTGTGCTGATGTAAATTCATTCATTTTAAGGCCAGAAAAGATCATTGTGATCACTTAATCCGACCTCCCACTGGTCAGACCCTAGGTTTCCATGCAGGGACTTCAAATAACTGAAAATCTTCATAGCACAGATGAGAAACGTTTCCCTGAGTTCCAGCTGGAATTTGTCTGTCTTACATTATAGCCTCTTCACCCCATTTTTCCGCTGCAGACATGAAAGACCCTTCTGTTATCAGAAATCACCTTCCACGCACAGCTATGGGGCACGCTTCCCACCCCCATTGCCCCCTGAAATTGGCTGACCTATTCCATCCACAAGACACAACGCTGGGGCCTGGCCAGATCTGCAGCTGGGCTGCAGAGGATTTCTCCTTTAGGAGATAAATCCCAGAGAAATACTCTGCTACAGGAGAAGCAAAAGCAAGAGAAAACAGCATCAGTTGCTAATTCTGGACTGGGACTGGCTAAGGCAGTGAGCGCTTCTGAACATCACAAGGACAAGGGGACCAGACTTGACAGAGACAGCAGAAGCTGGAAGCAGCGCAGGTACAGAGATGAGTTTGGAGGTTCAGAACCGACTGCAGTTTGGCAAAAGCCACATCAATGTGTTTCATGTCCCAGAGACTGAACAGATTCCTAGCATCAAGGTCAGTGCCAAAGATGGAGAGAGGAAAGACATGACAGATGCAGGCCTGTGAGAACTGCAGAGGGTGGGCAGATAAGGCTCACAAAGCCAAGAGAAAAACAACTTTTCATATTTGCTGAACTACCTTGCACTTTCCCAGGGCCTCCTAATTGTCAGCCCACCGTGTTCAGCTGAAGGGCAAGTTGAGAACAGCTCAAAAAAGAACTTCTCTCTGCGATGGCATCCAGACTGTCCTTGTGCCCTGCCCCTTCTGCCCTCAGATGTCCAATGGTGGCACTCAGAAGTGAGCACAACATTACAGCAATTAAGACCAGACCATTTAAAGGTGATTAAGAGTGTCTCCCCAAATTCCTTGCATCCTGCCCAGCAGTCAGTGTGCTCTGAAGGGAGATGTTGCCCCAAAGCCAGGTTTCCCTTGCTTCCCTTATAGCATGGGATCTCTTAAATTCAGATTGCCCTTTCTTTTTAAAAGCCTCCATAGGATATAGCTTTAGTCTACAAGCCTCGCCTACCATCACTGGGGCTGCCTGGCTGGTGACCAGCTCCAGCCCAGGGGCTGCCTCCGCTGGGTTTTCTCGCAGCCAGAGCTCCAAGTCTCAGCTTGTGAGGTGGGGAGCTGCTTCCCCGGGCTGCAGCTGCAGGGCCAGGCATCAGCACCCCCTGACACAGTTCCATTTTTGTGCCACCATAATCCTGTTTACACTGCAGGCACACACTGAGGGCCAGCCTCCTGTTCCTGGCCGAGAGCCTGCTTCTGGTCCCCCTCCCTCCGTCGCGAGGGTGTCTGGGGGGTTTCAGCGTGAGCTGGAGCAGGACCAGGCTGCGATATGCTCCCCACCTCCAGGAGGAACACCCCCACTGCAGACAGCCCACCAGAAAACAGCTAGCGTATTGCAGGTACCTCCCCCCACGTATAAATGATGACAATTAAACCCCCTCAATGCTGCAGCGACAGGCGCAATTAGCCATGGATTATTGCCACTGTTTTTTCACAGAAGTTTGGAAGGGCAAAGCATCTCTTCCCAGCTCAACACCCTCTTGCCTCCAAATGAGCTGTCAGCATCCTAATCACAGGCTGTGTCCTTTGCTTAGTTAGCACTTCGGGGTCAGGATGAGAGGTACTCCCTTGCTGAGGCTCTGGTGCAGCTGAGCACTGTGTGCAAAGGACACGCTGCTCTAAGGACTCACACTTGCATGGAAGTTTAAGCAACGTATGTGAGCACAAGTTATAGGTCATCCAGGACCCTGCATGCCTCCTTCGCTGCAATGCAAATCCCACTGGCAAGCCCATAGAAATGTGTTTTCTTATTGTAAGTGTTGCAAATGTCTAGGTGGGATGTTTGGAATAACACAGCTGGCTGGTGGTACATGTATCTGTTACAAGGATTTCAGAAAGTGAGGGCTAAGCTGTACTTCAGCCGTAGGCTTCATGTACCACCACAGAAAAACAGCCTGCTTTATGTAACAGCGGGATACAAAATGCTTCCTTTCACCCATCTTTTGTCCTTCTTACACACCTCTACTACCAGCTTTTTGCATGGACATTTATTTATTGTGACAGTAACCAGTCTGAGGAGAAACAACAGTTTTGGTCTTTTTTTGTTGTTGTTTCTATGTAATTATACAGTCAGTCACAGCATTTACGTTAGCCAGAATAGAGTCTTGAATCTCAGCCTCCCATATATCAGCTGCATGCGCTATGCATACACCTCTGGACGTCCCAGGGCCTCCTACAGCCTAGAGCCACGTCCCTTGGTAAGTACCAGCAGTCAACGAGGGACTGCAAACACGAGGAGTTCCCTGCAGCCTCACTCACCATTGCATCAGAGAGCAGCACTCTAAGAATAAGAGCCTGAACTGTGTGAATTATGTCTGATCGCCAAAATAACCCAGGCATTCTTGGAACACGAGGCACCAGGGCTCAAGATGCTGCTCCAACACCATCAGCTGGGAGCCAGCAGAGTGCCCTCGGGGAGCCATGACTGCTGCATCCCTCTGCTTTCATCTCCCCTTTCCTGGCAGCAGCAGCAGTTATCGGTGCAGACTGGGGAGGCTGTCAGGCAGGAGGCAAAGAGTTAAACAGCTGGGAAAACCTCTCTGCAGTCGTGCTGCAGCTCAAACACATTTACCCAGGACAACGAGGGAGCTGAGCACATTTACACAGTCGGGTTTGTTTAATGCTTTTTAGAGGAATCATAACCAGTTAAATACCCAGGGTATTAATGCTTTAAACATGATTGAATGTAAATATAACAGGAGATAAAATCCATTTGGTCTCTAGAACTATGAAGTTGGGGGTTATGGAGGCTCGTTAGAATAGAACAGCTCTAAACAGATGTTTGCTTTCACAGCACGTTTGGGGGCGATTAAAAAGTGTCATATAATGGACTAGATCCTGAAGAGGTGCAGAGTGACCCACATCTACTAAAAGCATTAGATCACATTCATTTACACTGCTTAGATATTTCACCCAGTATCTCCATGACAATGAACTAAGAAAATGAACTAAGAGTATACATTTCTTTGCTTTTCCATAAAGTACTTTTTTGCCCTAAAACCAAGGTGAGATGTAGAAAGTTCTGATAACCCCTCTGGACAGCTAAATATATTTTTCAGATGTCCTTTTCTAAGAGGCACAGACTGCTAGAAGTGAAACAAAATTCTGATCACTTGAAATCTTTCTTTGCTTCTCATTCTCAATTTCACTTAAATAAAGAAAAAAAAAATCATGCTGGTGGGAAGAACTTGCCTGTCACTCCAATGCCTACAGTTCTGGCACAGACTGGATTTCTCCTCTCTTTATTCAAATTGCATTCAGACCTCTTCTCCTGGAGTCACATTAGAGCCTCAGCATTATCCTTCCTAGCCTCAGAAAACCATTTATTTTATGAGCTCAGAAGATTAAGGTAATTTTTTTCCAGAGGCTGTCATTCCATCAGAGCTTGGGCCATGATATACCAATAGGTTTTGAACATCTAATTCATTTTAAGTTCCTAGTTATCTTCACAGCTGACATCCTTTTACCACTTCTCCTCTGCAGATTTCTTCCTTGGTTTGGAATTTTTGCACCGTTTGGGGATACCTGGTGGCAGGTCCCACAACCTACACGTTCTGTCCTCACAAGGAAGGCGTTATTTGTGTTCTGGCACACTCAGTGCCATTACAGGGAATCAAATCTGGAGCATCAGCAGGGTCAGTCTGAACAGTCCTGAGGAACGCAAGGGCAACCTCTGCCCTGTTTCCCAGCCTCAGTTACCCGGACACTTCATGCCTGCAATGGAACAATTTGCCAAAACTCCTTCCTTTTTTGGTGACACTCACCAAATTCATCTGCTATTGTGGCAGCTCAGATGACTTAGGTTATCATTAACCACAGCACCCATTGGTTAAACGCAAGCACGTTTAGCACATCTCCAAAATTAGCCTGCCTTGTTAAAAGCACCCCTGGTTTTGTTGTGTTTCTAAATTGAAACAAGTCCCTGGATGAGGGAGACCTGCATCCCGTTACCATAGGAACGAGAGGAGGCCTTGGCCTGCCAGCAGCATCTCGGCCATGACAAGGGATGCTTCAGAGGAGCTGAGCACCACAGCCTGATAAACAGGGGCAAAACTCGCAGAAGCCCCTGCCAGCAGCACACATGCATGTTACAGCATGTGTCATGCAGCTGTGCTACAGCATCCATGGAGGAGCTCTGCCAGGCATTTCCAAGCATTATGTCCGTTTTGGTCATGTCCTTGATGTCCTCACCCTGTTTGACGAACACAGGGGCAGCCAGCACACATCCTGCTGTGTGTACAACCTGAGAGGAGCACACCCAGCTCCAAAGGACCCAGACCAGACGCAAAGCATTAGAAGCAGCCACGCACAGCAAACTAGCACTCTTGTTCATTCCTGAGGGGTAAGAGCACATTTTGAAAACAAAACAATGAGAAAAGCACCACCCTGCCAAAGCTATTCTGTACCCTTGATAACAACTTGTCGTGGCTTCCCACAGGGCTTAAAAGCTGCAGCGAGGCTGGCAGAAGCCTAAATGGCAGCAGGTAACTCATCTGAACATGACAGTCTGAGCTGTGCAAAGGAGGGCAGGCCCCTTCTTCCCTTCTGCAAAATCCTCTGAATGCAGCAAAATGTATTTTACATTATCACAGAATCACAGAATTTCTAGGTTGGAAGAGACCTCAAGATCGAGTCCAACCTCTGACCTAACACTAACAGTCCCCACTAAACCATATCCCTAAGCTCTACATCTAAACGTCTCTTAAAGACTTCCAGGGATGGTGACTCCACCACTTCCCTGGGCAGCCTGTTCCAGTGTCCAACAACCCTTTCAGTAAAGAAGTTCTTCCTAAAATCCAACCTAAAACTCCCCTGGCGCAACTTAAGCCCATTCCCCCTCGTCCTGCCACCAGGCACGTGGAAGAACAGACCAACCCCCACCTCGCTACAGCCTCCTTTAAGGTACCTGTAGAGAGCAATAAGTCGCCCCTGAGCCTCCTTTTCTCCAGGCTGAACAAGCCCAGCTCCCTCAGCTGCTCCTCGTAGGACTTGTTCTCCAGGCCCCTCACCAGCTTCGTCGCCCTTCTCTAGACTCGCTCGAGCACCTCGATGTCCTTCTTGTAGCGAGGGGCCCAAAACCGATCACAGTACTTGAGGTGCGGCCTCACCAGAGCTGAGTACAGGGGGACGATCACCTCCCTAGCCCTGCTGGTCACACTGTTTCTGATACAAGCCAGGATGCCGTTGGCCTTCTTGGCCACCTGAGCACACTGCTGGCTCATATTCAGCCGACTATCCACCATCACTCCCAGGTCCTTCTCTGCCCGGCAGCTTTCCAACCACTCAACTCCCAGCCTGTAGCACTGCTTGGGGTTGTTGTGCCCCAGGTGCAGGACCCGGCACTTGGCCTTCTTGAACTTCATGCAGTTGACCTCAGCCCATCGGTGCAGCCTATCCAGATCCTCCTGCAGAGCCTTCCTACCCTCGAGCAGATTGACATACACACCTAACTTGGTGTCATCTGCAAACTTGCTGAGGGTGCACTCGATCCCCTCACCCAGATCATCGATAAAGATATTAAAGAGGACTGACCCCAGTACCGAGCCCTGGGGGGACTATAATTACATGTAGCTTGGTCACAATGCATCTTTGCGACTTTGTCTGAGTCAGCTTGTGTCTAAGATTTAGGGAAAAAAATCTGGTTTTATTTGCAGATCCTACCTGCTTTTGAAATTCACAATCTGACGGAAATCACTCTGCAGTTCCCCCAGAAAATTGTAACCTTTGAGACTTTGCATTTTCAAAAGGATCTTCATGAACTCATCTCATCCCCTGGCAGGAGGATGAGCAGTAGCTCACTTTGCACAGCCAGCACTGGGGTGACCTGAGGCAGTGACAACCCCAACGTGACCCAGGGGCTTCCCCTCACTGTGTGGCTGTGAAGCGATCAGAGGCCCTGCTTGTCACAGCCATCAGCGTACAAGACCTCATTTAGTCCTGCAAATCCACCTACATGCTGGAGGGATGGTGGCATTTAGACTAATTAAACAGATTCTTACCACTGCATCATTGCGGGCATTAATTATTTATGTGCAGGGACAGCAGGAAAACCAACCACACTTGCTTGGATGCTGCATAGAGAGAGAAGGTGACGACAGAGAGCTCAAAAATGCACTTGCAGCTCCTGATCCTTGCAACAACCCCACAGAAATACCATGAAATCCCCCTCGACTAAATAAGAACAAGAGGAACCTTGCTGCAATGCGCCAGGGTGGAACAGAAGGAAGGGGGGAGATTTCCTTCCTTGTCCCCAATTCACCCTGAAAAAAGCCCTGAGTCAAGGTAAAAGACTGCCGGTCCAGGAATAGCCACACCATCTGCTTGGAGCGGGGACAAACTGCCCCTACCTGCTGCTCACAAGCAGCATGGCACAGCATGAGATGGAGGGGGGGATGACACCACAGCTCCCACCAGGCACAAGCCAGCAAATCTGCCCTGCTCGGTTTCATACCCTGCTACACTGGACCAGCAGCAGGGCATCATTTACAAAGCTGGGCACTCCACGACGGAGCTTGGAGCCAAATCCTCAGCTGAGGACATCTCCTCTGGCCTTTGCACTGTGACGTTTGTCAGCACCAACACAGGCTCGCAATTCTTTGCGGTGTTCATCACCCAAGTCAAAATAAAAGCAAAAAGAGACCCTAATGAGCTGCTACACTTGCCAAATAGAACAGACGCTCAAAAAAGGCACCGCGCAGCCAGCACTATTTTAAAATAAATTTTTTAGGTTAAGTCTTAAAGGAAAAGAGGCAGGCAGGTTTGGAACCTCCTGCTTGCCATGGTTCCTTCCAAAGCTTTTAATTGCCTGTTCTTATCTGAGAAAAGCATCTACATATATTGATACTTATTCATGAGCACTAACGCTGTATCAGAGCAAACACCTCTCTCGTCAGAGATCAAAGCAGGGAAGGTTTTGAGGAGCAGAGCCTGGCACTTGTATTTTGAGGTGCCCACCTCACTAGGGACTTCCCTTGGATCCTCCTTCATTCTCCTTGCACTGTCAGTGTCTGCCAAACGCTCAGCTCTCCAAATTCTGTACAAGAAAAAAAAAAAATTCCCCTTTTGTCTTTGGGGTTTGTTTTAGCACATCCAGAGAAGACCTCACAGCAGGCAGCAGCAGCCCAGGTCTCACAAATGCCCCAGCACAGAGGAACAGCGGGTGCCCGGGGCAGGACCAGGGGCATCAGCACACACCTGGCTCCACAGACAGAGGCACAGGCACTGCCCAAGTGCATTCACAGGGCACCGAGGGCATTTTGTGCAGCGCTCAGATGTAGCTGCTGCCAGAGCTGCCCACGATCCTATCAGTCTAACTCCTCTGACTCATTTATTAAGTACCCAGAGTACTCCAAACTGATAAACAACATCCACAGCTCTCCCCGCCACACCTCTTGCACCACAACCGCATTAGAAAGAAGCTGCAAAACCCGAATACAATACTAGGATTACTGAAATAACTCCCCATTTCCCTATAATTAACAGATAGCACTGGGACTTTATTTAATTGTTTCTGGATTAATATATTCATGGCTCTTTTTTCTTTTGATACCATTCCAAAACTCAGCTAGAATTGGAAAGAGGCCTGGATTGGCAAGCCTAGAGCAAAGCTGAATTTAACAGGCTGGGGCAAGGGGAAGGATTAGATGTAATATGAAAAATGTTATTTAGCCCCCTTTTTTTTTTTCCAGAAATGTCACGCTAAGTGGTAGGCTGGCCCCCTGCCAAAGCTTGATGCATCAAGGGTCACAGTGGCTTCAGAATGGCAGTAATTTTTTATTATTTTTTTTTTTTATGCTGAGCCTCCGTAATTTGATTGTTCAAGCTGATAGATTTACATCACATCGGAGCAGGGGATGCTAAGATGCTGACTATCAATTTAAAGGGCAGAGCATTTGTGTGTGCAGAGAAACACTTAAGTGTGGGCTTGGAAGCACTGAAGGCTTGCTTTTCCTTCTGGATGAACAAATGTTGTTGATTGTGAGATAAGGAGCAGAGGGGCAGAGATATGGGTGAGATACGGCATTTTGGGAAGCCAGAGAATAACTGGATGACTGAATGGATGTGACTGCTGGAGGTACCTCAGTGCCTTCCAGTTCAAGCCTTGTAGAGCAGAAGAGGCTTCGCAACACTCCCAGTTGCACACAATGCTCCCTTTTTGCTACTGTTTTTTGGATGAGAAATGAGTTGTGCCTGCTCTCTCATAAATCATCGTAGAAATTTTAATCAGTGACAAAAAGGGGCTGAGCAAACAGGGATGAGGGAGAGTCTGGGACAGAGAAACAGATCAGGAGTGGGACCTGGGCAGGTCTCCAGGTGCCAGAGTGACCAGTCACCGTGCTGGCCTCCCTTCCTCCTCCCAGGTGTTGTCCTCAGCATCTGCCCTCGTTCCCTGCCTCCAGATGGCCACTGCTAATGACTGGTATTTTGCATCCACCATTACCTGATAGCATACTATCCTCACGATGATTTAATTTGCCTGATTGCTGCTTCTAACAGGCAGACAGAAAGGCCCGTGATTCGTGTGACTCTGATTGAACTGGTAATGATGCCATCGCATGTGCTAATTAACATTTGGGTGTCCTTCACGAACATGCCACACAAATTCTGAGTTTGGATCTCCAGCATTATTAGAAAAAAAACATTGCTCTCAGCAGCAGCTCACTGCAAGCTGCTTCCATGCTGGTTTTGTCATTTGGATGCAGGATTTTTCCTGTAGACTGCTTGTTAGCATGTTGTGTTTGGACATACAAGTTCTTTTTCCCCCCTTAGTCTTTTAGCTACTCTGCAGAATCTCAGAAGCAATTAGCACTTCCACACGTGGACACACGAAGGGGGATGTGTGATATCCGAATAAAGATACTTAAAATCAGATTTAGAAGTACCAGGAGGGCTGGAAAAGAGCTTGGGAGGTCAGCTCATTCCTTGCTTCTCTTGTTAATCAAAAGGACACAAAACTTTTAAAAAAATAATAATAAAATGAAATTAAAAAAAAAAGAAAGAAAGAAAGAAAGAAAGAAAATCTAAGGTCTGGTTAATCTTCTTGATAAAATCACAGCCCATCTTACACTGTTTTCCCCTACCTGTATTAGCATGCATGGTTCATTGGCACTGCAACCACTTTGGTGATCCTTCCCAGGTACTTTATGACCTCTAGCAAATGCAGACCATGCTGGAATCCCACTCTTGTACAGTCCGGTGCTTTAAAAAAAGATCAACAATAGCTGAACCATTCCTAGAAGTGTTTTGCCTACAGTTTCCTTAAAAGTCTTCCGGGGAGAATTTGCCATATCTCACATATTTACTGGCCTGAGTCAAAGCAGAAACTATTAACTATTAAAGAATGTCCAAAATATGCAAAATGTATATAATTTTGAAGTCATACCATTTCAGGTTGATCTAAAACTTTTTCACTGTTAAATCTGATTTTCAGCTTGATTTGTCTTTGGAAAGAAGTCCTGTTAAAATATACATTTCTATCTCCTCATTTTTGGTATAGCTGAGACAAGCTACAACTGTGAAAAGTAGCTGAACAAACTGCTAGAATACCTTACTTACTGAGAGCAGAGCGTTTAACTTATTATTCTTAACTAAAGAGAAGAAAGGACAACACTCATTACTGATGTAAGTACTGTGATTTCTGCTCACAACCACAGAGCATATAGGCTGCAATTATACTGTGACCCCACTACTGTTAAGCCTTCCTTATTACTATACAACTAACATACCTGGAGATTAAGATTTAAATTTTCCAGGCCACTTACAGGCTTTAGAGAACCATTTCCAAAAATTAAAATGAATGGGAGCTGGGTGTCTGCCTCTGTTTAGAAATGCTAATTTACAGGTCTCCCAGCACATGTTCCCTGTGGCAGGAGAGCTATGAGGTGCACTGCTCACTGTGCTTTGGTGATAATCATGCCCTGGAGAGACCAGGTGACAAAACCAGAGAGAAAATTGGAAAGATAGCCCTGCATATTTCTGGAGGATGAGCAATCCTGCATCTACCCTTCCTGCTGCTCTGGGTTATTGAGGGCTTCCTAAAGGCTGTGGTACTCCATGCCAAGAACTGCTTTTCAACAACTTTAAGCTGAATTCCATTAAATTAAAAATACATAAAGCCTAAACCTTGTTTTCTTTCAATTTTAGTGTTCAGAGAAGTAGAAAGGATTGATATGTCAGTAATAGCAGACTGGTGAGAGAAGAATTTATGACCGTAGAAATGCTGAGGCACCGCAATATAAAGAAACACTTAAGCTTTTCTATTAAAGTTACTCATATTAAAAAGTAATAGAAGTTTGGGGTTCTTTGAGGCTTTCCTTATTTCATTGGAGTGATACCAATGAGCAGCAATTTGTCAGAACCAGAGAGCTGAAGCCATCGCCCTGCCCTCAGCATGCAGCTCTAGCACAGCACAGGAACATACGGCTGGAAGAGATGCAGCTGCTCAGGGGTGTCCCGCAGGAGCATCAGCTTTGTGCAGGACTGTGCTGGCTTTGAGCACCCTTCTGTGACTTCTCTCTGACTCCTAATCAAAAAAAAAAAAAAAAAAAAAAAAAGAAAGAAGTCTGGGTTTGATCTCTGCAGAGCTGTAAGATGGGGTGAATCCAGTCCAGAAGTCTGGCAAATAAAACACGGCGAGCTCGCCTGCGAGGCTGCTTCCTATTAGGAAAATTCAACCTTTCACTGCAACCAACAAACAGCAACAAACCTGATAAATGTGCAAAATCTAGATGCCAAAAGAAAGAGAAATGAGTTAGGCTGGACAAAGGGGAGAAGATGAAGCATGAGGGGTTAGAAATAAACCTGGGACAACACTTGGAGTGGACAGCACCGGTACATGCTGATGAGTTCCTTTGACACAGCGTGTTCCGAGGTAAATGATGGTCTCTGGTTATGCTTAAAGACGCATGTTAATGCTCATTCAAGAACTTCAGGAAGGTTTCTGGGGAGGTCAAAGTGGGAATTACACAACCTAGACCTCACCCTGTACAGAAGAATGATATTCGTAAAATAAAATTGATCTGTTTCCTCAAATGAGCTCTTAGGAAGAACAGCTATTGCCTAAGATGCTGAGAAAAAAAATTTACTGCTAACCCATCCTCAGAAATATAAATAAATGATCCTAACCACTCTTTCAGCTCTCATCTCTATGATTCAGTCCCCTGCTGCCCTGTTCCTCCTCCACTAATAACAGCTCCAGTATTAAAAATCCGCAAAAGGAGGAATATTGGGTTGAGTTTCCTTAGCACTATGGTTAATGCTTTCCAAAGAGAGAGAAAGACCGAATTTTTATTTATTCTTCAAATGCCTTGGCACATCAACATATGACATCTTGACCAAATATCATTTTCCCAGGGAGGAAAAAGATCTAAATTTGGATTTACCAGAGAAAATCTACGTTTTTTCTTATAGGAAGGATGGAGATGAGCAGTATCGTAAATTGAGTTTCTTTCTCCAAATAGTTTATAAGTGGCCACGTCTCAGCCAAAGCAATCCAGCAGCTCTCAAAAAAAAAAAAAAAAAAAAAAAAAAAAGCTTCTAGCAAGACTGAATGTTTTGCAACTCCGATGCACACTAATAAATATTTTCCCCCCCGTTTTGCTTGTGCTACATAACCAGCTGGTATTGCACACACAAGCAGTTCTGCAGGTACAGGGTTCTGCAGGTACAGGGTTCTGCAGAGAGAGTTTTACTTCATCCAAGGTCAGAAAATTGTTCTAGGTGAGGAGTTTTCCTTAATGTTGAGACATTACCATTTGCCCTGCTGATGCGCATAAAGTTGAACTTGTCAGATCTAATTGATTTGCAGTCCTTGTGGTCAGAGGGTGAGCTAGACTTAAATACCAGGGGAAAAGGTTAGTTCAATACCCTTCTGCGTTATCTCTCACTGCTCTGAGAGAAAAGGTATTTCCTCAATTCATTTACAGTACAACATTTTGCCACTCCTAGTCTATTTTAGTCAGTTTTCACTTTGTTTACTGTATTTGTGTCAGAAGGAATGTGTTTGTCACAACAACATGGGACTGCCCAACTCTACGTGATGAACTGAGGAGCAGGAGTAGCCCAGTAACTCCTAGAAATAGTTTCTGAATAGTCCCGACCTCACCATGATCTATTTGGTACATTTCAACTTCTATTTTTAGCAGTTTCCATTCATTCAGCATTTCAAAGTCAGGGCTCCATTAACAACTGTCAAAGAAGTAAAACTACCTAATGTGGGAGAAAAGGAACAAGAGAACTAGAAGAAGAAAAACATGAGGGTTAGCACAGTGTACTTGCCACCCAAGGCTGCAACTCCCCCAGCTGCCTCATTCCTACAATGACTAGGATTATGCTCAACTCCCTCAAGCTGATATGGGATGATATCTGAAAGGGATATGAATATTGGATATCTCAACTGCCAAAATGCTTTCAGTTGCATACCTAGGGTACTTTTGGTCTTACATCTGTGTTCTTGGATTCAATTTTTTGCAAGGGGAAAAGACAGATCACCAAAATCATAGCTTTTTTTTTCCCTCTAGCTTATTGAGCAGTTCCCTGGTCCTGTTGAGTTTACTGGCCTTCGTACTTTAATTCTTTCTTTACTTCTTTTTGTCATTCTCCTTATACTTTTCACTCTACTGATTCTACTTTATTCTTACACATGCCAGCTCCCATTTTCCTTGTTTATGTTCTCCATTTTCTTGTTTTTTTAGGTGATGCTATAGATATGGTGTCAGGTCTCCTTGTCAAGCCATCACATGGGAGTCTCTATGGAGATAGCAATCACAGCACTTGGAAGGACCTCCTAAGTCCATCTACTTTACACCAACCCTTCCTGAGGGACATATGGGCAACCTGTACTAAAATCTAATACAAACACATCAGGAAAGGGTCTGTGCAAGATTCACACAGACTCTGTGCCTCTAGACTGCTGAGCCCTGGAAGCAGAGATTTTGGGGACTCGGTCCCCACACTATCCAGCCTTCTTGTTCAAAAATAGCTTTGAAAACTGGGCTTCCCCGTCTGTGCAAGTAGGACAAGTCTCCAGAGAAGGTGATGCTCTCAGACAAGCCCTGCAAATTCCCAACATTGCCATGAAAACTGCACATACATTCTATTTTGTCAAATGTTAATTGCCTTCTTAAAGCATAGCTTTTACCACCCCCACAGCTTTACACACTAAAAGCTCTTTCATGTATAAATAAAATCTGCTTTGCTTTTGGGTGGGTTTTAATTGAGAAAAAAAATGCACTTAGTATTCCATGCTCTGCTCCTCTTCCCCCACCCAGTTGAGAGTAGGATGGAGTCTCCTCTGGTGATACAGAAAGCAACGCAAGGACTGCCAAGGGAGACCCAACAGCTGTGAGATGACAACCTGCAGAATAGAAAAGGGGATGTCACATGTATAAAGAGCTCTGGAAATGCACCTTTTTCTCTGATATCGTATTTTTCTCCCATCATGCAAAATTATCTCAGTCTTGCTTCCTTCTGCAAACACATTGCTTTTCCTCATGCCATCCCATTGCAGCAGTTCTAGCTGGCAGCACTCCCTTCCATCGCATCACTACCCTGGCACCATTTATCAGCTCCCACCAGCTGAAATGGAGCTCCCAATGTTTGGGAGCAGAGAGGTTGATAAGTTTCAGCACAGAGGTTGATAAGTTTTGTTTTTCCCCTGACTAAGAGTGAGAGAGTACAGCCTGAGAGCGTATTATTTGACTCACAATTTTAAACCTTGGAATATTACTTTTTATTATTATTCTAGAATGAGGTAACAATGCATCACTGATTTTTACAGTGAGTCAGCACTGCTATTTTTCAAAGCAACCTTTTATCTGCCCTTATTAATCACATTTGATACCACACTTATATCTGCCTCTGCCACATCCAAGGAGCGTGTTCCTTCCCTTTTGGGAGGAACAAAACCCAGGGCCTGGAGCTGTTTGTTTGAAAGGTGGGGGCTCAGGAGCAGTTTCCCTTCTCTTTCCCTTGGCACAGTCAGTGAAGAAGGCTGTAATGGCAGTCAGAGCAGCACCCTTTTCTTTTCAGACAGATTTTTTCCTTGTGTACACCAGAAGAGCTAACCTGTCTCTTTAAGGATCAGAAATAGCTGTGATAGCCTTTCCCAGTCCTTGCCTCCTCCAAGTCTTTCAGCCGCCCCTTTCCTTACAGGGCCTGCTTGCTGCCCACCTCCATCTGGCTCCCTGGCCGGGCATGAAGGTGCCAGCTCTGCTGGTCTGGCAGTTGCTGCTTATTAGCACTTCCCAGAGGCTAACGGGGTAGCTTTCTTGGGGGAAATCATCCACACAACAGCAGTACAGACTGAAGCAAGTGGTATTTGAAAAGGGGAGATACTAGAGAGGATAATACATGAGTTTGCTCATCAGATCTTGGTTTGAAAATCAGACTGGATTTGCGTATGGTAGCTGACTTGAACCTTACAAAAACTGTCCCAAACTCTGTCTTCAACCCTCGTTACCATCTACCCTTGTCCTGAGGTCTGCGTTTTGTGGTCAGGCACAGGCTGTGGTGCCTGTTGCAAGATCAGTGACAAGAAAGCAAGATGCTGAAAACAAGCAGAGAAGATGAGCATTCCTTGCTCAAATAATGGGCTATCATGTCCTATCTCCTCATTACTAGCGGTCCATCAGATGTCCAAAAGAGGTGATTTTGGTTACTATCTCTGCCGGCCCATTTCAGACCAGCAAGTTACCTCCAGCAGCAGAAGGGGGCTCACAACCTCTTGCTGCTAACTACGCCGAGTTCCTCTCTCTTCTGAGTACACATGAGGATGGGTGTCTGTGGTGGCCTTGGACCTCTAGCGAGACCATGACATCTCACAGATTTAGGGATTTTGCAATATGCATAAACATCTACTCGAGCCTGGCCTAAGTCACCCAACTGGTGCTGCCAATGGCTCAGCACCAGCCCCTCTCCCTCTTGCTGCAAATGTTTACATTGCACTGAGAGATTCAGCTGGATTTGGAGCCTGGGCAGTCAGAACATTAATCAGGCTGCAGAAATCGACAGGCAAAAGCACCGACCAGAGAAGCAGGATGCCAAAAAACAGAATTAGTTCCAGGGATCAGGGGAGAAACAAGCACATTTAACATTTTACTCCAGCGGCTGCAGCAGCTAATCTTTCTGCCGCTGAGGAATGTTTATGTCCCTGAGTTACAGAAATGTTTGCTCTGGAAGCAGTGCCAGAATGTTTTGAAACAGGGAAATGAAAGGACAACAAATAAGTCCATTTGATAACAAAGCAAGACAGAGCTCAAAGAGATTCTATGGGCTTTAAGGGCGCATGAGCAGATGCCTGCCGAAGGCTGCAGCCAACACCCGGTAAGAGCACCATTCACAGAGCAGGAGCTCCCAAAAACACTGCCACAGAGGACTTGTGACTACAAAACTTGGCAAGTCAACAGCCTCCTTCCTCAGCAGCTTCTGTGCAGTTTTAGGGACCCATAGAAATAGAAAATGCACTTTTGGTATTGTCAATAATATTTGTCTCTTTCGGATGCGCTGGCTCTATTATGTTAATTGCTTCCCTCTCTACACTTTATTTTAAGGTGAGCATTAATTGATTTCTAACTGTAATCACAATTATGGCGTGTTATTCTGATTAATGAAGGGCTTGATTAACAGATAAGAAGGTGCTACTGTTTTCATTTTTGGAAGAAGAGATGAAATATGTTTTTACTCCATGGCTGAAGTGCTAATTTCACTAGAGAAAGTGGTGCTAATGCAAGGCAATTAATCATCTATTTTGGTAATTTACAGTAATAAATTATTACTCATGGCATAGAACTTGCATCTGTAGATTAAACTCAGAGCTGCAGGATATGGCTATCTCTAGGTACTACACGGTTTAGCTCTTAGCATACTTGATGCAGCTCTTTGGAATTCCCAGGCAAGGAACACTCCTGGCGATGCAGCTCTTAGAGGGGACAAGAACCGGCCACCCCGTCCCCTTCCCGATGTCCCTGTCTCACTGCCATCCTGCAAATCCAGGTTGCAGGGTCAGCCATAGGGCTGGGCTTTCCCCCCCCCCCCAGATTCTAAACAATATGATAGCACCCTGACTTGGAGATTCATCATGATTTCTCTTTATGGTGCTGCCCTTAACGGAAACCAAGGCAGGGCCTTGGGAAGAGGGCAGGACCACAGTCATCTCTAACCCAGCATTTTCAAAGGATACAATTTTAAAATTGATCTTGGGAGGATTCTCACTTATTTTTCTCTGGGTAAACATGGCCTCAAAAAGGGAAAGCAAAACAAAAATAGCTGAAAGCCTTAATTACAGGGCAGCTGACTTCCAGAGGGCTAAAATTCAAAGACTCTGCCCACCAAGAAAAGCAAGGAGGAGTGCCTGCTGCCATCCCGCACCTGGAGGCTTTGTCCTCTGCACCAGGACTGAGAAAACAGCCAAGGACCAACCCGGAGCCTGATGCCCGCTGGCACCAATAGGGCTCATTTGGCAAAGAACCTGCTCCAGAGTCTGGAAAAACACAAAAAGATTTGTCTTTTAGGCTAAATATTATGGCTCAGCCTAGCACGCCCAGCCCATAGCTCCCCATGTCACACTGCCCCTGCAGTGCTGCTACCTGCAAGCCTGCTCGTGACCCCATGCCCAACAAAACCACAGTTCACGCTCTGTCCCCCAGGGCTGGATGAACCCTTCCAACCGTGAGCAGCCACATTCCCAGGCAAAGGCTGGAAGAGCTTATTTGACATGCTGCCAGCTGCAGAGCAATGATGAGGATAAATTATCTGCTCCCTGCTGCTATCATTTCATGGACAGCTTCATTAGCTCAGCTCGCAAGTGCAGCCTTGGTGGGGGAGCTTAATATTGACAAGTGATTTTTAGGTTTTCCACTGCAGCAGCACTTCACAGCCTGATGCACGGTCCAGGTCTGCATGGCATCTATCACTGGGAATGCTTTTGCTTTTAAGGAGCTGTGCTTCTGCCAAGCAAGCGAAGTTTAGGGTGATTGGAACTATTTGCAAATTCAGCTGTTCCACAAATAAAAGAAATTACAGCTAGAAAAGAATGTTATCATGGGCCAGATCACTGCCAGCACATCTGTCCATACATGATGAAAACAATTCGTTTTCCATTATTTTGCTTAGGGATTAAAACCCCACCAGAAATACCAGGCAGGGCAAATCACCACAGCTCATGAAGCAAGTGGAACCAAACCATATCGCTTTACACCCCAGCACGACACAGAGTTAACGCTGTGTCAGACTGCTTATTTCCTCCTGTTTGTGCAGAAGGGTGCAGTCACATGGCTGAGCCAGGCAGCCAGAGAAGAGATGCCTTCCTTGCAGGATTTTCATGAGGCCCAAGTCACGATGCTCTGAGCCAGAACAGCCACTGCAGCGGGGCTGATAAGGATGCGCACAATTGCCTTGTAGAATCAGAGACTTATTACTCACGCTCCGCTCCGTTATGTTTACTTGGAGAAGAATGGCAACTCCGCACAAGGTACCAGAAGAGCAGATAAACTTGTTCTGGCTCTGTTCTGCACCACCAGAAAGAGCTGATCCATTCTTCCCAGGTGCTTACAGCGTGCCCGCTGTGCCATGTGCGTGTTTGCTTTGTAGCAATGGGCAGCAGATATGCTTGAAAGGAAACAACGGGCAAGAATAAACAAAAAATATCTAATTTTACAATGGGCACATCTGCTGAATAGCAGCTTTCTAGCCAGACGTCCTAATCACAGTTTTATGGATTGGTATTAGAGCAAAATAAAACCTCAGTTCTGCCTGAGCATAGAAAATAGGGCAGGGACAGAGCAGCCGCATTTCAGCCGTAATGTCTGGTACTATTCGCAGGCCTGTTTTTGGTTCTGGTTCGTGGTGTTTGTTTTTTTTTGTCTTTTTTTTTCCTTTTTTTTTTTTTTTTTTTTTTTTGAGATAACACCTCTCTTCTCAACCGAAGTCTCAATTTGCATTCAGCATCATTCCCAATCATCTGTTGTTTTCCTTATAATCAAGTCAGTGAGTTATAGATCTCAGTGGTAGCAAAAGACATCTCAGTGCGTCAGGAAGGCTGTGCTGTCAACACCCCTTAGTGAGCTGAAAAAAATCAGGTTCACCTTCCTTGCATCAGGACCGAGGTACACAACCCATTTTTGCCACAGCCACACCAATGGAAAGCAAGTCAAACTCCACCCCAAGAGTAAGGTCATACATATAGGGGAAAAAAAGAGAATAATTGCTGGAAACATCCCCAAATGTAGTTTTTAAGTTGCAGCTGTTTTTGTGTACGTCTGCTGCTGCTCTAGACTTTATGAACACAAGTCAGCGATTTTGAGGCCAGAAGGGACTATCAGATCATTTAAACTGACCTCCCATCTAACACAGGGCAAATAATTCCTTGCTACTTCTTTACAGAGCCTGACAAATTGCATTGGGCAAGAGCACGTCTTCCCACAAGGCATTCAGTCCTGAAGTGATAACTTGGGAGAGATCACTTTCATCTGGCAGTTTTGTTTAAATCATTTACCGCCCTCATTGACTGTAATAATACCAAAATAAATAATACTTCATATCGTCCAATTTTCTTCTTTTTGAAGGACTCGAGGTCCTTTGCAGCAGTGGATATACAAAACAGCAGCCCCCTTCTCACATGGGCAGGAGATGGATGCTCTTCCTGTTGAAGGCAACCATAAGAGGCTTAAGTGGAAAGTCTGCTGCTGTTTGATGGGCACTGCTGTCTGACATCCTTTACGTGTATGAAATTATTATCAATTAGTCTAGAAAATAGCACCCTGCAACACATAGTATTATGAGTTCACTGACAATGCCACAGCATGAGCTTGTTAAACCCAACTGAATCCTGATTATGCAACTGGAAAGGGAAATAGAAATTGCTCCAAAGATAAAAGCTTCCAAGGGGATGCAAAAAAAAAAAAAAAAAAATTAGAGCAGAATTGTTTTCCTTCATCATCCTGCTTTAAATTAGATTGCTTTCTCTGTAGCAAAGTGTAGCAGCTTTACACTTCCAGCCTCTTTTCAAAGGCAACTTAGATGGGTGGAGAACAGTACTAAAGAAGTTTTTATTCTAATTGCTCTTTTAGGAAAACATCACTGACTGAAACTGTTTTTTCATTGCCAGCCCGGTTGGTATATTTATGCCTGCCAGGCAGCACGAAAACAGGCCAGATCACAGCATGCCATCAGGACAGGGGTCACTTCGCACCAACTCATCCAGGCAGGATCTCCACTCAGCTCCTTCTCATCCCCTTCCCAGCACCAGGCAAAGCCAAATGCACAAGCAAGGGCTTTCCTGCTCCAAGTGTCAGCACAGCCAGGAGGGTTCCGCTGCTTATCCCAGTCCCCTGAAACTAGGGAAAAATACTTGTTTAGAAGTAGTGGCATCCCCATCCTCTAACTCTTGGGTCACCTCCTGCTAAACAAGCCTAACAGTTATTGTACACTTGGTCACAGACTGCATAAGGTGGAAACAAATCTTGAGAATTACCTCTCTATTGCGAAGTTAACCTTTGCAGAATAGACAGGTACATTTGAAGAGCTGGATCTCTTCTTTCTCAAGCAAGCAGAAAGCTTTCATTTCCTCAGCTAGTTTCCTGAGCTCAGAATCACTTAAGTTGGAAAGGACCTCTTGGAGGTCATTTGCTCCAAGCCCTGCTCAAGTAGGGCAGGTTGCCCAGGCCCATTAGCTGCTTTCTCTACTACCACCATTAGCAAAACAAAACCCACACAATCAGCCAACCAACCAACCTCATGACTTCCACACATCCTGCTTTTACAGTTTGGAAGAGCAGCTCTGGAGTCAAGATCTGCTATTAAGATGCTTCAGATCTCCCAGTCCTGGCAACAACTTATTCCAGGAGGTTATATGACGGATCACCAGAGATCACTCTCAGCCAGTTATCTGGTATCTGATCTTCTACACTTCTTTCTGTGCCTAACATTGCATATGTACAAAAAAAATACGCAAGTAAACATATGATGGATACACACGATATACATGACATCAAGCACAGCAGGCAGCTTGTCTTAGAGTTTCTATACAGCTGTGGTAGCACAGGCAAGATTCTAATAATTAAGATTTTATTTTCTGTTCTCGTTAAGCACATAGCATACAACACATGTGGCAGACAGTTTTTTGTCTCACTTTTAACTAGGCAGACAGAAAAAAAATCTTCAGGCTGCCCCAAAAGACAGAGGAAATGGATTTAAAGTCATTAATCCTTAAAAGCATCTACCATCTGTGCTGCAAGCACTGCCCTGCCTGGAAGATTGAGCAGGACAAGGCTCAGCCGATCACAGCCCAGCAGCCTCACCTAAGTGCCCGTGCCAGCAGGTGCAAATCTGGTGTCACAAAGCTTCCCTTTCCAACACTACAGCCAAATCTTCTGATGGAGGAGAAAGCACAGAGCCAACACTTAGGCCCAGGACATTCCCACCCTTGCCAAAGATAAGTATGATCCTATTAAGGAGACCTGAAGCTGCTACACCCCACTTTAAATGCCTCATTTAAATGTCTGCAATTAGGTAGGTTGAGTTCAGGCACAAGTGCCTGAAACGCATTCATTAATCCTCCAACTCGTGCTGGTTCCTTTCCAAAAGGCATTCTATAACAAGGGCTGTATCACACACTGCTCACTGATTCTCCAACCACACCCCCTAATGAAAGGAATTTAGAAATGCTCTCTTTCTATTTGCTTATAAACACTTTATTAATTTGCCTGATGATACGTTTACAACATTAGCATGCTGTTAATTTTCAACAACATATTCTTGAACCATCCATCCATTCTGAGAGACTGAGCTCTTAAAAGATCTGCCTCCATTTCATTATAGTTTATTATTGTATTTCATTCAGTATGTACAGTGCAAATTAGAAAACCTGCAAAGCTTTCTCATCACAGAAATAATTACTGCCTGGTGGTCTAGAAAGTAAAAAAAGTAATCTGTGCTAATTGAAACAGTAAAATATGCACTTCTCAGAATCAGCTTGTTCAATACCTTGAATAAAACACACAGCCCCCTGAATTTGGCTCCTGCGCTCTGGATTATAAATTCTCCTCCTTTTCTATCTTTCATACCACTTAAAAACTGGAAGTGCTGGTATTAATTATTTTAAGATATTTTTTTTTGGCAGTCACTTCCTCTAATAAAATTCTACTCCCCTAGGGAATTATACATCATTTAATTCAACTTTTCCTGTGTCTCTTTCATGAGAGCAGACGTGAAAGGAAGCTGTCATTCCAGCCTGTATTCCAGCCTTCAATTCCCTCACATCTTTTGAGGGTCACATCAACAGGAAACAATTTTTTCCCCCCAAACACACTCATACCAAGCTCTAGAAAAGTGGTCCAGCTGCAGCTCCCTGCAGGTTCTCACACAGGCACTGGGCAGACCTAGCCCAAGCTGCCTGGTTCTCCTCTGTGTGTTCACACAACTGTGGGAAGTTTGTATTGAACTAATAATCCTGTATGATTTTTAATCCTTGAAAAAGTTTACTTCTGGAGCTCAGAGTCAGCACAGCTCAGCATCTTGGTGACACACAGAAAAGGCATCATGCAAAACACCCACATTCCAGAGGCTGGGACATACACAGGCACTGAGGGAATTGGGTGTGCTGTGACAAGAGGTGAATTTGTATTTTTTGAAGTCATGAAATTATGATAAGTATACACTTGCACCACAGCTTAAGTTGAAGCACTAAGCAGTCCACCCCTAGGTCATGCTGACAGCAGCAGGTTGATGCTCTGCTTCTGTTTCCTCTTCATAGTGCGAGAGAATAAACTATTAGTTCTTACCCAGTGTTTAGAGCTTCCCTCCTCAGCAGAGAAGGAAGATACAGGCAAAAGGTAGGGGAATATTTTACAACATCCTCAGGGCTGCAAGAGGTAGTAAAATGTGCCTGCCAAGTTCTAGGGGTGAGCTGACACCCAGTCCTGCTCACAGGAAAGCAGCATGCTCAGAAAATGCTGCAGCCTGCACTACAGGGGTCCATGCTTCTCCCACCCTTGATCCTTTGCTCTGGGGTCCATCTGGTGCAGCCACCCCAGCACTAGAGTGTCACTTCCACACATTTTCTGTGAAAATCTGGGGACTACTTTCCTTTTCTTCCCCTGCCAAAAAGAATCAAGCTACTTGAAATGCTTACCTCTCACTTCCTGATGTGACAGAGAGCTGAGCTACGACCTGAGAAATACATAACCACTTGAAGTGAAGGCAAATAAATGGTGCTTGCAGAAAGAGCTTATTAGCATGGTGCACTATTTTCTGATAGTCACAAGAGGCAATACATTTTAAGTACTTCAAGAGAAGCGGAAAGTGTTCCTTGGATGAGTTCAAACAGAACACCAGCTAGGTATATCCAGGGTGTCTGGGCAAGTGCAGATTGCTTGTTTTTAGAAACTGAGGATCAGATCATCTTTGTGTTGTCCTGAATCTCAGAGTCCAAAGGACAGTGCACAGCAGCTGTGGCTGGAACATGAGATTAAGGCTCATGAAATCAGAACCTCAACTCTCCTCCTGAGAACCTCACTCATTTTACCCTTTCCTCCCACTTACATAAGGTTCAAAGGTTTTTGGCAAGAGCCTGTCCCTTGTTCTGTTTCTTTAGGGTACATTTGTAGCTGTTGCTGTCATACAGCTTCTAAATTTGTAGAAGTGCCCTGAGCTTGAACTCTTGAAGTCCACTCCCAAGCATCCTAGGAGCATTGTGGAATTGCCAGGAGTGATGCCTCAAGCCACAGAAGCAACCACTTTAGCAGCCACAATGCTAGTGAACAATTAGGATCTGTACAAACCCGAAGTGTTTGCCTCTAACAAGAACTCTCTCCATCACCAAGTTCAGAACTAAAAAGCAAAATGCTTGTTGCTGCACCACAGCCCTATGCATCAACAGTAGGAAAGGAGGAAGCTCTGAGTTCTCATCCCCAGTGTTTACTTTTATATAAATATGGTCCTAATTGCAGTATCAGCTTCAAAGCCCAAAGGCCTTTATCTCCCGAGAATGCTTTGAAACCATCTTGCTTTGAGAACAGACACATTCCATCAGAAAAGCCAAAGCCACAAACCATCATTCACATCTCTGGGTGGCTTTTGTATAAAAACAAACTGTTTGGAGAATCTTGTGCTGTTCCTCTGGAGATGGTAGGGCACATAGCCCCAGTCTATGTATAAACTATCTAATTTCTCCACAAATATCATTCTTTTCATGGTCTTGAAAGTGTTTCCGGCTTCCCAAAGCTGTTTATATTTGACTCAGTCATAGCCCCCCAGCCCTGCACTATCTAAAGGAGGGAAGATATGTACTGTATCAAGCAGCCACGTGTTTGTTCTTCATCCCAGCCACACAACCAATTTCATTTTTCACAGTTTTCCTCAGCACTTCATCATAAAATGGCATCAAGTACAGAGAGCCCCAGATCTTTGTCTACAAAAGGCAAAGTCCTACAGCCAGTGGTGCTAGTGGTCTCCCTGAGCTCTGGCAGGGCAATTGGGAGTGCAAAAAGTTTGGAAGAGTATAACCTCCATTTTCACAGGTCCAGGGTATAAATGAAGAACTGAATTCTCGACAGCTCAGATCTCAAGAAGATTTGAATGCCTTGATAAAAAGTTAATTAAGCATTTTTAAAAGCCCCATCAGAGCTTAGAAAATATCATCTGTAAGTCTCCCTGCTGCCTCACCAGCCTTTAGGGCAGCAGCCTCCAGTAAATCAATCAATTTAAAAAAAAAAAACAAGGAGGATTCAAGATTATTCGGAAATTTATATTCATAGCTTTGATGACTGAAAGAAAAACCAATGTTCTCTAAATTCCCCACTTTGAAGAAACACACGTAGCTGAAGGGCTGAGCATCCGCTTCACCTCGTAATGTGAAGTCGAAGGCCTGGCTTCTGCTCTCCCAGTCTGATGCATTTCCACTTTTCTCCCCATTCTCCTCATAGATAACTCACACTTTCCCTTGAGAGACTTCAAACTTCAGTCTAAATGGCCTGCTAGGAGAATTGAACTGCTACAATCTGAGGGTAAGAACAGAAATGTGATGACTGAAGACTTGTGGCCAAAAGAAGTACCAGAGTATAACTCATGGCTAAAAGGCGACTGATACAGAGGCATGTAGGAAAACACACTGAAATGTTTAATTCCAAAAAGCAAAAGAGACAGTACTAAAGCAGAGACTCAATCAGATTTTGAACCAGCTTTGACCAGGGTGCACCGTGCTGCAGACCCACAGCCCCATCTTAGGCCGAGTCTGTGCTAATCGTCCCCAGCTGCGGGTGCTCCCCTCCTCTGCACTGACCCCATCGACGTTATTTGCCCGGGTGTGCTGTTCCTCCCCTCTGGGAGCAGCATTCAGAGCTCACACGTGGCTCTCCTCGGAGCATCGATAAGGCAAAGGCTGGGTCAGGGAGCAGCTGCCTGGGTGGGCTCAGAGGTGGTGCATCCACCCAGCATCCTCCCAAGCGTACCTCCCCCAGTGGGAAGCATGGCAAACGCCTCCCCGTCCTCACAGGGGGGTTCTTCTAGTAAGACATTTGCATTTCTTTCTAATTCCCCATTAGCCGATCTGCAAAGCCGTTACAACCTTGGATATTGAAATGAAATTCTTTGACTTGAAGCCAGCGCAAAGCGATGCTCAATTCAAGTGCGGCTGGGGGCATTTGCATGCAAAAGCTGTTAACAATGCGGGGAGGAGGCGCTGCTAAACATCGTGCTTGAAGTCAGATCGGTGACTGTCAGCACGAGACCCCTTATTTACACCCTAATTACCCAGTGCTTCTAATTACCAAGTAGGAAGAATTGCCCGTCCCTTGTCACACCACGGAGATTTTGTCACTTGCAGTACTTAAAGAAAGCGAAAAACGCTTTGCAGCGTTTGAATATTCATTCAGTCTCCCTTCAAGGCTCCTGCGGAGTCCAGTGGAGACCCAGATGCTCACCGTGTTTATAAATCAGCCCCAGAGAGCTTGTGTGCCTCTGGAAACGCTCATGGGTGACTGCTCTCACACAGCCTTATGCCAGACCACCAAGGCATACTGCTCCACTCAGAAGGGTATCCGCGATTTTGGAACGAAAGGATTTTTATTCGAGAATCAAGCATCATTTCCTTAGCACTAGACATCTTGAGACTTCCAGAATTAACTCTCATGAGCATGATTCTCTCCTATTCAGCTGAGCTGACAATTTTTCCCTCTTTCATAGAGGTGCCACCCAGGGTTTTCAAAGTCAAAGTGACCCAAGATGGACATCAGCTTTATTTGTTCAGCTATTTATTGTGCTGTCCTTTGTGCACTGAGTCAGTATAAAAAAACTAAGATTCCTAATTTTTACTACACATCTCCTCTTAAAGTTTAAGCTTTGCCTTATTAGCCTTCCTGATTTATGAGTGTTTATTGGCAGCAGCATCCCACACAGAACCAGGATGTCCTGAAGCAAAGGACACTACTTTCACCACCATAAAAACATTTAAAGGACTGTATGTAAATTCATTGTCTGGGAACATTTAAACTCATTCCCATTAGCACAAGTATTCATACAAAATTCATGTCATTCCCACTTTTCCAAGGCAGAGACAGCACTTAGACTGGCTTCAGAGTGGCCATTCACCATCCATGAAGGAAGCATCGGAGGCACAGTGACATTAGGAGCACATCTCCTTTGATTTTTCTAGGGTTCACAGTGATGTGGGGCTGTTTGGCCCTGTCACCACCACGCAGGAGCCTGTGCAAACTCACAGCATGATGCTTTCCGTTATCTCTGGCTTCCACAAACAACTCCTGGGCTGACCTTTCCAAAAGAATCGACCCATGACAAGCAGGAATGACATAACTAATCTAATCCTCTGGAAACAATGTTTGCTTGGCTTGAGCTCCCCGGGAGGTTTTGATATGAAGCAGGGGGAAGGGTGGAGGAGATGTGGAGGGGAGGGAAAAGCTGTCAAGGAAGGAGCATCACAATCTCCTTCTAGGTATAAACTTTTCCTAACAAGGCGGTAGAACAATGAACTCCTAAAAGTACACAGCCAATTTCTATTTCTTCCCTTTCTTTCCTCTCTTAAGGCCAAAATCAATATATAGCAGGCCAAAAGCTATATTTCTGCAAAATGCATACACAGAGTAGGGTGGGGTTTGTACCCCTACCCATTAGATAATTCTTTTCACAGCTTAAGCTCAACTGCTACAAACAACACTGAACCAGGAGCTCCTGCAGACATCAGAACTGAGCAGGCACCAAACACCGATGATGCTCTGCACAACCCCTTGGCAGAGTTTCTTCTCCTACATTTCTTGCCTTATTCTCTCTGCTAGAGAAGTGCAAATTAGGCAAGGTACCCAAACACTCAGAAAACATTTGTGCCATTGAAGTCACTGAGAAATCTGATGCCTGTGGAGTCGGGACTCAGCCGAGGAGCTACATGCCTTGCACAAGCAGCAATTGCTCAATCCAGCCCAGAAAGATAATAAACAGGCTTGGTTCTCTGGAGAGAGACCAGCCACAGATGTTTCTATTTCAAATAAAATCAAACTGCAGAGACATGAGGGGGAAAAAGAGACAGCAAAGAAAATGACCCCCAAGCCACAGAAAGAGGGACCAAGCTTTTACCTGCAGCAGATGCAGGTAGGTAAGTGAGAGCCGCAGCCAGACTGAATTTGCCAGCCCAGAGCAGCCCCTTTCAGCTGCTGTGGCAGGGCAGATGCTGCTGAGAGTCTCCTGACCATGCAAAGAGCTCCCCCAGCTGCTGTCCACGCTGTTTGCCCTCATCCCAGGCACCTGCTTGGTGACAGATAAATCTTCCTGTTGGGGTGAGAGCAGCAGCCCCAGAGGCTGAGCCTTGCACAGCTGCTGGGAGAAGCCTGTAAACTGTCCCTTCCCAAGCAGAAGCATGCTTCAGAAGTAAAGGACCTCACTGTTCCTCTGAGGAGCTGTGTCCCCTTTTACTTTTTTTTTTTTTTTTAAGCTGTGAAACTCCTGAGGGTAATTTACTACTAAGGCACAAAGCACACAACACTGAAAAATGCTTAACAGCAGAACTGGTGGCTGCAGAGACCTCCCTACAGAGACAGGCAGCCCCAGAGATGGCAGCAGGCCAGCCAAAACACAATGTCTTCTATCTGACACTTGCAAGCATCTCGGCTGGAGCCACAGCCACTTTGCTAGGAGCAGAGCTTTTATTTGGGTTTCTTGTCTAGCTAATTGCATAAATAATAACATCAAAAACCTACATTTTCTTCAGTAAACAGTGCAGCTCAGGGTATGATTTGCGTGGCCAGCACCATATGCATCCCATCCTTACTTCCAGACACCTTGGCACAAGCCCATCCTCCATACAAATAGCTTAACTGATAGAGGCCAAAGCCTGCGCCCGTGACTGACCACCATCCGCCTTGTGGGGAAGCCTGCCAGGCCCACGAGCTATTTATATACATTATCCCCTCTGTAGCCTTTGTGAAGAGTCACGAAGAAGACAGGATTTTTTTTTTTTTTAGTGCAGAATCTCTTAACATAAATATTTAATCAATACTAAATGTGAAGGCAAAAATAAACAAACAATCAATCCCCGGCCACCGAATAGTGCCAGAATTCAAAAAGAGCAAAGCTGATGCAGTAGCATGAAGTAAGAGACAAGGCGAGCAGATGGTAATCACAGAAACTTTGCCTGCTTTCCAGTTGGTATCTGCTAGCTCACAAAATGGAGCTCTAATTGTTGTGGAATACTGAAAGCCACCATGACCAGGTTGCTTGTAGTAAGAAATTGGAGAGAGATGGTGAATTGCAGCAGGCAGGAGACCTGACTAGACAGCAACGGAGAAAATTATTACATGGAAGAAACTTCCTGGCTGTGTTCATTCCAGAGCTCCAGATCTTCTTAACAAAACTGCCATCTCATTTATTTACATAAGTTGTTGTATGAGAGGCTTTAAATGGAGCTTCATGAAAACCTTGCCCTGTTGTGCTGCCATTCTCATGTGACTTATTTGAGATGTTCTGAGCTGGGACAGCTCTGGCTTGAGGCAGATCTGCGTGCTTTGAAGGAGTACAGTAGAGTCTTAAAAGGGCTGGGGGCAATCAGATAGGATAGAAGGAATAAACTGCTTGAAATCTTGGAGCTTTGCACAGTGTAAAGAGGCTACTCCACACAGTATAGAGAAATGGCTGGATGGAGATGTGAAGGTGGATGAAGGATAAAACGACCTTCCTTATGATTTGTGAAGACTCTTGCCACAGGGAAGAACTTCAGTGTTCCAGCCAGATGGCAAAAGCTTCTTCCTGCTCATTATCATCATCTTTAGGATGAAGTTATTTCCATTAGTACTGAGAAAGAGTAATAAGCTAGCACTATGGTATGTACTACAGGAAAAACCATCTGCCCCAGGGAAATAAATGGAGCCTGGCACCTCACCCTGTCTCAGTTACACCTGCAAGCATCCCCTTTCATACTTACCCTGTCCTGCTACCTCCTTTCTTCCCTGCCTCTGTCACCTCTTGTGCAATTAAGAGCAGAGGACAAGTGTCCTGCAGGGCTCAGCACCAGGCACCTCCTGTGCAGCCCGTTTATCTGTGTGCAGCATGCTGACCTCATCTGAAAAATCATAAGGCACATGTTAATGTCTTAGAGACTGCTCAGGCCTACAGGAAAAAAGGCAGAAAAAAAAGTTCTCACCACCTAGGAGCTGTGGCTGGTATGAGGTACAGCATGGCCTACCCAACTAATGAGCAATGAAACCTAAATTTTGCTGTGAATCTGCGGACTAAGGTCATCTGGTCTTTCCTGCAGGAAATGGGCAATCCCAAAATCCTCTATGGGAGCGTGCACTGCATAGCCCACACAAATAACTCACTGATCTCTCTCACCAGTTAATGACATAAAACGCTATCTCAAACTCAGCCTCAGTTCACACCCACACTAAGTTCTTTAGCCAAATCCTTCTAAAGGAATGAGTTTGGAGAAGCTGAAGTTTTTTACAATTGGACCTGCATTTTTTTCCTCTTTCAGGTGATAAAATGTACAAGGAGATTGAGCCAGCCAAGAAAATATCCCATTCCAAGACAAACTCAAGCAACATGCATCTTAAGAGGCACACTGAGACCCTGGCTGCAGAATTAGCAGCTATCAGTGAAAAGCTGCTCTCCTGCATGCCTTCTTACCCAGTGTGATCTCCACTTTCACCCATCAGAAGGGGTACAAGCAAGGTGAACATGTGTCAGGATCAGAGAACTTGGCTTGTGACCCTCTTAGCTGGTGAGGAATTGTCAGTGCATCAGAGAAAGGGCAGAAGCAACAGTGAGATCATGATGTAACTAAATAGTAATTAAAGTTTTAAATGTAATTAAAGATTAAGTGATTAGGAGAGATGCACATAAGATCTGCACACTGCGCTAAAATGTTCCCCCTCCTTTTTTTTTTTTTTTGATTTGATGTAGGAAAATTAAATACAAGATAGCTTTTAAAGGAAAAATAATGTTAAATACAGTCAGGCTTGAGAATCTCAAAGCTGCTAAGTAATTCTGTTTTTTCAGCTTCTGACCAGAATGTAGTGAGAAAGGAAGATAAAATGGGAAAGGAAGATGGATTCTGGGATTCAGACTGCTGTTAGCTCATCCTGCACAACCTGTGGGGAATCAGTCTTTTTGTTCCAAAGGGTGTTCACTGGCTTCTTTGCTATTTTTGCTATTCCTTTGCAGCCACAACACACTGAATAGGTACCATGCACAAAGAACACTTGTTATCATTTTAGGTTACTGGCTACAAAGGGAAGAGTTTTGAAAGAAGGGGAAGCATTTCAGACTGAGATAGAAGAATCCCATTACCATGAGTTGGGACAACTTTTTTTGGGAATACTGCTTACTAGCTGGTGAGCTACATGGGAAACATGCACCTAGTTTGTCCCTTGAAAACCCAGTATAGAAATCACTTCTTTCCTCCAAGGACCAACTCCCAAATGGCTCTTTCATGTCTCAGCCAGGACAGTGGGAGTCATTGTACAGAGCTGTGCTTTTCTGGATATGTTGGGCTAGGGTGAGAGCTGCTCGATTTTTTTTTTCCTCTCCTGTGGAATAATTAAAACTGAGTGACCTAGTTCATGAAGCGTTACGTCACTCTAGCTGCATGAGTTGGGTCCATTTGGCTGACCTTATTTGGCAGCCCATTTTTATAGATACGCAAAGAAACCCAACCCTTCAATTTTACCATGCTTTTTTTTTTTTTTTATTAAAACCAATCCAATCTTATGATTCTCCAGTGACAACAGATTCCAACAGTGATATTCACATGTGTTATAAGTCCACTGTTGGAGCTGGAGACTTTTCGAAAGTACAAAAGGCAATACCTGTGTTTCACTGGAAAGGATTTTATTATTTCCCTATCAATGCTTCACTCAGATGTCTAAATTGGGAGCCTCGGTGCCTTACATACACAGGAGATACAAGCTTATCCAAAGCACTGCTTTTTCCTCTTTCCACCAATGAGAGCCTGGATCCTACCCCAGAAATAAACCTTGCATTATACAAGAGCCCACAAGTCAAACAGGCACCCAGCTAAACAAATTAGCATATCCCAGCTAAACTGCAGTACCTGTCGACATGCACCCTGCTAGTCCATGGCAAAGGAAAGGTAATTGAGCTTAACTTAAACCTTTCTTCTCATCAACTGGATTCAGACACATTTCCTTGCATTTGTCTGAGGTTACAACCCATGCAGTCACCGCATCTCATCTGACACATGGTTACTCATTAAGGAGCAATAAATTGATCATGCACCTGCAGCCTTAACACCAACATCTTTGTTGTTGTTCAATCCAGCATAAACAATAAAAAAAAGTAACAAAGGAAAAGATCTCGCTGCTAGAGGCAAAGGAAGAAAGGAGTCAGAGCTGGCAGTTTGCTGAGCTGTGGAATTAAATAAGCAAGACTTCATGAACTGCTGCTTTTTCCTCTCTTCTCCCAAGAAAAAAATTGTTAGTTCTGCAAGAGTCATGAGTTAAATGCAGATAAATTGATAGAGTTCGCACAAGGACTGGAGGTCAAAATTAATTAAATTTGACTCATCCTGAAGAAATCAAAGCTGTTTGTTGCATTTTTGTGGATGTGAGGGTGCAGAGCTCCTCCCACCCCCCTTCCACAGGACCTCCAGAGCCTGCCATGCACCAAGCAGCTGCAGGGTGTGCAATTTGAGCTCCTGGGGCACACAAAACAGGGAGAGGAGCTGCTGAAACAGCAGCTGCAAGAAGTCTGAGCCCCATAGTGAGGTCCCCAGGTGCTGGTGTTGGTTTCACCAGCTGAGGGCACAGGATATGAGCAGGGCTGGTGTACAACCAAGTCAGTGTTTCAAGCAGAAATTTGGAAGTCACACAGTGTTTGCCCCCAGCCAGATGCATGGCAGATAAGCAGCAGTCCTGGCAGGTGGGCTTCATGAAGCAGCAGCTGGGAGGACACAGCTGTGGGAGAGCCTGATGGCTGGAGCAAATACCTAACTGCAAGATAAGAGCTGGGGCAGCATAGCTGGGCCCCAGAGACCCATGCTTATAGCAACCAGGGCTGGAGGCCTGATAGAATAAAGTCATGAAACTCAGAAATAGGATTTCCCTCTCTCCCCAGACTTCTTGCCAGCAGAGACAAATGTTGGAAAATGGACACAATCAGCCCCATCCATCCTAGATACATTTGTTAACGAGAAGGCATGCCCAATGTGAGCAAGGCACAGCTCTTCTCTGCTGCAGCCCCTGGGAAACTGAAGTGATAAAGAATGTTTTCCCTTGGATAAAATCAAAGCTCGTACATAATTTACCTAAGAGGTAAGTGCCTTTCTTCGTCAGTCTTGCAAAAATAAAAAGGAAGTGCCTTGTATAACCGCCTGATGTGGAACTGAAGAGGCTCCTCACACTATTTCTTTATTTAGATATGGAAAGAACAACTTTTTATTACAACATAAAACGTTTATCACCTTTGTTACAAAAGAAAAATCACCTCTCTTCCTTGGAAATAATATAAAAATCTCTCTGGAAGGAAGCAAGGTCCTAAGATGGCTGTGACTTGACTTGGGTGGGCTCCTGCCAGTACCCTCCCCTGAGCAGGACCAGCACAGTGGTCCTGACCAGTTAACTCCAGTTACCCTCCCATCTCCTCCTCCGCACCTCCTATCTTCCTCTCCATGCAACAAGCTCCAGATAAATGGGCACACAAGGCACCACATAATAAAGCCTTAAGACTTCAATATGGAGCAACAGTTGGTTAAAATTCAATAACAGAGCTGTCAAATCTGCTTTGTACATTCAAATGATGTGCTGAACAAATGCTTTTAATCTTTAAAGGTCACGTTGAAAGCAATGTTCCCTACACCCTTTCACACCCCTTCTGACACATCACCCCCCTCAAGCCTCCTGGAGATGCTTGTTGTGTCATGGTTAAGCTGGATGTTTAGTATGGAACAGGGGAAGTGGCTTGTTTCAATTTTAGTTTAAATATTTAGACACAATTTACATCTAATTAACATGCTCATCACAGTTGGTTACAAAAACACATACACAGAGCCTGCAATGGCTTTGTTAAAGTGTCATATCCAAGACAATGCTGGTACGATGTGACAGCTTACCTCCTCTCACCTCAAAACTGCAACAACACTGTTGGAGAAGGATGGTTTTACCTGATGTGCCGATCATCTCCCCTGTCTCTCAGAGAAGAACGTCTTTGGAAAATTCTTGAAGGGCCCAAATGTTGAGATGGAGACTCAAACATTCCAAGGCAAACCCACCCCAATTAATATTGGATGGCATAAGCAGAGAAACACTGCTAATGAAGAGACACTGATCTAAAAGCATGTTTTGCCACTGTAACCTATAACAGCTCCACCTGTGAAGTGATCCATATCAAAAAGATACTTTTAACCCACTATGACCATTATACAAAGGAGCTACGAAAGTCACATAACAGAAAAAGAAAGGCTCGCCCAAGCATTGCAGCCTGTCCAGCAGCCCCAGCTGTATTCAGCTCAGAGCCCTACACTTCCAGACTGGAAAGTGTAGATGCAAAATTCAGTATGAAAAAATTCTAAATATTTACTCCTCTGGGAGAACAACTGGACGTGGACAAGAAAAGTCCAAGCAGAACAGCATAATGGCATTTAGCACATCCTGATTACCATTTCATGATCTATTCCTGTTTTTTCCTTGCCTCTCTATTTATGTTAGGAAGTAAAAAAGCAATTGCATATTATTCACACCACCAGAATATCCCCCATCACACAGATGTGAAAGGAATGTACTTGAGCTGAATTAACATAAACCTAGTTGGAGAAGAAAGGCAATGAGTAGTATAAATAGCATCAGGTCTACCTGCCAGTATTGACAACACATTGACTGCTCTGTGGGAAGCCAGCAGCAGCCTCCAGCACCTGCTCCAGCTCGCTCATGCTACATATGAAGGGGTGGAAGAGCTAAAACTGAAGTCTTCTGGGAGTCTCAGCTGCTTTCTAGCCCATCTTTCTCTTTGGTGATCTGTCAGTCTCCCTCTCTGGCCTTATTCATCTGTCCAGTTGACTTCAGGTGCAAACTGAGCTGCCTAGGGAAATAAACCTAAAATTGATATAAACATTTCAAAAACTAGGAGACAAAGGGACTTATCTTCAAAACTATCTTTAATGCTTAGCTATCTTTAATGCTTGAAAAGGAAAAAAAAGAGTATGTATGAAAAGACCTATGGACAGCAAGAAAGATGATTAAAAAGTGTCCATTGAAGCATGTCCAAATCAGAGAACAATCTGGCAAGCATCAGGAAGCGAACAGGGGCATGGTTCACCCCAGACACAAAACATTCCCACTCCCTGACTCTCACAAAGGGCCTGAGAAGTAATAAGACATTTTCTCAGTTTGGAGAATGGTTTCCAACACAATACACTTCTATAATAGATGGAAGATGTAAAGCTAATCAGACAAGACATATTCATAGAAATCAAACATGAGGAACCTGCCACCTTGACAGACTTTTCTATTGGTAATTTCTTGACCTTTTTTTTTTTTTCCCTCCCTTGCAGAGGGTTTTGCTCCCTCACATTCACTTTCAACGGACCATTCTCTTGTTTTGAAGCACTGCACTTGCCTCCTGGATGGTTTCAGTGATGGGGAAAAAAAAAATGGGGGAGCTTTGTGAGGCTGAGATCACAAGTCTGGGGAACAATGAAGGGCAAAGTGGCTCGCACAAAACTTCTGCAGCAAGCTATTCCTAGTTTGGTTCTTTTTCAAGGGCCTATCTTCCTTCAGGTGAATATTAATAAAACATGACAAAAAGAGTTGGTGCTGAGGAGCTTGCAGGCTGATTATGTTAATCGATATGTACTCAGGATATCTTCACACAGCAAGATCCACAGCCAGTGTAAATCATCACAATTCTTTAGAAAGCTTGTTCTGATAGAGTTTGTCATTCCAGCAGCTAAAATTAGAAAAGATCAGTGCCAGGGGAGGGTCTGGTCAAATCTGGTCTTGCTTTCAGTTTAAGTGAGCTCCCAGAAGTCTTCTCCTTTGCTCTGGGAAGTTGCTGGAGAGGGAAATGCATCACCTCATCAGGCAAGCAGGAATAGGAGAAAAAAGAGCATGTCCAGAAAGTGTGGATAGAATCAGATCCCAGAGCAGAAGGACACACTGGAGAGATGGATAATGCATTAGAAGGAGGTAGAGTGGGTTGAAGAGCAAGCTCTGTGCCATCAATCCTGAGGGGTGAGGTTGATACCTACACTGACACCATCAAAATGCATCCCATTTATCTTGCACACCCTGCAGCCTGCCTGTGAGCAGCCTCACTCCAGCCAGAAGCAGGTGAAGGAGAAACAGGGAAAGCATCACAGTACCCCTGTTCCTGGGAACAGCACCCTGACATCAGGGAATAAGGTCCAGGCTGGAAGCATTTAGTTCCAGTTATTTCATGTCTTTGAGATGGAGTCAAGGCCTTTTTGGAGGATCACTTCAGACACATACCCCTCGACTCCATTACAGCTCTATTTAGAGCACAGCAAACACAGGTTGCCCACATCACCCTGATAAACAAAGTACATTTGACATTGAAAGTTGCCTAAACAGGCATTATCCAGTATCTAGCTGTGCTTTTTTCTCCCCCCACCTCAAGTGTTTGCCACTGAGAGTGAAGTGCAAGGAAACAGCAGACGTCTCAGCAGCTAAATCTGCAGCAGTACCAACACCAACATCGTGCCCAGAAGTTGGAGAGACTCATGAGTTTTGTCACATCACAAGCGCCAGTGATCAGCATTAGGGATGGAAAGCCCGTAACTCGCCTTGGGCTGCCTGTCTGCGACATCAAGCTTGAAGATTTTTTGGTGCTCTTCATTTTGGCTCAATGAACTTGCTCACTTTTAATGGCAGAGTTTATTGCCTAATTGTGAAAATGACTGTACCCATCTATTAAGCAATATTCTTTATGAAAAAATCTGTTTGTCGGAATGAATGTCCCCACTCTTCACACAGCAGGTGTTAATTTGTTTTGTGTGAATAGGTAGATAGCTCCTTAAGTACCTAGGTATGCATTAGGAACTCGCTTTTATTTGACTGCTGCCTTTCCCAGCACTGGAAATGACAGATGTTCTCCAGGCAAGGCAAACACAGCCCTCCCTGCTGCTCCCAACCACTGCTTCCCTCATCTTTATTGATTAGGCTCCTTGCAACACCTCTGCAAAGTACGGCAGAGTTTTATCCCTTTTTTACGAATTGGAAAGAAAGGTGGTATGAAATAAAATAATATGCATGAGATCCCACGGGAGGCTGGTGGCAGGACACAGGACCTTCAGGAAGCTGCTGTGACCACAAGGTGCAGCTTTAGGGGAACCATACCCTGATCACTGCAAGCGAGGGACACTGATGAAGTTTCTTTCTTCCTTCCCTGGCTGGACCCATTGGTGTTTCTGCCCCTGTGCAGTGGGATCCCTCCTGCCTCAGCAAGCATTTTGCACTCCTGCTGCCTCCTCTGAGAGAAGTGGACACCTCAGCCTCCCCGAGAGGGACCGGATCCTACCTAATTCCTTGCAGCCCTGTGCCCTGCAGGTGCACTGCTGGCCTGCAGACTAGTGCTCAGCAGCAAAGCAGGAGCACTTGGCACAGCTTCTGCCCTTCTCAGCTCCCACCACAGTGCTGCGGCACCCCCTGAATGGAAAGGGACCAAGCAAGGGTTCACCAACCCTGCCAAGCCTGGAACCCATCCTAGCAGCCACTGCTAACACAGAGTAAATGCCCTATAAATAATCAAAGGGGAAGAATCATTAGCTAGCCATCTTGTAATAATAATTTTAAATGAATGTGTAATTTATAGAGAGAATTATGAGACAAGGCCCTTTAACCATAACGAATGTGCTCAGATAATGCTAGCTCCTGTAGGCTCAGGCCTGCCTGGGGAAGCCTGTGTTTTCCTCTGGAATAAAAGGCCAAATCCCATTCATAGATGATGGTGCATGGGAAATAATGAGGCCAGGTGTCCAGGAGCCTAAAACACACCAGCATCTTTAGGAAATGTACCTGAGAGGCAAATCACAAACTTTCACCAGATGAAATTCCTTTGTTTGCCTGTGCTGCACCCACGAGAGTTCCTAACTGCAGCCAGTGACTTATCTGGGCACAGCAGCAGCTCTTGCATCAAGCTACATCCCGGAGGGAGACTACCTAATGAAACCTAATGGAGCAGGTGAAAGAAGGAGCAGAGGACTTCTCTGCCTCATGCAGCAGCTGTTGTATCATTGTTCATTGTAGCCAGCAGCTTGCCTGAACACTGGCAAGAGAAGAACACTGTTCTAGACTTAATCTTCCATTTCTGAGCTACTTCCCTGAATTCTGAAGGCTAATAACCTGACTCCCATCTTGGAAGCAGAAGCTGCTGCTCTGGAGTGTAGTAAGTCCTCATGGAAATGCCCAGCTCCAGCAGATCCTCAGCATCTAATCTGCCAGGAACTTTTTTTTTTTTTTAATCTTCAGTTGCACATTTCTTCCCTTCTGCTCCCAATGGAGAGCTAAGGATAGCAAGGCTGATGCCAAACATAACACCAGGCTTTCCCAGATAATAAACAGGTCTGCGGAGTCTCAAAGCAGCAGGGATCAGCTCATCCCGGAGACATTTTGGAAGCAAATGCATTGGACAATTGAGCAGCAGTAATAACACCACAACGTGCTATCAGAGCTCCCATGCAACCGGAACTCAACAAAAACTGATTTCTGCTCATTTATAGCCAACACAGGAATGACACAGCTTTCCTCCCATCAGCAGCATCCAAGTAGTAATGAGATGGGGCTGGCAAGAGAATTTTCAACAGCTACCTATGCTGTAACATGCATTTTTGCAGGTTTCAGATGAAGCTCCCTGAGGAGAGCAGATAGCTAACCAAAATCTGCATTTAAACTGCACTGGGAGTCTAAGTGAGAGCCCAGGGGCATGAGCTGGGTGAAAGCTAACCCCCTACCATCCCTTAACCAGCAGCCACCAGTCCCACTCCACACCAACATACAAACAGCATTGATGGTCAAGCAGCCACACCATGAACTTGAACTCCCAATTAAGGTGATAGTACTGGTAACCATTGCCTTATTCTCCCCCGCATACAGCTCAGAACTCATCACCATGAGCCACAGGCAGCTTCACATCCGTCAGTTCTGCAGAGAGGCTTCGAGGTTGCCCCTTCACAATGTGGAGTGGTTGAGCAATGATGGCGTTTGAGCTTTCATCATGCTAACAAGTATCAATAATGATGCATCAAGCTAAACACACGCAGCCACTTATCAGAACACTGCTATTGCAGCACAGCTCAGCAGGAGCAATTTTATTAGCTGAGATAGCACTGCGGCATTGTTTCCCTCATCAAGGCAAGACCCCAGATTTGACAGCACCATTTGTTAATTTTACTGCCAAGGCACCAAGTTCACCAGCACGGCCTCCGTCAAGCCTGCCCAAAGTACTTGTATTTGGGAGCCACTGTAATGGCTCTGTGATACATCAGCCAAGCTTGCTGGAGTATGGATGGGTTGCTGGTAGTAGAGATAATCAATGTCAGGGAAGAGAGGTGAGAACCATACGGATAATATGTTAAGAACACAAGGGCACAATTGCTCACCTAATTTACTCCCTGCTGTGGCAGTGATTGCTCCTGCAAATTGGCTGCTCAAACAGAAAATAGGCAATTTTGTCAACATGCCTTTGCAAGGTCTTGATGAGGTGTAATTGTCTCCACCCCCCTTCCCCCCCCCAGTCACTTCCAAGGCACCCTTTAACAAAACATCCCAGCCCCTTACTTGGGCTGCCACATTCTCAGGGTGAGAAACCTGTACTGTAACTGGAGGTGCAGTCCAGCGCACCTCAGTACCAAGGGCTTAGGATAAGGTCAAGGAGAAAAAACTGAATCCTCCCCAGCTTTGGGTTGGAGTTTCAAAGGGAGAATTTCAAGGGTGAGAGAATTTGGCTGCTGCTGGGCTAACCACAGCCGGCTGTGGCAGCAGTCAGGGGTCAAGGCACAGGCTGCCAGCTCCCATGGGAGGCTGTAGGGCTTGCTATGGGCAGATTTAGCAGTGGGGTAGAGCTTGCTGTGACTTCTAATAGCCAGTTCTGCATCAAAGAGATTCACAGGGAGACCAGCACTGAAAAAGAAATGCATTTAAGTTGTCCTATAAAGAGGCAGCAAGGAACTTGCTGCTGTTTGAGTGGGTCAAGAGGGGGCTGAAATATGAAAGAAGTGCAGGCACAGATCTCAGAGCTCTGCCTAGCAGGATCTTGGTGTTGGAAGCACACTGACAGCTCCTGGGACACCCCAAGCAGTGCAGTCATTTGCAGGACCCTGTCACACCCACTGCTCCAAAGGGAGTGCTTCTCCAGCCCAGTTCATAAGTACAGTGGACAGTAACACAGCAGTCAGACGGCTGGAAAATATTTCCAGCTATCCAGTGCAGGCTCTCTGGCAACCTTTCTGCAGGAGAATTCCTTTGCCTACTTGTGAGAGGCTCAGAGATCACAGAGCTCCAGCTTCTGCCCAGCTCTAACTGAACACCCCTCAGCAAAACAGATGCCTGCAGGCTTTCAGTTGCAGATGAAGAGGATCTGAAGCAGTGCTTTATTGGAGGCCTACCCCAGCACACACATACATTATAAAACATGGGAAGGAAGCACCTTTTCTTCTTTTATCCTGCAGCTTGGCTCAGGCCCCGCTCAAGCCCCCTCTATGCTAACAGCTTCCCACTGCTCAGCCCTGCTGTTTTCTCCAACACCCCAGAAAGCAGCGTGGAGGACAAATCCAGAGGCATGAGGATGCCACCACAGGAACTGAGAGGCCATTATGTTTGTTTACTGAACTGAATAATCCATATCACTTGATTAACTGGTCCCTTACCATTCTAAGCAGCTTTTCCCTGTCCACTGCCATTCATCTGACTAGACTTGTACTCACTGGTCTTTTTAAAGACATATTGAGGCCCAAACTTAGTTTATGAACACGATCTAACGTCTTCCCATTTTTTTCCCCCTTTAGAAGCTGCTTACTGTAGGGCTAGCAGCCCTACAGGAGGGCTTCATGCCACTGTACATGTTACTCACACACATGCTGCATTCCCACCTTGCTGTCCTGCCTGCTCCTGATGATGGAGCTCTGCTCTTTCATTGCTTTCATTTCACCATGGAGGTGTTCATGTCTTCCATATGGTTGCAACCCCAACAACTTCTTGGACCTCTCTCAGTGGGTTTCCCACTCCAGGGCCTCACCTGGTGAGCAACAACCTCTGGTGGACATCACCACACAGGAGAAGGACATGGGAGCCCCAGCAGGCTCCAGTTGTGCTCCATGGCTCCTCCAGCTCAGATGGGGCCCAGAGGCCACTCATCAGTTGATGCTGGAGCAAGAGAGGCCGAGGGAGTTGTGTTTCATAGGTGCCTGGAAATGACAAAGCCCTGACAGCATCCTGTGTGACAAGAACACCCTGCAGCCCCGGGATGGCAGGCTTACTTGATTAATGAGACAACTAATAAGTAATGTCACTGGGACTGAGACATGCTCTGTGCTCCAAGCCTCGCAGCAATATCCTAGGCACGAACACCCAGCAGATCCATGGTGGCACAGGCTGAACTGAAGTTACATTTAGAGCCAAGTTTCTAAGGAAATTCACAGTTCCTTCAGCTGGACAGAGTATGCTAAGTTTAAAATGCATCTAGTTCCTACAACCATCATGAAAGCCATCAGAGCAATGAGGCTGTACTAGTGCCCCACAGAGAGGGCTTGGCACTGACCACCATAAACATGGAGAATCTCATTCCTCCTTTGATGTAGCCTTCAGGTGTGTGAAAAGGTATCACATCTACTCTGTCTTCTCCTCTCTAGACTAAACAAGCACATTTCACTCAATCTCCCCTCATACTTTCCAGCCCTCTGAGCATTCCTGTAGCTCTCCCCCATTAGTCAGGTGAGTGTAGCCATGCAGACACCAGAAGTACTGACCAGCACAGAAGGATAAGCCCATGCCTCTCCCAGTCTGCTTCTGACCTCTGTACCACCACCTGGCTGCCTCATGGGGCGTGTGAGCTGCTGCTGCAGCCCATTCCCCCCCCCCCCCCCCCCCATTCCCCTGCTGCCCTGTCACTCCTTCCCCTTCTGGCCTTCAGGCAATTTTCTCTGCTATATCACTCCACATGTTCTCCCAAAGCATCCTCCAGTTCATCCACAGGGAAGCAAACTGGTTGGACTGGCATGGCCTGCTCCTGATGAACTTATGTGAGCTTGTTTGAGCAGGAAGCAGTTTTCTTGCCTTCATCCATATTGTGAACTCCCAAGGCCAAAGAAAAACATGCAGGCACCCACTTGTGCCATTTCATGTGTAGGCACTATGGGAACATGATCAGCCTTATAAAAAATGAAGGTTAGCCTGAACTTGGACACTATAGTTAGCTTGCCTGGAAAAGGACAGACTTCTGGAGGAAACGTGCCAGTAACTGGACTTCCAAGTTGTTAAAAAGTAAAAATATACTCTTTAATTTAGAGCCAGTGTGACCTGGCAATTAGTCATAGGATAGGCTCCATCTCAATTAAGACAAACAGCCCAGAGTAATGGAAATGGTAATGCGACCAACAGGAGCAACCTGAGTTATAGTCTCAATTTTCTCCATGCCTGATGGATTTAAAATAAGTTCAGAGAAGGTCAAGTGGTTGACTTTTCATTTGCTGATCTCACACAAAGTTTTTCTATCCATTTCTCTCTCCTTGTGAACTGTCTCTGGCCTCTTGTCAGCACTCTTCTGTCTCCCAGGGCCTAAGCTCCCCCAGCTGCATCTGTGCTGTGGAGGAGATGCAAAACTGAATCCAGGAGAGGGGGAACCTGAAAACTTTGAGCACTGTCCATAAAGGCATCATTTCTCATTCTCCTTTCAGATCTTCCATCTAGTGTTTCTCACTTCACCATTTCACATTTAAAAGCTCAGATTCCAAAAGGGAGCAAAAAGCTAAGCCCAGTCCTTGCAGATATCTCCCCTGACCACCCAGCACAAAGCAAAAAAGATCACAGGGTCTGAGGCCATCTCAGTACACCCAAGACTGCAAGGGCTGGAAGCAGAAATAACCATTCAGCTTGACTACAAGATGGCAAACCAGGTACATGGTGCAGGCACAGGAACAGCAACAATAGGGTTTTTTTTTGTCAATTTATATATGTCAGAGACAAACCCATAGCACTGGTGTGCTTGCTCACCACATAGAGGTTGAAGAGGTAATGGAAATACTGGAACTAAACACAAGAATCCAGAATCAGACCTATATCCCCAAAGAACACTGATTTCTCACAACTCCAGCTGGAATTTAATTATCCCAGCCAACCTCTTCCCTGTGCCAAGACAGCTCAGAGATGTTTTCCTCCCACAGCACCCCCACCTTGCCTGGGCCGTTTCCTGTGCTGTCCCTCCACTGCTGAGAGATGCTGGTAGGAACAGCACATTGGCATCCTTGCAGCAAGATCCACAAAGTAGTCTTACAAAGAATAGTGAGATGACGCTGGAGACAAAGCAGCCACCAACTGCTTCAGGGTGCTTCTGTGAAGCCTCTATAAGAAAGGGACTGGTCTCACCGAAGGGCTTGAGGAATCAGCAATCCAGTCCCAGTCTATCTTGGGATTTAAAAATAGTAACAGGGCTCTCAGTGGGAGCCTTCTACTTTGGATGAGGGCACCTCCTGCTCTCAACCTTCCCCTGTATATTGCAGGGTGGCCAATCTCCTTTCTATCTGAGAGGTTGGGAAAGTGGCGCAGCCTCCTTGTCATAGGGAACGTGCCAGAGATGAAGGTGTCCTGTACTGCTCCTTGCTATAGAACACCCGCAATTACACACGCCTCTTTTCCTAAGGCTGGAGGAGACCAGCACAAGAGCAGCAAGAAGCCAGCAGGAGCGCCATGTCAGGCTCCATCATCCCTTTTTACCTCCCGGATCACTGCAGCTCCGCCAGCGGCTGAGCAGGGCAGCAGTGCCACCCGGCGGCTGCAGCCCCCACCCCGGGGCACATCAGCCCGGAGCCCCCCGCTGCAGCTCAGCAAATCCCCCCTGAGCCGGCTGCTGAATGCTGCAGGGCCACAAGGACCACTACTTGGGCATTAGCACGGGTGCAGGAAGGCGATATTGCAGTAATGTGCTGTCCAACACAGCTGCTTGTTACCTGCACAGCATCCCCTCAAGTTGCACAATTAAATTTGGGGAAGCACTTTAGAGCAACAATGCAAAGCCATCTCCCTACAACAGCATGGCAAGGACATGTTTCAGGCAGTGTACATGCTGCTCTTCTCTCAGAAGACAAAGCAGTGGCTGGACAGTGGAATTAGACAAGCTCAGAAGAGAAAAAGGGACTCATTTTCACCAGGGCACTCAGCCCATGGAAAAGGCTGCCCAAAGAAGCTGTGCGTTCTTCTGCTGCTGAGATCTGGAGACAGACCTGCACTGAGCTCAGGACAGGGCTCAAATCTCATGCTATATAGCTCACATGAGACAGAGCAACCTAGCTGATGTAACAGTCTTTTCAGACATTAAAGTTAATTCATCTTCACTTATGGTTATTTCTGCTGTTTCTTTTTAATCACTTCATTGCGTTACTCTGCCTTAAAGCCTTGCTCCCCCTTGCTCCATCAGGCACAGCTCCCTGGTTGGGGAGGATGCTCCTTCCCTCTCCCATCTTAGGCAACCATCGCAAGACCTTGTCTTATACCAGCCAGCAGATCCATCGGGCTCCCAGTTCGTACCATGGCTGAGGAAGCTGTACCAAGCAGAGACCACCACAAATCCAGGGCCCAGGTAAGATCTTCCCTCACACTAACTCCATTGTAGAAGCACTGGAAACAACACAGGGAAATGGAGAAGACTATTTGGCAAAGCCCGTGCACACAGAATAGATGTGCTGCTGTGGACACTTAGCTGAAGGCTGGCTGTGACCTGACACCTCTGGCCTGCACTCATCATCCTATAGCATGAGTGCCACTTTTGGTGGGGATAGAGCTGCCTCTTCATCCTTAGCACAACAGGATCTTCGTTCACCAACATTGTCTCTCAGCTCTAAAATAGCAAGAGAACTTGCTGAAAACCAACCCTGAGTAACACAGAAGCCCTTGATGTCCCCTCTCGGCACTGAGGCCTGCTCCCCACAGGTGCTAGCAACCCCTCACAGAGAAGGTTCCTCCTCCTCCCACAACAAGATGTGCACTTGGGGACAGCTCTCTCCTAATGGCCAGGCAGGGATGCCGTCATCCCTGAAAAGCGTCTTTCATTTTCAATCCATATCACTAGCTGAGGGCTTATTTTTAATAAAGTGGCTGTGAAATGCATGGGAAGTGGAGGTCAGCAAGAACAGCTCACCACAGATGAGCATCAGTTACCTTTGGCAGTCTTGGACCAAAAACTCATCCCAGCCACAAGCAAGCTTCAGTGCTGCTACTGCAGAGGCAGAGACCCTTCCCCTGGAAGATACCAAGCCCCAAGGCAGTCCTCCCATCCCAAATCACGTTACCTAGTGCTCAGCTGGCACATACTCACTTAAGAGGAAGAGATATTTATCTGTATGTCCTTTCGTCTCCCCAGCAAAGGTGCTCTCACCCCTGACCTTGCTTTGTCTGGAAGGCAATTACAAACACTGCAAGAGTTACAAATTTAGTTCTTTATTTAGAACTGGGATTCCTCAGTCAATAACAGATCCCTCCCCCCTATTTCAAAAGCAATTAAACATGGTAGAAAATAATGTGAATACACCCCTAAGATACCTAAAATATGCAGTTAGATATCAAGTGCCCTCACATACATCTTCAGTAAGGGGAAAGAAAGCTCCAGAAGCTTCAGTCAGTGCAGTTTCAGCCCAGAAAAACTCCCACAAATGGTGAAATGACCTCCTGTTTTATCAGCAGCCAGCAAACATCGTATCATATAGCAGCTACAGACATCTCCTCCACATCATTCAATAGCCTGGAAATTCATAAGGAAACTGCTCCTTTTGTGTCCTCCATGCAAAGCACGACAGCCTTTTCATCTGCCCTGCTTTCTTTAGCTGCAAAGCATGCTGTCTCACAGGGCACTGAAAAAAAAAGTTAAATTTGCTACCCCACAGGAGAGGTCTGTGTTGAATCTGGGCTACAGCAGCACCCCAGAGCAGCTACAGGGCAGCTCTGGATGCACACACAGCATCCTCACTACCAGATGAGAAGGGCTAGTGGATTGGTTGGATAAAGCCAGCAGTTTTCATGACGCTGTTGAATTACAACATAAAATCGGGCACATTAGGCCAACAGTCTCAGGAGCTATTAATTCCTGAAGAAAGGATAATGAATCTAATAAAATTAGATCTTCCTGTTCCCAGAGGATAAATGGGACTTGTATACAAGACCAACTGCCACGGTCCCATTTAATTGCATCATGTAGGCTTGGGGCTGATAGTAGCAAGTATTTTGTTTCAGGGATTGTTAGCAGAAAATAATCTATTTGCTCATGTAATATTGGTTTTGAGCCAGCCACTGAGTGGGCATTTGTAATGATGAGGCAACCACAAGAAGCACAAAAAAAGGTCCCTGGGACTGACAGATTTGTTTTGAAACTGGAGTGAGACCAATTATTTGTGGATATGACCTGCTTCAACTTACCTGCTACCCCAGCATTTGGAAACAAGTGGTTAAACCCATCAGTAGAGCTCAGTCCCATGGAATAAGCCTCCAGCTATATCCCTGAGCCCCCCCAGAGCTTTAAGAAAGGTCTCATCGTGTCCCACTTGAGTTTGCATTGCCTTGATTTTCTCTGAAATGGGCAGGACAACAGCATGAGAGCCAGCAAGGAATCTCCTGAGGTAAGCATGTGGTACAACAGCTCCTAATGCTGCTGGCCTCATATCCAACTGGCTTTAATTTGTCCCCACCCACAGTGGCTGTAAAGGCTTAAAAGGCAGAAGAGCACTGAGACTTGCAGCTGGGAGAGACAGGAGCACTGTCAAGACCATTAATTCTTTACACATTCCCGCTTGTTTTGTCCTCACCTCCAACATCAAAGCTTCTTTTTGTTCTGGGAAAGTTTAAAAAAAAATCCTACCTCTGAGAATTTCAGTTCAGGAGTTTGGGTTTTTTAAAAGGTTTCCTGCCAAAATCTTTCTACCTGACAGAATTTACAATGCCACAGACAATGCTGCATGCTGAGTTCCCAAGGCTTAAACTGAACCTCTGAATATTTGTTTGAAAATTAAGAATTGACAGTGCCCCACTTAAGAAGATCAATACAGTAGATGTCAGCACACAATGCTGCCACTACTCTCCTGGAGATTTCCCTCTGCCTACCTCCCTTCACACTTAATTGTAGCCCAGAGGACCCTTTCCTATTTAGATGAGAGCACTTTCCTGATGCAAGGGAAGGTTTCTATTAGGCATCCACTCACCCACTGGTTTGCAGGGATGAACAGAAGTGACCAGAGGTGAGAGGATGAAGTTGTTTCTGACTCACGAGGACCATAAAGCAAGTCCTTCTGACCCACGTGGGCAGGGAAGGACTGCTGACAAGATGGAGATCAGGAGGCTTGCACAGCCTACATGGCAAGCACAGGCAGAAAAGTATTTTCAAAGCCTAGGAATGGAAAAGCTGACATTTAGCTGTAATGGCACTCTCCAAGATTGAGATTCTCAGATAACAGTTTTAAGTGTTCCAGAAAAAAAAATTCTACTGAAGTTTTGGTTTTGTCTGTAAGTCAGCTTTCAACCCCAGAATGTCTTTGTGAAATGCCTTTTACCAGCATCACCCAAGGGTAAGAAAGCTTCTGTACCTTCCCCTCTTTGCAACCTGCTCTTTAAACACAACCTAGTCTCAGACCATTTTCCATATGCTGAAAACAGACTTGCTCTTGAAGGCTCATGAACTTGTTTCTAAAATGAATTATTCCCAGAAGAGACTGAAATCCCAGTTCCCGTCCTCCTTACTTCCCTATGCTTTGTGACACCTGTGTGACAGTGCCATGGCAAAGAGCACCCCACAAGGGTGCCCACACACCCTCCAGGCTGCCCCGACCATCCCTGGCTGAAGATTTGCAGGATGGGTGACAAGGGAGTGCTGCTGATATCAAAAGGCAGCCCATCTGCTAAGCTGATGCACACTGACTTCAAATAAGCTGAGTCAACAAGGACAAGTGCTGAAAGAAAAATTTTAATCTCTGTAACAATGAGTGACTAATTAGCAATCTATAAACCCAATAAAAATCAGAATTACAGTCCACAGGGGCAAAGTGCCAATACCTAGTTGATCATTTGTGCTAATGGAGCAGCAAAGCATTGCCAGGTGCAGACAGAAGCGCAAGACAGTTCAAAACAAGAGGATCCAACTTGAGCAGCCCCCTGAAGACCACATGGAAATAACCTGGGACCTGATGTTTCACAGCATTTGGGGTCCTACACACATGCTTGCACTCCACAGCCTTCACAACTCAGGACACAAGGTGCAAGCTGAAGAGGCCAGGGTGTAACAGCCAACACTTAGAGTTTCATCAGTCCCCCATTCCTGCTCTCCAGCCTGGAGCAGGATCATGCAAGAGCCACCCTGCAGCAGGCAGAGGTACCAACAGCATTTTTGAGGAGAGACCATCGGTTCCTGGAGGCTGGCTGTCTTGTGGCTTTGCATAACTCCTCATGCATCAGGGCCTCTGAGTGCTCCTGCAGTAAAAATAACAGCCATCATAACTTCCCAGGTAAGCAGATCATTGCGTCTTACTGACTCAAGTAATGTCGTAATTACAGCAATGGCTCCCCTGACTATATTTGACCTAGTCACTTCTCTTCACATCAAAAGAAAACAATGGGCAGCTCAGCTCCCTGCAGCAAGAATGTCCTGAGAGTTCCCAAATACATCACTGACATCTCAGAAGAGGAACTTCTCTGCAAACCCTGGGGCATGCTCCTCCCTGGGCTGTCCCAGCAGAGCATGTGTTGTCCTGCCTGCCAGCCCTCAAGCCCATGTTGAGATGCCATCCATTACATGCACCAAGGGTCTGGCGCCGCCTCAGGACCCTGGCTACAAGTCTTTTGGGTTAAGAGCACAGATTTTGGAAAGGGCTGTCTCAAACCTCTGCAGACAACACAGCCATGCCAAGAATTCACAAGCAGCTGGAGCAGCTTCATTCCCCCCAGGCAGCTTGAACAGGGCTGCAGGGATGAGAAGAGGGCTTTACACTGCTATCTTGGCAGCCTGAAGGCTGTTTCCCCCTGAAGACACTGCTCCCCTATGGCCAAAGCAGGCAACAACTACTGCAAGACAAAGGAAAAAACTTGCCCTTCCCTCACCGAAACCCCGAACACCCCCTAGCTAATTCTGCAGTTGGAAGCAACCACATAGATTGGAGTCATCTTCTCAGCGGTCTGCTAATTCCTTACATGGCCTCCATGGCAGGGAAGCCAGTGGTTTGGGGATGAAAACTTGTGCCAAAGGAAAACAAATTTGATTGGAATGAGAAAACCAATGGAAAGGGCAAGCAGCTGGCTCCAGTTACAGCCTTATTTTTAGAAAACATCTGTCAAAGGATTCAAAGGAGACTGGCAAGCTCCCTTGAGCACAGATGAGCCCAAGTGGAGACACTGGTCTGCGTTACTTGGTGTTGTGGGATTTGCCATTAGGGAGCTGTCAGCACACACCGAACACAGCCTGCCCCTTGCAGATGCTGCAGCCCTGCAGAGCCACATCTGATGCCTCTGTGGGACAAGCTCCTCATGGCAGAGGGGTGCTGGGCTGGCAGGATCTCAGAGCCCCACGATATATGGCTGGGAGGGATTACCGGGGTCAGCCAGACCACCAGCATGTCCCCAGGCTACAGAGCAAGAGAATCTTGAGTGGGAAAGGAAAGACGACAAAAATGAGGCAGCTCCTGCAGTTCCCTTCCTTTGATACCATTTGCTCCATATCTGTGCTCGCCTCACTTGGTTGGGCTTGAGCACTGAGTATCCTGGGGTGCTTGCTGTGTTTTGCAAGTTTTTGGCACAGCAACTCTCCTGCCCCGGGATGCCACCACTGCAGCATTGCTGCCTGCAGCACTTCTGGCTGAAATTTTGAGGCCCAGGGTGAAGAAAGTACAAGGAAATAAGGGCACCGAGGGCACACTAAGCCCTTCTCTCGTGCTTGAGAGGGGAGCAGGACAACAGCATCACAGAGGAAAATGACTCATTAAGAGGTATCAGAATTTATTTACCTCCAGCTACACAGCAGGTTAAAACAGTGCACGGTAAGGCTGGTATTTAACTTCCCACTCCAGCCAGCCTCTGTGGGGCTCCCGAGGTTAATGCCTCCATTTAAATGGAAATTGACTGCCAGATTATTAACAACTGTTTGCAAAAAAGCCCCCAACAAATTATAAAGATTCTTTGTCAGCACAGTGCAGTTTCCAGCAAGCCTTACCCTTACCACAGCTCAACCCCGCTTTGGAGGGACCCAGGTAGACCTGGCCTCCAGTCAGCAGGGCTGTCTCCAAAAAGCCACAAATCCCTTTGAGTGACAGCCCCAGAGGATTTCACCTGGCCTAGAGGAAGAAGCAAATTCGGATATGAGGTGAGCCCTGAGCTGGGCAGACAAGGGTTCAGCCAGGAGAAAGGGGCTGTGAGCAATCAGGGACAAGCCTAATTGAAAAGGCTCACAGGGAGTTTGGGGTGCCTAGAAGGAAGAAAGCAAGTCTTAAATTAAAAAAAGGTTCTTCCAGCAAAAGGCAGATAAAATGCAAAATAAAAAAAATGCTGGAGCCATCCCAATGCAGCAGGACAGGTGGGCTCTGGCTGGCCAAGGAAGGGCAGAGCCCCCAGCTGTCCAGGCACAGATGCAGCCACAGAAGTCTGACCCCAGCCTGCCACCACTACTTGGTCTTGCTTTGCTACACAGCAAACACCATGAAGGAAATATTGACCCCGAACATCTCTTGAAATTTGTTGAAGCAAGCCTGGTTCGAAAGTGGGAGAAACCATGACCCCACATAACAGTGTTACTTTGGTACAAAATATCAAGAAAAAAGGGTGTGATTATTTTTTCCTTTGACCTCAAAATAAGTAGTAGAACAAGGAAAAAATCAAAACCAACACTAGGATGCAAATGGTTCCAACATCCTGTAATTAGTTACTTGTTTTTAAAAAAGGCCTGTGAGGTTCCTCAAAGTGTGGTTCCTTTTTTTTTTTTTTTTCTTTTCCCCTCACAAGAAGTTTTCTGACACTGCTTTGGACCTCTGCTGTTTCTGCTGCTCACAAGGAGCATCTCTGCCCCTCAGAGCCATGGTGAGCACTCGAGCCCTGAGTTATGGCTACTTCTCAGAAAACTCAAGCTTTTATTAACTAGAGCCTAGGCCTGAGGACACTACAGCACAAGATTTTTATTTTTTTTTTTAGCAGGAAGGCAGAGTGCACTAGAGCAGATCCAATTATCTCCCAGCTATTTCATGTACAAGAAGGAACATCCCATCTAACCACATACACAGCCCCCAGATGTGCAAACAGCTGGGTGCCTTCCTGACTTGGAGGGAAAATCCGAGCCCAGCTCTCAGTGCCTCACAGGCCTGCATTCTTCTTCCTTGTCACCTTCCCAGCACGTCACTGGTTTGTGGTACCAGGCCCTTCCCCAAGGAGCTTACAGCCAGAGCAGTCTGAAGCAGGGGCAGGAGAGCATTTAACTAGTTTGCTGACCAGAAACCAGACCAGTTTGCCTGATTCACCCAGGCTGGCACAGGAGTCCCTGGAGGTGGGACACTGGCCATGGCCAGCCCTCAGCCCCCTGCCCAAGCCCTTCCACCATCCCCCTAAGCAGAGTCATGCTAGCTCGAGCTTGATGAGAGCTGCAGCAGCAGCACGAGGCCCTCCACAGCCTGAAATCCTGAAAATGCAGGCAAAAAAAAAAAAAAAAAAAACAACAACACTGCTCAGTCTCCAGAACATGCTGCCTGAGACTGTGTGCACAAGAGCAGTTTCAGGCTGGAATCAACTGTCACCCCCAAAACCATCATGCAGCTCCTCTCGTGGCTCTGGCCTCGGGTTTCCCCTTTATCTTGCTTCATTAAATTTCTGGGGCAGGGCAAACAACTCAGATTTTTACCAAGAGATGACCAGAATACACAGGTAACAACACAGAAAAGGAATTTGGGTGGAGAAGGAGCCTTTAAAGGGAAATGCTTGTAAGCGCTACTGCCTGGAGAAAAGTATAAGAGAATTAGATCATTTTAGAAATATTTACAGCTTCACTGCATTGCTGCAGAAAAACCTCATGCTGCCATGTTTAATTTATTTCAGGCTTGAAAGAATAAATCTCATTAAGGGCTAGTGCTTTCCTTTCACAAGGAGAAAGCATGTGTTCACACTCAAGATAATTACGAACATCCATGGCTTTAAAAATAAACCCATGTGCATCAGCACAAGCTCTGAATCCATCCCAGCAAGTGGCTTCAGTTTGAGCAGCCCTACAAGGACACAGTTAAAGGCAGCAAGGGGGGCCCAGATCAAGCACCAAGGGGGAGCAATCCTCTGGAAAACAGAGCTTGCTTCCTGCTAAGTAAAAGTGGGCATCACTGCAGAAAAAGCCACCAAAGACGCTGTCCCCTACTTCTGCACCCCCAGGACAGGCAGACCTGCAACCCCCAGCCAGCTCCCAGCAGCACTGAACCCACAGAGGGTCTTACAGCCCAGGTACATCACGTTCTAGTGCTCCCACATCCTAGGAACACAAGAACTGCATTTTTTTCAAAATGCTGCTTACATAAAACCGCAATGCTCGGCTGCTACAGAACATCAGATCAGGCCTGAAATGATTCAGCTGTCAGTTCTGAGAAGCAAATCCAAAGGCTGGATACAGCCCTGTGCCTCCCCATGATTCACCCCCATTTTCCTCCTGCCTGTCTCCTCTGTCTGCCTTCCTCCATGGCCTCTGCAGGCATTTGCAAGTCATCTCTGTGATCTGTGAGAATTGGCCAAAAGCAATCATTCCAGGCTTTAAGAATTTTGAAATAAAATCTATCTTGATCTGGAAAGAAAGGATCAATTTTAAAGTCAAAGAATCAGAAGTTAATGATCAGAAGGAACATACCTTTCTAAAGGACACATCCAAGTGATTTTTAAGCTCTTTTAGTTACTTCTTTAAAAAAAAGTTGCACAATTTTGAGAGAGTCATTTCAAGATGGAAAGTTAAGCATTTCAGTAATTGAATATTGAAAGTAACTTCTTTAGAAACAAAAACACTGACCAAAAATGCATGAAATTTGTCTGCATGTATTTCAGTAGCAATATATTGTATATATTTAATAGGAAAAATTTAGAGAGGTTCTCTATGCAGACAGATCATCTGTCTTTAGACAAGAGAAATACTAACAGTAAAGATAAATGCAGAATATTTGCAGGAGAATCATCAAGAAACATGAGTTAGTAGCCTCACGGCTAGAGGTTTGGAAGCATCTGTAACAGGAAAGGCCTGATTTTCATCTCTTGCTCAATCAGCAATAAATCAAAATATCCCTTCCTCAATGCCTTCCTTAACCAAACATTTAAATACATCCTTCCTCCACTCAGCCAGTCATGAACTATTGCTGCTGCTCTGTGAGCAGGATGAGTCAGGATGATTCCTGCCTGAACCACTTGCAGATAGAGGGGAAAACACCTGACTCCTCTCCATGATCACAAACTTTAACTTCATCTGAGGCTTTGTTCCACTTCTTTTGCCTTCTGAGCCTTCACATTCCTCATCTATTTTCCCTGAAGTAAACAGAAGATGCAAAGGGAGCTGGGTGCCAGGTGGCACAGCCCTCTGATCTGCCACCCAAGCACGAGGTGCCTCCCCCAGCTCACCAGACACCTTTGATCACAGCTCTCAGCTCCTGCACAAAGCTGGCTTGCCACCGATGACTGAAAGAGGCAACATGAGAGGAGAACATGGGGCTTGTAACAAGGATTTTCTCTTGAGAAAGCTCTTTGTAGATCCAGTTTGGTCTGATCCAAGGAGCTTCAGTACGTGGAGCCACAAGAGAGAACTTGTCAGCAGGCAGTGATAGGAGGCTGTCAGCACGTGCGTCAGGGTGAATATGACATCCCCAAAGCTCATGTGTTGTACTGTTTTGCTCTTAATAAACACTTCGCTGTTTATTTCACACTCGGGTGACTCTGTAGCAGAGTTCTGCAACCATACGGCCAGTAACGGAGAAGCTTCTGCAAGGAACCTTTTGAAGATAAGAAGCTTTAACTACACATCAGTGTTTGTGCCCAGCTATCTCTCATTGAGCCTGGGAGGTCCTTACTGAAGTCACTTCATTTTGTGAGCATTAGCAGCTTTGCCAGAAGGATTTTTGGTTTTGACCATGAAAGACTACAGTGAGAAATCAGAGCAATTGCTATCTCAGACCTGCTTCTCATCTGGGTTCCTCACCCCCTGACATTGGCACCTCTCCCCTAATTTCTCAAGGACTGCTCTGCCATTTATGCATTGAGAGCAGCCCCAGCCATCTGAGGTACATGCATTCCTATTTTACATCTGACGGCTAACACTGGCACCAATTCAGTGCTGCTGCTGCAATCCACAGGGCAATATTCTCCTCCACACTCTTCCGCAAATGCTACTTTAAGCCTCAAACACTAAATTAAGCAGCAATTAAATTTCTTCTCCTTTACTGATTGCATCTGTTTCATGACAGTTATCAGTGCTGACTTACGAATAAGTATCCAAACCCACATCAACATTTGCCAGCAGCTCTTGTGAAGCACCTGATTAGTCTCATAAGCCAGTTGCATAATTTCTGTGCTTATCAGGTGCCATGAATCATTTGGCACTCTGGCTCACAACAAGCAAATCTCCTCTTCCCTATAGGATACTTTACCCACAAATGGAAACACATGACATTCACCATTAGGTTAAACTCATTAAAGTAAACAGAACTAAACTTAATTGACATGAGTAAACTGTCCTTTACCAATGATGTTATTTCATTTCAATATTGCAGTAGTTTCAAGACAGCCTACATTATGTTGGGTGCTACACAGGCAGTGGCAGTTCCTTGTCAAAAATGAGGTACTGTTGTGAGACCTAACAGGAGAAACCAGACCTCCCACTACAAGTGTCCTCATACTCCAGAGATGTAAACAGTTGGAGGTATGAGCAGGGAAGTCGAACTATTTTTAAGGAGTCTTGGCCACTGAAATTCCCTATTTCTCTATGCTTTTCCCCCAGCAGAGAAGAGACTTTCCCCTTCCCAGGAAGTGCTGTGCTGGGAGCAGGAGCTGGATGGGTTTCTCTGAAACACCCTCACTGCAAACCATTGAGAGTGGAAAACAGTAACCAGAATGCACCCAGACACATCTGTCTTGTGCTATCCTAGCAAAATAAAGGGTTTAGAAATACTGTCTTCTGGTTTTATTTTTCCTGCAGTTACTTCAGCTTGAGAGAAGCTGAAGAGACAATTTCCTGCCTTGGCAAGAGCCTGAGGAACCTCTGCTTGAGGAGTCCCACCCCAGCCTGGCACAACATCATGCTGCACCAAGGCAGCAGGGTAGGAGGCAGAGACCTCAAGGCAGCGTGGTCCCAGGTGCCCAAAGGAGCTTAGCTATAAGCTTCACTGAAGCATAAACCAGACCACCCACATTAACTGCTTCTTGCACAGGGCTTGTGAGTGTCATATGGGGCAGAAAGGGACAAGACAAGGCTTCCATTTTGTTGCCTGAAGCAGTCTCATCCCCTGCTTCAAGCACCCCCAACCAAGCTGTAACTGAAGGGTCTCCTCACTCCTCTGGCTGCTTATCATAGCTTGAGCTATGCCTCCATTTGAACACTGGAGACAAATCACACTCCTTGTACTCTGACATAGAACAAAAAAATTCTTTTTATTATTCTAATCTTGATAGATTTGCACACAGAAGCTGCTCCTCTTGAGGCCTACCCCTAGCATCAATGCTGTAAGCTGCCTCCAGCCCCTCCTGCCTGGCAGCCAGTCCATCTCTGACCAGAAGATCAAAAGAGCAAGTGAAAGCTCTTCTCCTTGTTCTACACTAAGTGCTCCTCCACCACTTCAGTGAGAGATAATTACTGGCAAGGACTGAGAAGTGATATGTTCAGGCCTTAGCTTTGTAGCCCTAACAGATCATCAGAACCAAGTAATTGCTAAGGAGAAGTCTCTGTGTGATGCTACCTTCCTGGTTCAGGGAGAGTTGTGTGTTCTGCTGCATTAACGCAGCTGAATTGGTTTCTCACCCTCCAGACCCCAGCCCTCCTGAACTCACACCCAGCCACCCTGCAGGCTCCAATCCCCTGGTCACTGGTGGGGTTCTTAGGGCAGATTTAATATCCTATGGCAACACCAGTGGAGAGGGAAGAGCCACCAAAGCATCAGCTGAAGAAGTGCACCAAAGGGTTCAGATGCACCATACCAGGGATAAAAAAGCCACGCACCCCACACTGGCAGGCTGAGCCTCCCTTTCCCACCAAGCCAAAGAAAGGTTTTACTTCAAGGCCACTCTCATGCCTCTCTCCATTCCTGCACCCATGCAGAACCCCCAAGAAATGTCACTGAACAGCAGAGTTCTGCAAATGTGAAAGCAGCTTGAAACAGCATCTATGCTTTCCTGCTTTCTCTTGCAGCCTCTACTCATAAAACACTGCTGAAAAGTGTGGTTTTGTTTTTCACACTGTCAGGCTAATCTGGTGGCCACACAGGGATTTTCAGTTTGTTCCCTCTGAGTTTGCTCCTTTAAGTATATTACAGCTGTTACAATCTTTTCTTGCTGATTGCTTCTGCACATGTGAAAACATCCACACATTTTATTTTCCTACTTGTCTGCCTGTTGATGAATCTCTTTCCTGCATGATTGAAAGGCCTTGGTGGTTTTTGACGGAAGTATGAGATCTGAATTTAACCATCCACCTATGGCAAGTCAAATACCAGCCTGCACCACTGGAAGCTGTAGACACAAGTTTCCCTAAGATGTTGGCAATGTTTAATGCAGAAGACTTCAGATTAAGAAGCATTAAGGACAATTTTTTCAGTGTGCTTGCCTTAGAGGTAAACACAGACAAAACAAACCACTGCTCAAAGGAAAATCAGTGTGGCGTGGAAGGGGGGATATCACCAATGAATAAGCTAAAGCATGAACCTTCATATGAGCTGTGGTCCAAGACCCTGTATACCCAATTCCCAGCAAGTCCATCCCATTTATCCTCTATTTTTTACTGAATACATCACTAGGCCCTTCCTGGCTGAGTCCTACAGCTGGTGTGGCTCAATGCCCTGTATCTGTTGTATGCAATGCTAACAAGTTGAAGGTGTCAAACCAAGGCTGCCTATATACAGTGGCTGTGAATAAATCAGCTTTTAGTGCCTCATGGTAACATCCCAGGCATTAATACAACAAGAACAGAAAAAGCATGTCACTCCCAGGTCAACTCACGGCAACTTCCATGAGCACCTTGCCATGACCACTTTACACCAGTGGTTTGCCCCTGAATTTCCTGCAGTCTTAGAAGGATTTTGCAAGGTTTGGTGCAAGCCTTGAAAGTGACAGCAGTGACTAAACTATCTGCATTCCTCCAGGTGCAGAAGAAGCTTGATGCATCCATCATCTGTACCACTGATCTCAGCTCTGAAAAGTGCTTGCATGCAGCTATTTCCTCATTCCAGCAGCTAGAGGCTCTGCTGTTTTGGCAAAGGAAGGATCTCCACAGGCATGAATTTAAATATAAATGGAAAGCACAAGCAATTCCATGCCATGGAAAGACTGTGTGCTCAAACAGATGGATTTTACAGCCTGAAATATTGCACTTCATTGTCTTGCATGGGCAGAGTCCAAGCTTCATTATGATACAAAAAACAGCCAGAGGTTCCTGATGGGCTGCTTTTTTTTTTTTTTTTTTTTAAACAAGAAAACAGCTAGTGGGCAACCTCAATGTTGGGAACTCTGTTGGACACAGAGGACAACACTCAGAAGTCAGCCTGGGATCCAGGCTAGTCAGCATGTTCTCTTCCTCTTGTCCAGTCTGCTCTTGTTCTTTGGGGCAGAGTGCCTCAGCTTTTTGCTCCTGGCACCTGCCTCACCAAGGAGCAGTGAGACAGGTAAGCCTGCAGCAATGCAGTTCAGTTTTCTGCATTGGACCAGTTGCCTTGGCTAGTTGCCTTCCCTACATGCTTCCAAGAAACAGAGAAACCCTTTTCAAGTCAAGGGTGATTCAGGGAAAGGCTGTCCAGACCAGCAGGAGGGACTCACAAAGTTCTCCTAATATCTAACAGATCCTCTTTCATAGCACTTTCAGTAAAACAAAAAAACAAAGGGCTGACAATGCTGTAGAAGCAGCCATCTACACAGAAGCAATGTTGCTCCAAAGCAGCATCAACTCTGGTAAACACTCAGCAATGTTGTCTTCTGTCCCATCAACGCGGAAATGGGACGTGGGGTTTGGGTCTGCAAGCCAGTGTGTGTGTTCAGGGTCTGTTCACATTTAACATCAAGCACCACCAGGAATTTATGATGAGAACAAGGCACAGGAGTACAGCAGTGCCTCTGAGAAGCCTCCTGAACTCAGGGCTGCCACAGCCACATGGCTCCCGTGCATATGTGCAAGACACGGGCTGTTCGTACACCCACTTCACAGCCAAATACCTCAGCTGTGACTGCTTAACTAGCTCAAAATAAGGCACAACACAGAAACCACTTCAAGTCACACAGGCAAAGCATTTGCCAAGCTGTGACTCTGGTGCAGAAATACCTGCACACCCTGTCCAACGTGATCCTTAGCACAGGACCACTGGTGCCTGGACAAAGCAGCATTTATTAATACAGGTAAAAGGAATGTGGAGCTTACGCAGCTCCCTGGTGCCTGAACAAGACGGGCAGCAAGCAGGTAGCACAAACACAACTATCCTAATGCACTGACAAGAATCAACTGCTTGAGATACCCCTGCACAGCCCTGCTTTCGCCTCTGGTTGTACAAGGTACACGATGAACAGAGCAGCAGCCACAGGTTTAGGTAGGGCTGGGAATCAATGGCATGCTGCTTTGTTAGCTGCCACGTAACACCTTCAGTACAAGCTGTGAGGACTGTACACAGTCCCCAGCTGTTGCTTTTTTTTTTTTTTTTTTTTTTAAAAACAACAAGGAACAGCAAACTGTTATCAGCCAGGGCAGAGACAGCCTGCAAGCTGTTTCCTTACCCTCTGGTCCCCTTTGACCCCACTCCCAAGGGGACAGAGCCACCTCCAGGGCACAACCAAGCACCAGTCTGGGAGCTGCTGCCTGCTCCTTCCTCTCTTTCAATGCCACCAGCCTGTGTGGCAGGGAGCAGGCTTCCTCCAGCAGAAGCGCTCCCAATCCACAGACTGAGGGACATAAATATTGCTGTTCCATGGCTGAGCAGCAGAGCCACTCCTTGGGACAGTGCCAGCATTCCACAAACTCCTTTTATTTATAGCTTCTGTGACAATTTGTCTTCCTAAAGCTGCCACTGTATTATATCTATTATTTAATGTTTTGTCTCAATGATACTCTGTAATTTATACCAGCCCTTAATAACACATTAAAATCTTGTGCTGTGTTATTTTCTTTGCCATTGTGCTTTTCAAGAGCATAAGTAGATTTAGGCATAGACTTAGAGCATCCCCTGTACATCCAGACCTGGGGTAGTGACTCTCCTGAAAGTTAAAAGCACTGGAGCTCTGCTGGGGAAGAATTGCCAGGAGAGCCCTGCTCTGCCATGACTAGAAGAGCAAAAGCAGATGGATTTCCAACCACTATAATGGAAGCCAAAGGGAAGGGTATAGGCCGGCTACTGGGGCAGAGATGTCAGTCTTAGCAGCAACAGGATCTTTTACTGTCCTTACACAAAGTATTCCTGCTTTTTTTAGGGTGAGGTACAAATATTGACTTTAGGACTTATAAACAAGCACAGTCTTGAGGAATTCAAAACATGAAGTTATTGTTTTTCCAAATGGCAGCTTCTTCATAAAATAAAACCTCTCAGGTATGTTTGTTCCCATTAAAATCATATAAAAAACTATGATGCATCTTCAAAACCTGAGGCCTTGAAAGCCTTCCAAATGTGGATCAAGAAGATGACATATTTTCCAAGTCCTTGAGGAAACAGAACCAAAGCCAGAACACAGGGCCTGTCCTAGCAGCAGGACCAAACTGCATTAGGGAGAACTTTGAAGGATCCCAACCTACCATCACACAAAGCCTTAAGAGTCAACCTAAGTACCCTAAACATACCCAACCAAGCCCCACAGAGACCCAACAACACAAGAGCTCTGCAGTCACACAACGTTCCCACAGGTTCAACATGCAGGAGAGATATCCTCATGTTTTGGAGCAGGGCTGTACGCTACCTGACGTACCTGAACAGCACAACTGAAGAACATTACATGGCCAGCAATATAGAAATAACACAAATACAGACACAAGAAAAACACTTAAATCCTACCTTGAGTAGATCTCCTTCTCTTGCAGAGACCACATGAAGACCCAACAACCATCCTCCATACAAGCAAAGTGAGGCAACATCACAACCACCCTACAGACTGGTTCCTTATAAAGGTCTAAGGGAGACCGAAGCCACTCTCCCACCTTGTACTTCCCACCATCCTTCATTTTTTTTTTACATCGTTAAAGTGCTTGGCATAATTGGGTTTTAATGTTAGCAGCTGTACCTATTATCTGTTTAAATCCTAAATAATTGTTACAATTAATGTTGCCTTGCCTACTCTGTCTTAAGAAGTGTTTGTTAGGGAAGGCAATGTTATATGTTAATTAACTTGCTACCAAATTTCGGTATTTAATTACATATTCTAAATCTGTTGCTATTTCCCCATGTAAGCAGGTAATGAGCCAGGGTCAATTAAGTGTGTGTTAACCTGGATCCTGGTCTGTTGGCATGATGAGGATGAAGACATTTATTATAGCAAAAGCAAACCAAAACCAAAGTGCCATCAGCCCATTTTTTGACCAATATCAGCTGACAATTCCTTCCCCTGATCCAGCACTGCCTGCAGAGTACAGGATCAAGCACATTGTATTTGGATTAATTAAACCAATGAGCAATGGGAGACTCCAGGGTGTCTGGGTGTGTTGCAGAAGCCAGCACAGCTGCTGCAGGCACCTGGGCTGGGACTGGAAGTGGGAGCAGCCAGCTGGGGCTCAGCGGGGATTTGCAGCACTCTGCCCCATTACAAAGACCCTGCTTGGCTGCAGCTTGATGACAGAACCCATTCTCCACCAGTGATGTGGAAAAGCTCAGGATATTAGTGAGCCTCGGGGTCCTTCTGTGGGTTTGGTTGAAAAAGGATCTGGAAAATGACGCTGTCAAATAAAATATGGGAGGCAGGGACCTGTTCCTGATCTCCCACTCTTCTGTTCAGGTCTTCAGTGGTCACCCAATGGGAAACCACCAAAACATGTGGCTATGAACAGGCTGGGGCTTGTGCAGCTCTGCTGCTGAGGGCTCTTATTGTATTATTAGAAATACCTCTTGCTACAGCCACAAGGGTGGCATATAGCCAAAACCAGAGCTAGAGCAACAAGAGAGAGAAAGAAATTGGAGCACGTGGTTTGTGGTTGTTTATTTATTTATTTTCCTCTTTAATAACATTCTCATGCCCTAGTTTTCTCCTGGAATTCTGATGAAAAAAAGAAAATAAAAAAATAAAGATACCATTATTTGCTCTGAGCTTTCGTAGGAAAGCAAAATGCATTTCTCAGTCAGGTTATCCATCTCCCCCTGGAGCTGCCTGCCCATCTCGGAGCACAGGAAGAAATGAGCTTTCACTGCAGCAGCCCAGAATTAATGCGCAGGATCACCCAGCCACCTCCACTGTAACACAGCCACGGCCGAAACAGGTGTGTCGAGGCACACATCAGGATGGTTCCCTGCAGCATCACCCCCATCCTACTTGCCCTGGCCTGCAGAGGGGAGCAGTTACTGCTGTGGTTTCCAGCACCAAAGGTCAGCGCTGCTCCTGTCCCATGCCCACTCCCCTCGGAGCTGCAGCACAGAGCAGCTCAGGCACAAGCCGGGCCAGCAACTTCCAGCAGGATTTTAAGAAAGTGGCAGTTTCTTAAGAAATCTGTTCTCTGAGCTTGGTTTGAACTGGAAAGACAAGCTAGCAGGTGCTGTCCTTGGCAGAAGCATGCAGAACCACAAGATTTAACCCTCCAAGATGTCTCTTTTCTCAAAGGCGACAGCATCGCTCACTCACTTTTGTTAGGATACCCTTATTTTGGGAGTGCTTGCATCCACATGGTCCCACAGGCAAGCATGTGAGCACTCTCATTTTTGGCCATTCCCCTTCATGCAGGCACATGCACCCTCACTGTCAGCCCAACACAATTCTGTCACAAATTTTTTCTCTCTGCAACCAGGGCTACCCCTGCCTGCTCTCCCTGGGCAGAGCTGCGCTTCCAGCACAGGGAACCGCTGGTGATGAATATTAATTGCTTTAACATCTTGTTGTGATAAGGCCAAGCCCATTTTGCTGCTTTGGCTCGTTGCTAGGGAACTGAGAAAGGCAAGTCATGGGTTTTGGTGCTCCAGGGCCACCAGGGCTGCAGAGCAGTGGCAAGCTGCAGAGCAGGATTCGCCTGCCAATTATTTAGAATCTAATAAAAGAAAGGGCGAGAAAACAATGCTTTTTCTCTCTTCTCCCAGCTCAGCTTTCAGACTACATGGGGTCATTAATCCCCAGAGCCAGGCAGTTTCTCGGTTGCACGATGCCTGCCTCACCCTGCCACAGGACGAGGATGCCCCTGCTTGCTCAGCAGTGTGGTGCTGAGCTGCACCTTGCACAACACCGTGGTGAGTGGCTATATTTAAATTTAATCATCCGGAAATTGCAAGCATAATGCTCTCTCATTTCGCTTCTAATTTTAGATGTAAACACAGCAGAGAGTTGATCTCATCCCAGCACCTCCACCAGCCAGCATCGCTGCCGGGGGAGCTGCTGCCCTGAGCAGGGGCCGTGCTGGATGCTCTGAGCCCTCCATGTAGCACAACCAGGCTGGATCCTGCTGGAGATCTCCAAAGGAAAGCTGCTGGGCCTGGCTCGCTGCTTTTTCTCCACCACTGAAGATGCCACTTGGGCTACCCTGGCCCTACAGCATTAAGATTATTTTCCAAGCAGCAGGGATGACCTGCACAGGTTTCTGAGCAAAGGTGCTTACATAAAGCCAAGGATGCTAAAGGATAAACTGTCTGCATCCCCACCTGTGGGTGCACCATAAATACCAGCCAGACGGAGCAGAGAGATGCAGGGTGACTGCAAATATCCTCTGTGGCCTCACCAGCTGGAGAGCTTCCTCTGCTGCCCTTCCCTTGGAGGTTAGCCATTGATCCCTGCCTTGGCTAGAGGGCACTTGCCTTCTGGACACCTGCTGCCACTGGCTGTGCAAGGGAGCAGGAAAGGGGCTGCCCTTGGGGACAGATGGCCACAGGGAGTGACAAGCACATACTCTGTCTCCTGTCCCTGGAGTCTCAAAGCAGAAGATGCATCCCCATGCTGATGAAGCTGGGGGTGGATATTGTATCACTGCACTCTGCATCCAGGGGCTCCTAGCCACCAGAGACACAGGGAGGTTGAGCCTCAGGAGAGCTTGCAGCAATTCTCGGACCTAGAAAACCCAGGGTACATCTGGGTCCTACTCTAGGCTACCACATCAAATCCACCTCCAGGCTTCAGCAGCACCCCAGCATCATCTGCTGAGGCCATGGTCCACACCACAGACTTTAAAGGAGGACAAACGGGCAAGGACAGGGTTCTCTCATCCCTCCCTCCTCATGGTAGAGGGCATAGGAATGAGAGTATGAATTCTTGCTAACAGCTGGTTTAATGTTGTGTAAACAGGTGCATCTGGTTGAGCATCACTTCCCTGGATCCCCCACACGGCCAGCACCACTAATAACAGTGTTTTGTCAGCGAGACGGCTGGCTGCTGCCAGCAGGAGACTCAGAAATGCCAATTGTAATTACTGCATTTATTCTGAAATATAGTCCAGACCTCATTCCCAATAAGATGCATCATGCCACTAAGCATGTGAGCCTCGCCTGAGCCAAGTGCAAATGTGCTTGGCTTTGAGAAACACACAGTAACCTACACCTTCATCTGCCATCCACATGCAGAGCGTGCGCGTGCTGCAGATGCTGAATCAAGACTGGGAGGGGGGCAGAAGTCTCAATGCTGCTCAAACAACACATGAAGAAATAGGCTATTTCCAAAGTATTGATTGTCTCTCTCCTGCTTCTATTAGTTCAGACACGGAAAGGGCCTCCGCAGAAAATCACAGCCCTAGCAGGAGTTCCAGCTGGCTGAAGAAAATGAAGTGCCGTTTCACTCCCAGGAATAAGTAAACTTGGAGTTTGTCAGGACTGGGTAGATGCATCTGTTCACCTATGGCTTGTGGTTTTCACCTCTGCGGGCACAAGCAGGACTAACATGAATGTCACATCCATCAGTAAATGTCACCCAGCCAGACGAGCCCAGAAATCAAAACAAAGTTGGCACAAGCTGTGCCAAAGAGAGATCATTTCGGAGTCAATTGCTCCTTGTTCTGAGGCTCAGAATGGAGTCACAGGGCACAGAGCCTCAGCTCACATCACCTGGTGTCAGGGCAGCTGCTGTGCTGCTGCAAGGCAGTGTCCTAGGGGGCTGCAGAGCGGGTGGGCTGCCCCTGCTCCTGATGGCTTCGATGATGGCCATCGTGGGAGCATTGCTGTGCCTGCTCAGAGTGGACCCATTCATCTGGGACCTGCTTGAGTTGGCGTGTCCAGGCTTAGGGAAGCCAGCAGACAAAATAAGTCACACATCCTATGAAAGCAGTAGTGACAGAACAGCTCTCGGTGTTCTTTGCCTCAGTCCCATCACATGCTGGTGCTGAACACTGCCTGCAGAAAGGGTTTGGTGCCAGTTCAATGCATTGCAAGAGACTAGTGGCGAGGCATGCCAAGGAGCTGCTGCCACCAGCACCAACTGGAGGATTTGCACACAACAGTCTGGAGAGGAAAGGTTGAACTTCTGTAGATTTGCCTTTTTTTTCCCATCAGAAAAAAAAAAAAAAAAAAAAAAAAAAAAAAAAAAAAAAAAAGAGAGAGAGAAAGTGCCCTTTTTTCTTTAGTGAGAAGGGAGAAAGGGAGAAAGGAAATGGTAGAAGGAAAATAAACTAAGTAAAATTTCCCAAGTCAGGACTGTTTTGGCCACAACAAACAACTCCCAGACTCTCTCCCACTTTCTCCCTAACCCCTTTCTGGAAGGTAACTAAACTCTAATGGGATCAACTGAGAACCCGTCAGAACAATCAAACCTTTTGCAGAGTGGACACAGGAAATTAATTAAGGGAAAGCTCATGGGCTACTGTAGGTGTAAGATCATGGATCAGTAAAATGCAAAAATTCATTCAGGGAAGGTGACGTTAACCATGCAAGAACTAATTATGTTGGTGAAAGCCAATGTGACAAACTACTGCAAGAGGAGTTAGAATTTATTTGTCTGCTGCATTTTGCAAATATTAGCTAATGAATTATTCAGGAGGCAGAGAGATCGCTTCTGATTTGGCAATTGAATTACACTGGCAGCATTCAGGAGGTGGGAAAGAGAGGTCAAACGGCTTGCCCAATTCCACAAAATAAAGCAGCAGTAAGACATAGGGCTAGAGTCGATATTTGTGCTAAAGAAGACGCACTGTGGTGAGATGGGATGGCTGAGTGATGAGCATGCGAGTCTAACAAGCCCTTACCGCCTAGGGGGTTAGCAGATATTAGAGGTACAAGGCTGGGGATGGAGAGCAGCAGCTGATGCATCTCCTGCAGGCTGCCAGCAGCAACACAACAGGAAATTCTTCCCCGAAGAGGCTGTAACTTAAATAGTGTTTTAAGCATCCACATTTGGCATTGCTATAACGTGGTCAATACTGAACTGATTTTATAAGTTTCCTATTTCTCACAGAAAGTTTAAATGCATAGAAAGGGGGATGAGTCATTCTTATCAATAAATAATGTCTTTGACAAGGGGATTCAGATCAAAGACAGCTAGAGATGGCAACAACACCAAGCAATTAAAACACACATGAGATTGCGAGCATTGTGCTTACAACTACAAAGCAGTGGAGAGAATCAGGCGAACTATAATCGGTAAATACTTGTTGCAGAGTCCAATTAGCATCTTAGTGTCCAATTACATGCTCATTGAAGCTAACATGGGTGACAGCAACAGAATTATTATGATTTTTTTGGCCTTGTAACAGCCATCTGTTTGGAAAAAGGATGCAAACTTCCCCAAAAAACGAATCAGTTCTGACATCAACAGGATCCTGGGCTCCAGTGAGGAAGCAAAGCCCCTGGAGAGCATCAGGACCACAGCACCAGCAGCAGGAACGTGGGCCTGAGAGAGGGAACCCAGCCTGTGCATCCCTGTCTCCTCAACATGATAACCTGCAAAATATTGGCAGGTGGTCTGCAGATTGGGCCTGGTAGATAAATCTGCTCTCTTGGTCCTGCACCCCAGTGCCCTGAGCTGGGGGCAGCTAGACAGACATGCAATTTTAATGCGTGTATTAACTTCTAGGCACTGCCCAAGGAGTTCACTTTGAAAATGTCTCTAAGGACACAAAGGAGATAAAAACGGGTTTTCTCCCGATAGCTGCTCAGCTAAAACTAGCAACCTGCCGTGTTGCAGTAGCCAGCTCCATCATCTTTGTGCCTGTGTGATGACCAAGCTGCCCACAAGCACCTCGCCGCAGCCCCCACACAGCACTTGCAGCACTGCCTGCAGCTCCTTCCTCTTCCTGGGGAAGGGTCAAAGGCATGCACACTTCACTCCTATGAGAGCTGTAAATACAAACACTCTTCTAATACGTGCATATCCTGTCATTAGTCATTATCATTACGAGTAATTTAAAGCAATATTTACCCTATTGACAAAAGTTATTTTGCACCTACTTGCTGAGAATTGGTTTTATGGGGATCCTTGTTCTTTGGCAATGAGTAGATTGATTATAGTTATTACTTTAATAGTTATAAAAAAGAATTTTATAACAAACAGCATGTCTGAGACCCATGCTGGCTTGCCTTGTGCTTTCACACAGTCATTAGAACCATTTAGCCCCCAGAGCTGTGTTACAGAAAGCACTGCGTTCTCTAAATTGCTGGAGTCTACCTGTGCTCTCCATCCACCACACACTGCCATTTACCCTGCGGCAGGGAAGAGAACAGGGCAGGAAAGAGATGCCAGTCAATTTGCTTAGGTAATAGCAGAAGATGGCTAGAGGATCTCTCGTGCTCAGCATCATGAAAGTGAAGCTGCTTACACACCAGGCAGCTTTCATTTATTGCCTTGAAACAGCTTGTTTAACAAGAGCACTGCACACGATATTTCCATAATCCCAGGTCTCAGCCATCCTTATACTCTTGGTGTGGCTGCAACTTTTCAATTTTACTTCTGTATCCTGGTGGACTTCATCCTATGCCCATGGAGTGACAAGAGATGCTGCCCATGTATGCTGAAGGGCACCAAAGCCTGATTCCCTGCTTCGCCACAGCCTCCATATCAGTAAATGCAAATCTTTTAGATTCCTCTGTTCATCAGCAGCAAAGTCAGAAAACTAACTCAAAATGTGTTCAATCTGGAAAGAAGTTTCATTTTTCAGAGCTTGTTTTTTTTTAATACAACTAAAATTAACCTTGAAATGAAACACCATCTCAAAATTTAAAAAGTAGTGATTCATTTTGTAAAAGATGAAATAAAGTGCTTTTATTTTATGCTGCATTATGAACAAAAATAGATGAAATTCACATACATTTTCAAAACGTTTCAATAAATTCAAACACCAGTCTTCAGTCAAGGAGAGATTTCACTACAATTTTCCAGCAGTTCAGGTCTTTGTCTCTTTGTGCCTCAATTCTGCATTGGTAAAACATGGATAGTTCTCCTGTCTCTATCTCATCTACATGGGTTATAGGTTTCAGAGCTGGGACTGTCTCTGCTTTTTGCCCCGAAAGGATGGGGATGTCTCTCTCTGAGCTCAAGACTGCTAAGCATAATTGTAATATGTCAATAAAACAACAAATAACATGTAATTGGTGTTGATTTCAAGGGCACCTGGTTTATAATATAAGTGTGTAGGTGGGTAAGCTGTATTCCTTTTTTTTTTTTTTTCTGATTTAGTAGGGAATTCTCTGAAATTCTATCATTGCAACCCGTGTGCAAACTCCTGTCCACTTGTCTGCAGCAGGGTTTCAGTCTTGGCATGCTATTAACAAAAATGGTCTTCCAGGCTTTTTAATTGACTCTTGGTGCTCCTTCCCTGCAGTCATTGTTCTCCAGACCTGCCTGCAATTTTGGTCTGAAAAATAATGGAATTGCATGCAGCTGAAATCAGGAAAGAAAATATCTACCCATCTGGGGCTCCGTGTATTTTTCACACCTGAAATACTTGGTAAATGGCAGTAAGCAAATGCAAAGGACACAGAAGCTAAGAGGGAGCCTATGTAATTGAGGAGCAGTATAATGGGAAGAGGCTGAATAATAACATCCATTAATAACAAGACTTATAATTAGAGGTCACTCGGAGAAAGGCTTGCTATGTTCTGCCAACCGCCTTCCAGGCATGCAGAAAAACAGCCCTGGAGGTTTACCACAGGGTAATGTGAGCCATGAACACCTTGTTTACCCAAAACACCGTGGCCAAGTTCACAGTACCTGCTGCCACGCCGTTCATTACAGGAGGTTTCAGCAGCAGCATGGAGGGGATACGGGGTCTCTGCAGCACTGCCGATTTGCCTATGGGGATGAGAAGAGACCTGCTGAGCTCCTGTGGAGCAGGATCAGGCTGTTCTCTGTCTGTGGCTGGAGCATTGAAGCTGTGTTCCCATGCGCTCGGTGATGCCGAGCTCCTGGTGCAGCACCCAAGGGCTCAGCAGGGAGCCCCAGTGCTCCTCCTCACCCCGTCTGCTGCGATGCTCTAGGAGCTGCTCCTCCCCAGGCAGCTGTGCCCAGCTGCTGAAGGGGAAGGAGAGGGCTTTGGCAGCTCTGTGACACTACTGGAAAGGAGAAGTCTTTCATCCTAAATAATCATCCCTTGCCTTTTTGGCTAGAGAGAACAGAATGGCAGATCACAAAATGGTTGAGACTGGAAGAGTGCTATTCATGTGCAGATGCGGAGGGCACTCGTATCCCGAATGAGACATTAAAGCTTTCTGAACAGCAACCCCATACACAGCTAAACCTCTTAAGAGGAGCTAGCTGACACAATCCATCCTCTTCCAGAGGCCCGAGAAGAATACACGTTAGAATTCTTTTCTGCAAATCAATAACACTTCAATAAAGGGATTATCAGAAAAACAATATCATATTTTCTAGAAAGCTCATTATAAAGCACAAACAGCTCGGTAATGTATTTAAATTGTTCATTTCTGAGCATTGCCTTGGGATTGTAATAGATTTTTTTTTCCCCAGAACAGAATCAGATTAGGATGATTAGTTGTTTTTCCCACAATAGCCAAGCAGCAGGGCAAGAGAATCACTGCAGCTTTGCCAGTCCCTGAGCTTGGACCGGGACTTGGGGAAAGAAATCCTTTCTCTCCTTTCTATCATATCTTACTGGTGAAGTAGTTGGAAATAGAGGTCATCAGCAAGTTCTCCTCCTTACCTGCCCATCAGGCAAAGGGACTGCTCTACCCAAGGCAGTGTACCCCGAGGTTCCCTGCAGAGAATAGCGGGGAGTAGGGGATGAGGTTAGCCAGAGAATTCAGCACCGTCTCCTGCAGCAGTACAAGAGAAGGCAAGCAGGTGGGATAAATTCCCAATGAGCCATCGCCTTCCTGGACTGTCACTGCTCCCTAGGAAATCACTTGGGTCATGTCTATTTAGAGAGAAAGGTACGCATAATGCTAAAGTCTTCAGCCAGGTATTCAATAGAGAAGCATAGCTATTAAGCTTAAGGCCATGGTTCATAATTAAAATGCTCCTGTTTCTGCCTATTTTGGATGACCAGGAGGTTGGTTTTAGTGTCACAAGGAACAAGGCAGAGCTGAGGTGGAAATTTACCCAGCACAGGGCAAGGACAAGGGTATTGGGCATACTGGGAGTCCTTATTTCTGCCTATGAAGGGGATTTTCAGATCAGTACGCTGAAAATGAGCCAAATAAATACATATGTGCTGCAGTCAGAGCAGCTCCACGTGTGTCTGCAAAAATTAAGCCCTTCACACCCTTCCTGAGGGCTTTTCTGCATGGCTCCCCTTCTCGTCACTAATAAAAGAGCCAGTCAGCCTCTCCCGCTGAGCTCAGAACGGGAAGATGATATTTTAGTGATTGCTTTTTCAAGTTGTTTTGTTTCTTTGTGGTTTTTTTTTTTTTTTTTTTCAGAGCCATTACAAAACATACAACCAGCACAGCCAAATCTCATTGTAGGGTGAACTCACCACCCTGAAATCAAATTCTCATGGAAATGAAATGGCTGACCCAAAATCTCCTGAGCACTGGATGAGCTTGCATGATAAACAACTTGTAATGGCTCTGCTGGCACCACTGCCTCTGTTAAATGTCACTGCTTCTCTAAATACCTTCCGGGAGATGTCTGCTTTATCTGTATGCTGTATTTTCCCCTTTTCATTATCAGTGTCTGCAAAGTTGCCATCCTGGAAGCTGTTGTCCAGGGACTGCAGAGAGCTCCAGACTCATTTCCCTCTCTGTTCACATCAGCTATTCCTCAATATACATGTGGAATTTTAGCTCAGGACAGTTTTAAAGCAAGCTGCCTGTCGTGATGGAGGCTGGACACATCCTCGTGGTGATGCATCTGCTGGTCCCTGCTGCCCAGCCACCTGCCAGCCCTTGTGGGGCAATACAAGTCACCAGTACCAGCACCCTCACCCTGCTTCCCTTTGGGGACCACTTCTTGCCTTCTTTGAGTCAATGGGATGTTTGCACTACCCTCAGGCTTTTATTACACAAGTCTGTATTGGGGCTACTAAAAATAATTTGCATCAGGTTAGAAAAAAGTAATGCCAGAATGGTGTTAACCCCACGAGCAGCGCCAAGCAGATAACCCAGCCCAGCAGTCAATTCCCCATCACACAGCAAACCCTGCTTTGTTCTCTCTGAATGTCACTGAAGTCTGTAAAATAGGTCTAAATACAATTAGAAAGCACTGAAAGTGAAATGATTGGGGCATTTGCATCCAGCTGTTAGCCTGAAGCATGGACTGCTGTGTGCAGAGCTCAAGGGTTCAAGTGTTGGCCAAAATAGCAGTAACACAGAGCTTCACTGGGTTTTGCTTTGTTTTCAATGGCTTTCCATGGCTTGAAATTGTAGCTCATTACATTAATTGTGCTTTCCTGGATTCTTTGATGGGGTGCATGGGTGGCAGGAAACAACTTACAGAATAAAAAGCAGCATTGGAGCACATCATATTTCAGCTTCTACTCCCCATGGAAAAATGCACGCATTTCCTGAGAGTTTCTGTTGTTTAATTATGCTGGGATCCATCTCCAGGATATAGAAGAAAACGGGCTGCCTGGAGGGGGGAAATAGTGAGAAGTTAGAAATTCCTGCAAACTTGAAAAGGCAGGATCCTGAGGGGATTTGGGGATGCTCAGGAACCTGCTACTGCTGTGGTCCAGGGGTTTCCCATGGCCCCCTCCCTGCAGCAGCCCCCCAGCCCTGCCCAGCACCATCACAGATGCCCTTTAACAGCCCTCAGACCCCACGCCAGCACCAAATCCTGCTCGCTCTGCCTCCGTGGGGCTGCCCCCATGCAGGGCAGGCTGCTGGCAGCCCCCAACCCACCCAACGCCTTCCCTCAGCACCAGGTACTGCAGCTGAAATTCCCTCGCCACGACGCCTCTGTTGTCACTTTGATGTCGCACGTTTACATCGTGTCCTTGTCACAGATAATAGTTTATTCTGTTGCTTTCTCTGTCACCGTCTCCCTCTCTCTCTTTTTTTCCCCCTCCTGCAGTTTTCTCTCTGCTCTCCATTGTGTGGATACAATAGCCCCTCTGTTCTCCACAGACTTCATTGTGCTGTAATTGCTCTCCTATCTCTAAGGAAGGGAAAATTCGCTCTGATTTGATCACCTTATTTTTCTCTGTATAAATGATAAATTCCTCCATTAATCCATCTGTTTTCAGTGGCGTATCTGGGTACAGCATGCATAAAACTCCTTACATAACAGCATGTCAAATTACAAATTTCCCTGTAACCCATTCTCTTCAATACTTTCACTGTTAACACAGCGACTTCCGTTATCTCCTTAAACTCATTCTGGTGCTGAGCCTTCGAGACTTCTTCCAGAGCAGCTTCCCCAGCTGGAAATAGAGCAGAAGATGCAGTGGCTGAGCAGGACATCCCTTCCTAGGCTCCTTGGGGAAAACCTGACCTGAATTCAGGTCAGGGCAGAGGGGGAATTTTCCAAGATGTTTTCTAGGAATGTGAATTCTCAGCAGAGGAGAAGGGGAAGACCCTGCCTCAAGTGTCTGCAGCATCCACCAGGTGTGGGGCTGTACTCCCTGCAGCAGGGTGGGCACATGCCAAGGAGCAGCTCCCAGCATCTCGTCCCACTCCCTTGCTTTGTGGAGGATTATTCAACGTTTCCCCAGCTACAACCAGTCACAGCAATTTCCGTAATAACAATATTTTTGCAGCAGAAATTGTATTACAATGGAATCACTGTTGTTAGAGCTGTTATTATCCCACGATCACTGCCATGATAAAGCTGTGCTCATTACACCCGCAGTAAACTCAGGCTGGGGAGAGTTTAGCATAAGAAGTTGAGACTAAATCTGCCCTTTGGGGACTAGAAATCCAGGTTCTTTTGTACCACTTCTTCTTTCTGTTAGCAAGTGGAAAGGAACCGCCCTTGGGGATTGTTACCTCTTAGCTGGTACCAAAACCTCACAGAGCTTCATGCAGCCAAGTGGAAGAGATGTGATGATATCATGTAGCTGAGCATCCTGCCTCTGTAGGACAGGTCTCAGGAAAGGGCAAAGACAGGATAAGACAGCGCAGAATCTCACCTCCTTTATTGTCTGCCTCCCAGGTGATACCTTTGTCTTGGCCAGCAGAAGGGATAGTTGATCAATCAGAAGATGATTACACCTTAATCACTTCTCCTTCCATTAATTGGCTCAGCTGCATTTTGTCCCCAAAGAAGCAGCCCTTGTAGAGGACAAGGATGGTTCAGACACCAGAAAAGCCCTCTCCAAGGAACATGTTGGGACCCTTAACATTCACAGGTATCGCATCCCCCTCTGCTCCAGCACCCACTGCCACCCCCTGCCCACAAGCAACTACCAGAGCAACGCAATTTCAGCATCGGAGATAAAACACTCTCCAATTTTACAAGCAGAGAAAGTATTTTATCAGCACAGACTCTTTTTTACTAGCCCAGCATAAAAACTATCAAACTGTATAAATAAACCTGGGGAATTATCTCCTCCCTCAGCCAGGACCCTTGCTGGGCCCTGAATGGATTCATTTAAAATGGGTTATAAATTTCTGATAAAGGATATTTCAGCTCCAAATTGAGTATTTAATGGTGCTTTCGCTCCAGAGCTCCCTGTCTGCAGGGCCAGGCGCAGTTCTCAGTGGGCTGATTCCACCCAAGTGGCCTGGAGTTGCCCCCCATCCCACCCCACATCACAGTGAGGTGCTGGGCAGCCTCTCCTGCTCCTCACCTGCATGCTGCTGGGGCTGCCTGGCTGATTGAAGTGTGAACTGGACTAAAATCATGTTTGCAAACTGCTGGGGAAGGCTGTGAGATGCTGCTGAACCATGCTGCCCTGGGGAGCGCAGCACTGACAGCAGCATGGTGCTGGAGCAGCATCCAGCCTGCCTCTGGCCTGTGACCTCCGCAAGCATATTGCACATCTCCATGTTCCACTCCTGTGCTGGTCATAAATTCAGCTCCCAGCTTCCCTTTCCCACTTCATTTAAATGCCAGCACAGACCTGGAACACCAGGAGGAGAGGGCAAAGACAGGGAGACAGAGCGAAAGCAAGCTTCTGCCTAACAAACGAGAGCACAAGCGGACCAAATAAATAGCAGCACACTTTGGCAAGAAGAGCGCCAGGGAAGCTTTCAAAGCAAGACCAGCATCCAGCAATGCAGGCAGCACAGCTGATTGATGGGATCCTGCCTCTCCAGCTCCCAGTCTATGCATTTGTTTCTTTTATGCAAGAGCTCTATTAAATGCTACAGAGAAGTAATATTGGAACATGGTCTGAGGCAACACACGGGGAATTAGCAGCCTGCACCTGAATTCCCAATTCATTTAACAGGAAGATGGTGGGAGAGAGAGAAACAACAAACCCTGGGCTGCTTGGAAGGATGGAGCCCTGAGCGCTGGGCCACAGTTTCAACCTCCTGCTCTCTGCTGCAGCCCTGACCATGGGGATGCAAAAGATCTCTAAGTCCTTTGTTTCACTCCCTGCCACTGCTCAGCAGGATGCAAACAACCACCAAGCCTGACATGGCACTGGGAGAAAGGAAGATTGTTCTGCCAATGTTGCAGTAGTATGGGTTCAGAGTGGCTGGTGCACATACAGAAGCTTCTGCCCTTTGCTTCCCAATGTTTCTCTGACCGATGCAAAGCAGCTGTTCAGCATCTTTTGGATGAAAAACTCTGGCAGTGCTCACACGTTTATGGGAAACCTGAGAAAAACTTCTACATTTCCTGCTGGACACAGTTTTAGTCCAGGGGGAATGTTTATGGCCAAGTTATTCCAGCTGGAACTAAAGATAACAAGAGAAAACCTGACAGGCCAATAAATCCAGAAGTAGTGCTGGGTGGGACTGAAACTCTGAAGTGCCTGCAGCAGTAAAAGTAGGAGGTAATCTCCAACCAGGGCCAAAACAGCAGTTTTTGCTATTTATTAAAAAAAAAAAAAAAAAATCGAGGAAAAAGGCTGGATTTCCCTCCAGTTGGCTGTTTGTTATTGTATGTGGCACTGTGGGCAGAGGTAACAGCTCATGGGCACGTGAAATGACAGTCCCCACAATTAGTAAATAAAGAAGAGTGATAAGCTTTGGCAGATATCAGGGTAGCAAAGTTTTCCAGGTAATCATTGTGTCTGAACCAGCCTTTCACCATCCCAGGTTTGCACCCCTGCCACTCTGCAGCTGGGGGATAAAATATTCCACCCTTAGCAGAACATGCCACCATGTGGTCTCCGCTACAACAGGATGAATATGCCCTGAGAATAGGTTTCTGTACAGACCAGCAGAGATACGTTATATCTTACCTACCTTTTCATAAAGGAGCGACTGTCTTTACACAGCCAAACCTCTGCTGTAACCATGTCTGTGCTAAGCAGGTCAAGAACAGCACAAACAGATGTAACCCTCGCATGTAAAACAGCCTCTAATTTATTGACCGTGTTCTCCCAAATGACTGAACTTGCCAAATAGCTCAGCTTCTACAGCTGCCTTTAGATTTTCCAGCAAATTCAGTTGACACTTAGGTATGGAAATTAAATCCCTAAGTTTTCCAGGGTATGCTGCTTCCACCACTACTACATCATCCCTAGTGCCTGACCTCCTTTAAAAAGGCTGGCTACCTGCACTGAAAAGTGTCCCCAGTGATTTGACGGGTTGGTTTTCTGTTTACCCACCACCATCCCTACCTGTCTAGCATTTTGCTGCAGTAGCACGTGGGAGTCAAAGCTTGTAGTCACATCTGTGCCTTCTTTCAACAATAGATAAAGATGAAATAATCATAATAACTATTACTTATATGCTCAGATATCGCAGTAGAGAGTAACAAAAGGAAGTCTATAAACAAATCAATCTAGGGGTTTTCATCTTCAGAGTTCCTCAAGTGCCTTGAAACAAATTCTCTTTCCTTCAGTGTTAGCAGCATGTAGGTTTTTGATTCAGATCCATGCTTCTTGTACTTTATACTGATTTTAATCAGTCTCTGCTGCATGGAGAAGCATAACAGCCTCACTGTGAGAACAAAGTTGCCATGTTTCCCTGTAATCTTCAGACAGTTGTTTTTGTTTTTGGTTTTTTTTTTGCACATGAACAGCCACTGTCAAGGAGGAAGCCTGGGGTGAGGTTAGTGAGTGCTGCCTCCATGTTAACTGCCTCTGCCTTGAAGGGCAAGTTTCTCAAAAGCCAGGCATGCTGCACCAGAGGCTGCTAAGGCTGCCAGGCATTGACCCCCAGAACTCAAACTGCAGGAAGAAACAAAAAGAGGTAAATTGTTTTTTTTTTTTTTTTTTAAAAAATCAGATTAAGTTTTACAGCTCAGTATTTCCCTCAGTTTGGACATGAAATGCGTGGCAATGTATTTTTCAATGAACTGCAATCATTATCCACACTAGTTCATTAATTCTTCGATTTCCAGTCTCAGTAAGGTCTCTAAGATTTCTGGAAAAAACAATTCACCCTTTGGAGGTCCTTGACAAAACACTTGTAAGGACAGAAGATGTCCAAAGTGATGGATGGCTCCAGGTGTGTCAGAGCAGGGGGTTGCCTGGCTCTGAGCCTTCTTCCTTGTCCTCCCTTAGGCAGAGCTTGGGGGCTTTTTTTCTGGAGGAGAGAGCTCAGCTCTGCTACTTGGAGCTGTGTGCCTTGGGTCGTTGTTGTTTTGGTGGTTTTCTTCCCCAGCACCCCCCCCAGATCCTGTATCAATGTTACCATCGCTCTGCACACGTGGTCATACACCCCTCGGTTATGCCAAGCAGCAGAGAAGCAGCCTCCCCGAGCTGATTGCTCTCTCAGACCTACCAGGAGGTGACAAATCTCCTGGGTCTTGCTCCCCAGAACAGTTTCCCAGTCCCACTTGCAGCTCTGTCCAGCCAAACACCACAAAGCTGCAGGTGGCTGCGCACATGCAGGGTCCTGCCACCTTGCCAGGAAAGGTGTTTGGTGACACCGTGGCTTTGACATGAGAGTGATATTTTTCTTGAACTCCTATCAAGTTCCTCTGATGCACACAGTGTTGAATCTGTTTGTGTTACTCCTGGGAACCGTTATTGAAGAAAAACATATGCTAATGAGTGTTGTTGGTTCAGCAGTGTTTAAAATGCATGTTTTGTTTTTTTCCTTTTGGTCAAAAGGTTCTTTTATCTGCCAGATTTTCAGATGCGCTTTGCTCAAACTGGAAGACTTAACAAGATTTGATATTTTATTGGCAACCCTCCTCGATGGGCTGCAACTGCCCCATTAAGATGCAGCCAGCATGCTTCAAAGCAACTTGTACGCGATCTGCTCCGCTCCCTCCAAGGCTTGCCTGGGAGCAGCTGCCCATGTCATACAAAGTAGGGGAGAGAAGCTACCAAATTTCAAAGCAGGCTATGAAAGTTTTTCCTTTTAAAAAAAAAAAATAATAAATAAATCTAAAATGTTGCTTTATAATAGCTGGATCTAAACCACGTTGAATTCAAAATCCCACTGGCCCGAGGAGCATCTCCATCACTCGCAGGCTCTGTCACCTTTCACAGCAGTCAGGCTTCAAACAAACCACGAGCAGCAGACCCAGGGGCACCCCGCCCCAGCCAGGCTACCCAGCTGCTCCATCCCATCCCATCCCATCCCATCCCATCCCATCCCATCCCATCCCATCCCATCCCATCCGCCAACCTTCAGGAGCTGCTCAGCTGGCATAGCTTGCTTGAAACCAGACAGGGTTTGCAGCTCAGAATTAATGTTTTGGAACACAATATTATTGGGCTGATTTTAAATAGATGTTTCCCTTCTCATTGGTAATAAAGTGAGTGGTGCTGAGAAAGCCAGAGAAATTGATATAAGCCCAGCCTGCTTATTGCTTTGGAAGAATCTTTAAATATTTCCCTCCCACAGTCAGTGCTGGAATATGAGGAGCAAATGACAGGTAGAAGAGAGCAGATGAATATCTATTTATGCAGGAAAATGAAATGTATGAATAGTTATTTTGAGGACAAATGTATTTTGACAGATATCTAATTTCATTCTGTTCATAAAACATACATGTTCTTCCTTGCATGCTAGAGTTGATGGGTTTTTTGTTTGTTTTGTGGGTTTTATTTTTTATTCTTATTAGGGCATTTTTAGTCTTTGTTTGTTTGTGGGTTTGATTTTTTTTTTTTTAGTTTGCAATCTTTCTCTCTGGGTAGGAAGAACAGAAAAAGTAAATTTGTCAAGCATCACAAAGCAATTTAATGTCATCACATCTGTGTTTAAAAAAAATAAATCAAATACACCCAGACGCTATTTATCCAGCACAAAACCCCAAATTAACAAGGAGGTGTGGTGAGGCACAAACATGCAGGAAGGACCCAGACAATGCAAAGAGCCCACCGGTCTCCTGCCACCTTTGTGCTCCAAGCAAGAAAGCTGAGACCTGAGTTTTTTTGCAGAGTTTGTCCAGAGCAGCCTGAGCTCCAGTGCCAACCCTGCAGAGCCCAAGCCCCCATCCCCATTTTCTCTCCCAGGGCCTCCTGGGTGCACTGCCCAACATTTTAATGCTCGCACACATCACGGCACATTGCTAATATAAATAATTCTGTAATGCAAACAACAGGGGTAGCTGAGCTACTGTTATAATCATGTTCGTTATTACAGTGCTTAAACAGGACCAATAGTTTGACTGCATCGATTGTTTTCTGTGCCTGCTTTCCCCTGAGACTTCTCCAAAGAAATAACCCCCAGGGGCAAAACCCTACCTCTGTTTAGAGGACAGCAGACTGCTTCTCACTGCCAACAAATTACAGTGACCAAAAATAAAGCACCAAGAGCAGAAGGGATGCTTGCCTTGGCTAACAACTGGTGAACAGAGCTGACTGCTCTTCTCCCCTTGGGAAAGAAGGGGAGGAGGAAGGGACTGTCACCACACCGATCAACTTAGGAGAAGAGCATTGTAGATAGTAGATAAATACCAAAGCAGAGAAGCACAACCAACCTGCTTCTTTTCTCTCCAGCTTGCTCACTGTCGGAGTCAAGCCGTTCACTGAACGCTTCAAATCTTATTCCTCTGCTATCGAGAGCTGATCATCTCGACCCAAGCTACACAAATGCCTCAGACTGGATTTCAATCTCCACTTAATACATCTCTTAACGGTTGTTATTCCACAGGTAACACATGAGAATTTCATGGCTTTTTAAGCAGGACAAGGTAGCCTGGATGGATTTACCGCCAGTGAAATATTGGCATTAGGAAGCTCAATCCAGTGAGCGATGCTGTGCGCTGCTGGTCTGGAACCCCATGGAAGAGTGATCACCCAGGAAACAGGTTTTCCTCGAAGTTAATAAAAAAATGATTGCAGCAAAAGTTAATGACCAGATATCTGCCAGAAAAAAAAAAAAAAAAAAAAAAAAAAAGCCTGGGGAAGCAGTGGAGAACTCTGTTTTGGGGAAGGAAACACTGAACTCCCACCTACCCCAGCAGCATATACCGGGAGATGCTCAACCACACAGCTCCTCCTCATGTGGGGGACACAGGGCACAAACCTCACCGAATCTGCTGAGTAAACAAGCAGCTTTTGTTCATCTCCCAGCCCAACCCCATGCCTGTCTGGCTCCTTTCAGTCCTCAGGCCCCTACAAGCTGCCCCAGAGCAGTTTTCCTGCTTGGGTCCCAAACCCCCCTGCACATTGCTGTGATTTCCCTGCACCAGGACAGGGCAGCTTGGCCTGGCTGGAGCAGAGGCAGTGGCTGGGAGCAGGGGGGGCTACTGCAGGAGAATGGGGTTGCTTAGTAACATCGGCACCTGCGGCATGCTTAATTAGGATACTCAGAGCCTCCTAATGATGAGGCTGAGTTTGGAAGGGCTTCTGCCTGGCAGGCAGCAGCGGTGCCATGGTCCTGTCCAAGCAGCAGCTCTGCCCCAGCAGAGGGGGGCTCTTTGGGTGGAGGGGAAGCATCACAGGGACCAGCACAGCCCTGACAGCTGGTCTGGGCTCTGCAGGAGCAAAGAGCCATAGCCCTGTGGCAAGGCAGCAGCCACAGCTGGACAGCACTGCCTCCTGCTCAGCCCCAAAGCTGGAGCTCTCCTTCAGGCTCCTTCTCCTCCTGAGGGCAATTACTGCTCTCACCTGCAGTGCTGAGATCCCACGAGGAGCATTGAAGCTCAGCTCACGGACCTTGTTCTGCTTTGCTACTGTAAGCCTCAGCAGCAGGTCTGCCTGGTTAAGCCAGCCCTAGCAGCCAGCACTGCGCTCCTCACCACTGAGGTTCAGCACGTTTTGGGATCTCCGAGAGCCTGTGGCTGGAGGATGCATGTCCTCCTTGCAGGATGCTATTAGCACGTCTGTGCTGCTGACAGAAACATGCTTATTTCACCCACATAGCCACGAACCACTCCAGATGGACAATCAGTCACTCCTACTCCTCAGGAATGATCCAGATTACTCTCCCCTTCTGGGTTTAATACTTAATCCCAAACATTTATCATATTCCACTCCAAGCCTCCTACTTCTGCGCCTGTTCATTCTTCCCAAAAGCTACTTATTTTTTCAAGTCATCATACAATTATCTTCCGCAGTAGCGTCTCCAGCTGGTGCCTTCTGTTACGTTACCCTGCGCACCGTGCATTCCCCCAAGTAAAAGCATCAGGCCTCTGGGGCAAGAACTCTCCCCTCCTGGTGCAGGGAAAAGGATAATTATGACTTCCTCTGCATCACAGCATGCCTTGAGCTGTGTCTGGCAGGTAGCACACTTCAAAGAGATGCAAAGGAGGTTTCGCTGTTCCTGGCCTTCAGGGAACCATCACTTGGAGCTGACTTAGCAGCCCTCCTCTGCCCAGCTGCGCCTGCAGGGAGCAGGAGGAGGGAGATCTGCTGGGGCAGCTGCCCAGGGAAACCTCATTTGGATCTCACGCCCACCCCCAGTTTTCCATTATTTTCCTTGCCTTCATTTGCTTTTAGGGACAATTCCCGTTGAGAAGAAACAAAAATTGGATACAAGTGAGACCGAGGGATGTGTATTTCTGGCAGATGCAATCCCTCTGACCCTGCAGGAGCAGCTACTGTCTCAGGCAAGGGCACATTTCCCTCTCCCTCACGCCAGGAATAGTAACACAGAACAAATTTGCTGCTTTGTTTACTGGACAGCATCGCCCTGTGCAGCTACCACTGGATGGCCTCACACAAGTTTTATTGCTGGTTTTTAATGCGAAGGCTGCCAGTGCTGAAAAGCACAGAAACCCAGCCCTCCTGAGAGGCAATAGCTTCAGAAAATAGCCGCTCCCAGCCATATGAGCTGCAGCAGTGGCCCCACGGGACACTGGAGGGGATTTGGGGCTCTCAGCCTGGGGCAGCCCTGCCAAGGAGCAGGATGAGATGGATTTTTGGTGCAGCCTGTATCAGAAGAAGGGTCCGTGCTCCTCCAGCAGTCGCCATGGCTACAGCACAATGTCGCGTAGCAACGAGCCGAGCATCACCGTGGCATCTCTGTCTCTCCAAATCCCTTCCCTTGTGTGTTCACCCAGATGAGTTAGATTTATTCGCAGCCCCAATATAAACACGCAGCAGGGAACATCTACCTATTGATCGCACAGCCAGACCATCTCTGTGAGCAGTGTGGAGGAACGAGGTGCTCCAGGCACCAGGGAAAGCACCAGGGCTGCCCAGGGCACTTGGAGCTGGCACAACCTCAGGACAATTTCATGGGGATGGCCACGTTTCTGAAAATACAGACTGGAGAGCCTGTGTGCAATGCTGGGTTGGAACAGAGCCATGCCCCAGCTGAAGAACCACATTTATACTTCCGAATAAAAATCCAGAAGTCAGTTTTTGCTGTGTTAACCAGGGCAGGGACACCCTCAGCACTGAAGCCATGGGGCTGCACCTTGTGCAGAGCCGGGGAGCACTTTGTATTCCTTATGCTCTTCAGAGCCTTTCAGCATTACCATTCCTGGCAAAAATAAACTTCTTTTCCCCTTCTGGTCTGCAAGGTAACCTGCAAGCATGGCTGGTGCTCAAGCAAGCAGTTCAGACTGTGCCAGGGAAGAAATTTTTCTCACTAATGCTGAAACCCTCATCACGGCTTACTCTGACACCCAGACACTTCCACACAGCAACGCTTGTGCTGGCCACACAGGTTCAAGCCCCCCACCACACACCCAGTCCCCTGTGTTTTTGCTATTTTACCTCCCCAAAGGCTCCCATACATCCATTAGCATGTTGGCATGGACTTGCATTCCTGCCTGCATTTGCACTCTGCCTGCACACCCGTGGCCTTGTGCTGCAAGGCTGCCATCAGCTCCCAGTGCCGGTCCCAGGGCGACACGGACACACTGGGAGTGTGCTGCAGAGCAACATCCCGCCTCAGTTGCTTGCTATTTCAGTCAAGAAGCTACTGTAGGGTATTTTATTCCATTCTCCTGTTATTACTGCTTCTGTGCAGGGCTGTCTAAGCAAATACACTTCAAGAATAATGGTGAGCCTAGCATAGGTCCTACAGAGATCGTTTGTTTCCCCATCTGAGCTCACCTCTGCTGACCCCCAGCCCTCTCTGCATTTTTTGTTCACTGTATTGACTCTTCCCATCTGACTTCTGTTCCCTGAAAAAGGGAGGAAAAGGCTTTCTTCTGACAACTGGCCGTGCAGAACTAGTCATTTTCCTTCATTTGCTGTTAGTGCAAGGAGACAGGTAGGGGCTGAAGCTCTTGGCCCCCCATCTTTACACCTTTCCTGTAAAGAAGTCCCCTTCTCACAGGAGGTGTGGCTGCAAGGCTGCCAGCACAAATCCACCTGGCCTGACAAGGCCCCCAAACACTCAGGCACAGGAAGTTAAAAATAATAATAATAATACCAAAGTCATTCAAGAAAAAGTTCCTTGCAGATGAACCGTCAGATGTGGAGCTCGAATTCTTCCTCCTTGTTGCAGAGGCACCTAAAGCAGAAACCACATGGTTAGTCCGAGCTCTCAGGGTGCTCAGCACACCAGGCCATGCCTCCTGCTCTTTGTGAATGCAAGCAGCAGAAAGGCTGCTCGGGGACACCTGGGGCCCAGCTGGCAGAAAAGGGAGGCTCTGAAAGAGGGAACATGGCAGAGGAATCAGGGAAGCCAGCTGGAGCTGGAGGGCTGAGGGGTCACACTGGGAGCGGGTGGCAATTCAGGGTTGACTTCAGCAGTGAGACGCTGAGGCCTCATGTGCAGTCAGGTCTTTCGCACACCCTCATACAGCACACCCTGAGCTCACAATTAAACACATGAGAACACACCAAGCACCCATTGCCTCTCAGCAATGGCAAACACACCAAAACCTCCTTTCACTACCCACCACTGCAGACCCAGGTAGGCTGCTCCTAACCCCACAGACACCAGTGGTGGCTGTGCCATCCATTTCTCTGTGCCCAGAATTATTCCTGTACTTGCCTGACTGGGTTATTTTGCATTTTTTATTCCTCTCCTGTGTCTACAGCACAAGCTGTGTGTGAGGCGCTGCGCAAACACACAGACAAGGCTCCCTGGGGAAGGGACAAGCAGAGTAGGGGCATCCTAGGTGATGCTAAGGCAATTACAAACAGCAGAGTAAGCTGTGCCCGCAAGCCTGCGTATGTATTTCACCAGCATTTCTGCAGCAGGGGACAGGCAATTTGGAAAATTCAGCCTGATTCTCTTTGCAAAGCCCAAGGGGATCCTTGGCAGCACAACCTGCTGTCGAAGCACTGGATGCAGTTATTCCAATCCAAGCCATCCTAATGCAGCAGGAATGGCCATGTTGGGCCCAGCACCCATTGCTCCTGGTGTTATCTTGAATGTGTGTTCACCATGCTCATCTTTGTGGTGTGACAGCCCCTGACAGACCCAGTTTGTGTCGTGCTGGCCCTGGCAGACAGGTAATCACGCCAAGCTGGAAGCAGCTGCGGGAGCAGTTTAATGAACGCCGCCACCGCTCCTGCTGGTAGTGACTGTCCTACACCAGCTCCGTCTCCATGCCGTGTCACCAGCATCTCAGAATGCTTTCCATACAGGAACGGAGCACATCAGGGGAGTTTAATAACACCAGGCTGCATCAGTGTCAGCTCTATCTGTGCAGAGCACTTCCCATGTCTGCAGCTGCCACTCAACTCGCTCCAGCGCCAGAGCCTCGGAAATCATTTTGTCACCATCTGGGAGCTGTTGTCACGGAGCTGGCACTTGGTTTGCCTCTTGCAGATCAGTCCAGCTACCTCCTAGACCCAGGATCTGAGGGACCCAACAGCTTTTTTGTCAATCTGATGGCTCAGGAGCAGGCACAGGATTAGCCTCTTTGCCGTGAGATGGGCAGAGAAGCCCATAGCATTCACTGAACTGGGAGACTATCCCTCATCAAGCAACCATTCATGTACATGATATGGAAATCCTAGACTAGCATCAAGGGGGTTTGTTTTAGTTTGTTATTTTTGTCATAGGGATAATTCCACTTATTTAAAAACAAACAAAAACCTACTAACCAACAAACAAGTGGCAAGGGAAAAATCTTGCAATAAATAGTTACTTGTAACTAATGAAATCTCCTGGGATTGGAGATTTTTTTTTTTATTATTATTATTTTTACTAATATGGGGAGTTTATCTGTAATTTTCCACTCTCATAATGAGTGAGCTGCATTAAGGCTGAGCTACAGCTATTGTTTAGTGCTTCCAGTTCCCCATTTTCACATTAAACCTCTAGAAATCAGCACTGTCTATCTCATGATGACACAGATTAGTTGAGATTTTGAGCAATGCACAAAGCTCTGTGATTGTATTAGAGCCTTTTGATGTGCTTGGATTCAGGAGGCTATCACAAAGCTCCAACCAGGCAGACACTCAAGCAAAGCAAACAAACCACCACGCAATCCAGTTAGAGCAGATTGCACAAGCAGCACAAAAGGGCAAGGGAAAAAAAGAGCAGAAACCAAACTGCCTTTTTCTGAGAGCTGTAGTAAAACCCTAGTCTGAGCAGCCCAGAACAATCAGGGCTTAATCCATGGTTAGTGGGACTTGGAGAAATGAGTTCTGTGATCATTTCTAAGGGACAACCTTGGGTGCACAGAGCAGGGGACTGTCAGAAGATGCAGCCAGCACAGGAAGCCCTCCCCAGGGAGGCTACCTGAGCATTGGTGGAGACAGGTCATGGTTTGGGAGGTGCCTTCTTGAAAAAGAGGGGCTGGGGAAGAAGAGAGGGAGGAAAAAGCAAAATCCATCCCTGTTGGCTTGTCTGCTCCCCAGTGATGCCTTTCCAATGAGGACCACTTCCCCTCCAAATGCTGTTTGCCTTCTCTTTTGGTAAGATCTGTGGCCAAAGGTGACCTGTAGGCATCACTGTGCCCCACACGCACCCTTTCCCAAACCCTCAATTTCAAATGAGGGCAGAGGCATCAAGGAGGAAGGCTTCCTCAGGCAGAGAAGCACTGCACTAATGAACCTGGGTGCTTTAGTGGTCATCTCCAAAATGGGCTCGTTCAGGAAAAGTAAATATGTCAACTAAATTGCCAAACATGTTAAATATCCATTGTCTTGAAGTTCAGGTTTCACAACTGATATAAAACATGATGCATAATCCCCAGAGCCAGGCAGGATTTGTGACACCGCAGAATGCCACATTAAACCCAGAGCTCCTGGGCTAATGACTGCAAGTCCATTTTGCAGTAATGAATTGTTTGTTACAGAGCACGTCACAGAGCAGATGTCTCATCAGTCACTGCACCAGAGACAACAACACTCATAGAGGCTCAAAAATCATTCCTGGATTACGGCACAAAATTATGAGTGGGGAGAGAGATGCGAGCCTTCAATCTCAATGTGAGCAGTGTTTCTGTGCTGCTCCACGCTTAACAGACAGCACTTAGCCAGAAAGCAATTGGCACCATTTTCATTGCCTTGTGTATTGGGCTATAAACACTTTAGACAAAGGCTTGGCTAAGTTAGATCTCAAAGAGCCAGCCCCAGTGCTTAGAAGGAGGAGGGAGAGGTGTTTTTCTCCAGCAAGCAGGGTGTCTGCTGAGACCACGCTCTTCTGGCCTCATCTGCACCACTCGGGCTCCCACTGGGCCCCGAGGAGGGGATGGTGCAGGCAGCACACGAGCCACTTCCCGAAGAGCTGAGAGCCAAGATGCAAAAAAATAAATAGATGCAAAAGGGCTGGTGATGTTTTCTCACAAATTCACACACTATTATAGCTCCAGCTTCTTAATAATGCACACGGCTGCACACAGGAGGTATGCCTTTAATTAACACACTCAAGCAAAGTAACAGCAACTGATACATGAGAATGAGCCAGTAATGAGCCTTCCCTTCTCCCACAGACCTGAGCATCTTCTGCTGCAGTTCCCCATCTCCACGGGGAGCCCTGGAGGAGTCCCTGCCCTGCAGACCTTCTGGGGGAGCACCTGCCTGCTCTGCCTTCCCACCACCGCCTCCCTGCAAGGAGCCCCAATGATTCCTCTCGCTCAGCCACTCCTACAGTTCAGCTTCTCTCCTGCAGGTTGAAATGGGGCTCCTTTCCTCTGCCTCTGCTCTTGGAGGAAGGGTGAGGGCAGCTTGGCACCAGCGCCAGATGAGAGGAGCTGCAGCGGGGCTCAAGCAGGGCCAGATGCTCGGCTGATGGAGATGTGATGCTGAGGGGTACAGGAGTCACTTCCTACACCCCTGCATGACCTGAAGGAAGCAACATACCTCCAGCACCCCGGAGCTCACACATCCCTGTGCAAGTCCACCCCACATAGTACACATTCACACCACCTCACACACCTCAGCTGCAGTTTCCTTGCAATCCTGCCCCATTTTAAAATCAGCCATTTACAGCAGCTTTCTCAGCAGCACAGCATCAGTACAATCCAGCCTGCACCTCCCTGCTTCCATCCTTCAGGGGCTGTTGTGCCTTCCATCGGTCAGATCTGAAGTTTCAGGGGAGCACCAAGCACCACAGGTGGTACTTGTGTAGTCCTGCCTGCAGAAGGACCACAACAGCCCTGGGCAAACGAGGGTTTGGGGCTGATCACGGGCTGATGGGGACCAGCAGCTTTTGGCTAAAGCAGAAGTGCTAAATAAATAATAATCCTGACAAGTGCTGCAGGAAAGGGAAAGGATTGGGGAGGAAGAGCTAAAGAATCTATGAACTGTTTTTCATTCCCCACATAACGCTCGGTTATTTACCTCAATCAGGAAAGACATCTGCAGATAAACGTTTTTCCCCTTCCCCGGTTAAAATCCTTTTTGATCAAGTTCAACTTGAATTTTACCTTGGATTTCCTCAGAGTCAAAATGGGAAAGACAGAGGGAGCATAAAGCCTTCTGCCATTCCTCAGGGTCAGAAAATTCTAGAAAGAAGGGAAAGGATGAGATCTCCACCCACGTGCAGGTTCTATTAGAAGTCATATTTACATTACTCAAATGACCAGCCTAAACATGGACTCTCTTGTAGTGTTCTAGGGAGGAGAAGGAAGGAGCAGAGAGGTCAGATTCCTTTAATGCGGACTTTTATACCAGCACAGAACACCGTTGAACCCAAGTTCCACATTTCCATCCATCCTTTTACCAGGTTTTCCCCACACAGCTGCCCTCCCCGTACCCTTGCAGCCAGCTAGCTTCCAACTCCTTGCTTGCCCAGGCATCCCTCTTCCTGCTCCTCTTCCTTGCCTCCTCTCTGCTTGAAATGCAGCATGAAATAAAGTCCCTGGCTGACACAGCTGGCTCCTGAGCAGACCCGTGCCTCTCCCTTGGAGGCACAGGCACACACCTGTGTCTCCTGGCTGAGCCCTGGGGCTTCAGGGAATGGCACTGCTGCCTCAGGGTTAGGCAACAGAGAAGCAAAAGACAAAATAAATAAATCAGACCCTTAATCACTGCTTCATGAGCAGCATTACCAAACAGTCATTTCAGCTGGATTTTCCCTTTCCTTCCACAGAGCAGAGATCAGCTTTTTAATATACTTAAGAGCACCCATCACAAGGCAGTTTTGCCAAGTGTAATTGCATGTCTGGTTATCAGCTGCCTGCCTCACCAACACAGTTCTCCTGCATCACCAACAACAAATGGAGAATTTTCCAAACAAGCCAAATGAGCCCAGAACACACAGTTTTTTCCCCTGCAGCACCCAGTGCTCTGCTTGCAGGGACAGCATCCTTCAGGGAGGACCTCTACAACTATTTCACACTAAATAGCGTGGAAAAAAAGCTGTGAAAGCTCTGCTTCCTGCAACACTCACCTTCCTTGGAAATCAGAAATTAAATGGGAAGTTTACACTTAGCCAGGTAATAACTCATGCTGACGGGTACTTGGTGTGGAGCCTCTGCTGGTGCTATGCACAGCCCCACACAACTTGGCTGGGGCTGAGGAAATGGGCTCCTCACGGCAACCAGCAGCGGCTGCCCCGGACCTGCTGCCCCCAGGGGTTTTGCTTGGTGCTCTGCTGCCCTTGGTGCATCAGCTCAGCACGTGCCTTAGAGCACATGTCCAAGCAGAGCAGCAAACAGAGTGTTTGCCTCTCATAAATCAAAGAGCAACTCTAAAGCCACCATGGGATGATCATTCTATTCTCCATCCCTCCCAGCACATGTACAAAGACTCAAAAAGTCAAGACACATTTCTTGTAAGCATTGATATACAAACCTACAGAAACATTGCTTAATGAAGGAGATTTACAACGCACAACTTCAACACTCTTTGGACTTGCTGCCATCACTGAACACCTGCAAAGGTTTTCTTAGATTTCAGCAGTGCAGGACAGGACTCCAAGTAATCCTGGGACCCTCTGGTTAAAACAGGATTTAGGTCAGGCCTTGCTGCATTCAGGATTTTAAAGAGAAACTTTTCCATTACCATGTTCCACCTAAGGCAGCAAAATGTAACGCAGCTACTAGGAAGGAGCACTAACAGCAGAGGGCCTATTTTTTTGCCAGCCAGCGGGAAAGAAAATGCAGGCAGCCAGCATGTACCTAATTGGAAAAGCCTTCACATTTTGCAGTGAGCCTTATTGCGGAGTAAAACGGGACTTTTTGAGAGATCGGACAGCCCTGCTGACAGAGAAAAGCATGGCCTTGCTTCTTACGTCTGTGCAGTACCTTCTAATAATGAGCCATCACTGAACATTAATATTACCTAAAACATTTTAATGTTTACAGCCCCTCACATTATCACATTGTTAGGATTTTGTGCAAGTTTGTGGTTGGTTGGTTTCCATTGTTGGTTTCTGACACTTAACAGTGAAGCAATGAGGTGCATCCAGTGGCAGGTTCCACCACCAGGCAGCACCACAGCACAAAAGAACTGATTAATCAGGTTGTTGGAATAAGAAAAACTGTTGCAACATAAACCTGCTGAAGATTACCAGAGCATTTCACTAATTCTTTCATTTTTATGAACAGCAGTCTCTCTTCCCTTCAGAAGCTCTTACAGTGGTTCAGCCTCACGGAAAGATTCCTTAATCCTGATCTAATTGCCTGCCTTTCCCACTTACTTGCTCATCCTCCGACAGCCTCCGTGGGGTTTTGGTAGCTCATCTTTGTGTGTAGTCGGCACAAAAACCCCAGAGGCAAAGCTGTGCAAGCTCAGCAGACTCTTCATTTCTCATTGCTATGACCTCTGTCAGTCTGCAGACTCAAATCAACATTGCCAACACTTGGACAACTGGGGTACAACAAAATCTGCAGCATATTTAGTACATGTAATTCACTTTAAAGTAGAAAGTGAAAGTGTTCTGTATACATCCATCCATATTTTACAGCCAAGCTCCTGCTCACGTCTTCTCTCACTTTAAACATTACAACAGCTTGACAAGCTTGAAGACCTGACTCTGTATCCCAGAGCAGAGCATATGCTGCTCGGCTAAGTGATTGCTCACTTGGTTCTAGTTTCCTTACACCCTAATCCCGGGACCATTGCAGTTTTGGTGTGGGGTTAACATAGGCACAAGGCATTGTGCTTCTGATTCACAGGGGTATTATGCAGGTTAAACTTCAAAGAGGGCTTTGCTCCCTGTGATTACATCCAAGTTAAACATTAATACATGAGCACATCTTCCCAGCAAAAGAAGGTGCAGTGTCAGTATGCCAATAGTTCTGTTTCCTTTCACCCTTGACCTGCCACCCTAGAGGGCCAGTAAAAAAGCTTTGCTATGCCACTGTTCAGTGCCTCTTGGGGTCATCTCTGCAGCAGCTGCATTTTCTACTTCATCCCAATACTCAGCTAACACACAATGCACAATATAGGAGAAATTCTCATAGGTCATGCCAATATTATTTATTCCCAAAGCCCATCCTCCACAAGCAGCAGAGGCCCTGTTCTGCCCCAGATGCTGGACTTGAGGCTGGCCTAGCCACATCTCTGGACTTCTAGGCAAGCACCAAACCATTTTGATCTATAACGGCTTGAAAACCCTGCAAACTTTCATGGAAAACGCCGCTACTGTGAAAACCGTGTGTTATTTTTTTTTTGTTATTCACACAGCAGTACCACTAACAAACCCTATTTCCATTTCAAATCCCCTCCTGCTCCTGACACCCAGGATACCAGCCTGGGTCCTCCACCCCTAATCTATTTCGGGTGTTCCTGAAGCATCTCATGCTGTTGTACAACAGCTGCTCTATTGCGAGTGTGGAGTGGGGCTATTTTTAGCTGTATTATAGCAAAAGGAAGCTTCAAGGAGGCAACCGTCTACATTACAGCCTCAAGAGCTCTTCCCAGACATGAAGCCATTGTCTACATCAATTCCTTTATTAATATAAGTGGGGTATTTAGACCAGTGAACATGTGTACATGCACTCTTAGGGTTCCTGCTATCCTCAGCTTAGCTAGACCCATTTAATTACACCCATTAATAAGCAATAAGGCTTTTACAGTAAGAATTTCCTTCTGGTGATCATTTTTCAGGTTCAAAAACAGAAAAAGCTATATTTTAACAAGCAGAATTAAAAGGGAAAAAGAGCTTTCCAAAGCTGTGGATTATGAAGGAAATTGCAAGCAGCCATAACGTCTGGGACAAATACAAGTTCTGATGCACTTTGCTGTTCCAGTTGTGCTATTTATGCATATATGTCTGGTACTATAGGCAAATTGTTATAAAAGACAGCACCAGAGCATGCGGGTTGATGACAGCACCTATCTCAGCTGCAGACAGAGAGGAACAGGCAAGGAGATGGGCTCCGTAGGACTAACAGGGAAGCAACCCCAGAGTTCAGGTCAGCTCAGATATGAAATCCTCCCAGAGTGGATTTAAAGGAGAGGCAGCTCCAGAAAGCACCATCAAATGTGTCTCAAGCAACAAGAAAAAACAGCTTTACAGGGAAGCAGTCACGTGTTTTTATGCTTTAAGTTGGCTCATTTTTGAGCTCTTTGATCCTGTAATTTTATTTTGTCTATTTCTTAGCTAGAATTATATGCTGGAAAACACTAATAACCTGTTCAACAGTCTGATTGATAAGTAAAGCCCTATAGACAGCATAAAAACCCTAAGCCATTCACTCACCACCCATGTCTGTGCTGTGTAGAAGTGATGATTCAGAGACTCTGAGATCCAGCAGTCACCTTTCCCAAACAAACCAGGAAAATGGTTCCCTAGCAATAAATACAATAAATACTGATCACACCCAGTTGAGGCCAGGGTTGCTTCTGCTGATGAAGGATTTCATCTGTTTTGAGATCAGCCTTAAATCGTTAAACACTAATTAAAAAAAGAAAGAAGAACCTTCCCGTACTTGTTTCACCAGGAAGAAAAAAGATGTTGATTTCTTTTTTCTATTTTTTATTTTTAAATTTTTTTTTAGAAGTCATCCTCAGTGAGCTCTTAGGAGGCCCAGCCTATTGATGAGAGAGCTTCGCAAGCTGATGAGCTGGAGAGATGCATATCCAATGCTGGGAGCAGCTGACTTGCTGGAGCTGACTTTCCTCCCAGCTGCTGAGATGTGTCTTTACTCCTAAGGACCTAGTTAGAGTCAGATCTGTCAGAGAATAACTGACAGCTCTGTAGATTTCCTCCTTTTCTGTTTTTGCTACTTCTGGTTCCTTCTCTAGACACTTCCACCTCTTCTTCCAGAGGGCTTGGATGAGAGCTTAAAGCCTTTGTTATTCGTCTGCAACCCATTAAAAAAGATCCCACTTCTTCAAGTCATCCACACAGAATGATCAAAGTCTGACTCAAACGTCTAGCGTACAAATCGTAATAATACCCCAGGAGATTTTATCCACTGTACTAAAAACAGAAGACCCAAGATGCAAAATGCTACTGAAAATGCCTGTAAGAGAAATCTGGCAAAAGAAAAATCCCATCCCATTTGTCCAAACCTGGACAGACAAGCCTTTAGAGAATTCTTGTCAGAGGGAAGTTGTGCAAGACATTTGCAATTATACATTACCTACTTGCTTTTAAATTATAATGGTGCCAGAAATGCTTGATCTACAGCCTGTACATTCTCTGGAAAATGTTTTTAATGTAACAAGACAAGCAATCTATCAAGATGTTTGTGTAAACAATTTATCCTTCATAAGTATTTTTGAGGCAGAGGCAGAACAAAAATAAAAGAGAGTCCAATGGCTTTTCAGTCAATTTAAAAACGTACTGCTTTTCATAGCAAGGAAAACTTCCTGGCATGGAGCTTGCAGTGAAGACTCACTCCCTGTGATGGAGACCATTTTAAACAGGACTGGAGAAACCCAGATAAGCTAGAACTGGAAATGCTTATACGAGAAAAAGGTACAATTCATCCCTCTTCTGAAGCTAACAATACAATGGATTGGGTTAGACTTCCAGGCTGTGTTCCCATCACCAATAATTGTGCTTAAAAAAGCAGCTTCTGCTGCTCCTCCTGTACGTACTGGGTAACCTCCAGGGATCTCAGCCTCAGTCTCCTGTGTGCCCCTAAAAGAGCCCCTGAGCAGGTGAGTTTCCCTGGAAAAAAGGCTGCAGAATCTGCCTTTTCTGATATATTTTGGAGGAGCAATGGAGGAGGTGATGCCCTAGCCATTCTCTGGGTAGCCCTGAAATACCAAAATTGTCCGTGTGGACAGCTGGGCCAGCAAGCTCTGTATGGCCGTGAGGAAAAGGAAGACTCAGTCTGCTTCAAGTAAGATTTTCAGAGACAAAATAATCACAAGGCTTAGGACTTTGAACTTCTTGCAGCAAATGTCACAGAAAAACGCAAGCGCACGATAGTCATTGGAAAAATTCACGCTCAGCTGCAAAGGGTTCGTCAAAAGGCGCTGAAGCAATTGCTCCCTGATTTGTTGCTCTGCGTTTTCATTTAGTTTTCCCAACAACAGCAGCACAGAATATCAGAGCCACTGGCCCATGAAGAAATACAAAATAGTAAGAAAGAGAAGCAGAATACATTCCCCCCAGCTAGTGGAGCAGCTGATCTGAGAAACCTGTGCTGGGGAAGGCAGATGAGGGGCAGCACAAGAATGGATAGGGTCAAATCAGAGATGGCAGAGAGCCACCCCATCCCTGCCTCTTTGTAGCCCACAGAAAATGCTCTCTTCCAAAGCACACCTGCTTTTGGCCACAGATGCCATTCATACAGACGAAGGAGCAGGCCCAGGCATCCCCCCCCCCCCCCCCCCCCCCAGTACAGTGCTAGCGGATTGGGGGTTTCCCTGGGAGAAAAGTGTCAATCTGCCTTTGCTAAATAAAATCTTCCTTCAGGAACCGGAGGCAGCAAGGGCTGAGGGATGTGACCAAGCTCATGCAGAAAGGCTGTGTCAGAGCGAGAAGCTGAAAAAACTGTCCCTAAGTGGTGTGTTCCCCATCCGACCTGCAGCCCCGTTTTGCACCAAGGCTGTTCCTTGCCTCAGCGGTGAGTTACCCTGCAGAAAGTTTGCTCAACCTAACGCTTCGTTTCACTTCTCATCAACCCCACTTCTGTTGCTTTAAGGCTGCTGCCCAAAGCACTGAAGAGTGAAAAATACCAGCCTTTTTTCCCTCTGTATTACTGTTCCAAAGCCGACTGACTCGGCATCACTGCGGCACGGCTGGAAATTACGCACGGCTGGCAGCCCCACCGGGGGGACCAGGGCACCCCCAGCATCCTCACCGCCCCCCTGACTTTCGCAGCCCCCTCCTCATCACCTGAATCCCCCAACCCTCGGCTCGGCAGCTCCAGCTGCCGGCTGCCACCCGGGGGACAGCTCGGAGCCCGGTCGAGGGTCGCCACCTCGTGGCACCGCGGGGAGCGCCGCGGCCCCCCCGCGGCCGGGGCTGTGGGTCCGCAGCGTTCCGGGGCTTGGGATGTCCGTGCTGGCCCTGGCAGGGGAAACTGGGGGGGCCCTGAGCTCGTGCAGAGTCAGTCCCACCCCCAAATGGAGAGGCAGAGGCGTAAAATGGTTTTCTTTCCATCAGTGGGTCCCAAAGCGTTTGAGATGGCCAAGGGGGCCGGGTTCCTCCGTGTTTTATCCAAGGGGAAACTGAGGCAGTGAGGGGGGTGTGTTGCTCAGCCAGAGGGACAGGGATGGACCTGGTTCTGCTTCCAGCTCACATCCTACAGCCAGGACCCCTCATCCCCCTTGGTGCTGGGCTGCTTACCCTGCAAGTCACCCACGAGGAGACCTACATGTCCCAGATCCCATGAAACAGGGGCCAACATGCTCAGCCCAGTGAGCAAGTTGCCATGGTGATCCTTGGGTGATGCAGCACAGATAGAGAGGGGCAGCGAAAAGGAGTGTAATTAATTTAAGTCATTAAGAACAATTAGCGTTTATTAAACCAAGTTTATTGAAAGAAGGAAACAAAGCAAACAAATCGGATTTTTAACCCATAAAACAAGGAAGTCTGCTCTTTCTAATGCAAATAATGCTCCGTGGAGATGAGAGTGCACAGGAAGGATAAACTGCATTACCAACCATATACAAACAGCAAATCTCATTCCTTATTGTTCATCTGAAATGAAAACTATGGCCAGTTAATCCATTTCATCCAGAGCAAGTGTTTCCGAAGATTAAGAAGCTGAGAGGAGTAAGTTAGTTGCAGATAAATGCCTTGGTTCGTGGCCATAGGCAAAGATCGCCGTGGCTTGGATTGATAAAACATTACCAAGGAGCAGGAAATCCATCCACCTGTCTATCAGTCATCAGTGGCTATTAAACGTGATGGTGTAGAGGTGCCCTCCAGCACAGGAAGTCCTTAAGATGCTAACAGTCTGATGGCAGCACTAAGGATACTCCGTGCTTTACCATTCTTCTCTTACTACTGCCAAGACCACGGTACCTGACCTACTACAGGATCTACACTTTGTCTCTCGATTCCCTGGCCTTTACACTGGGTTTAACAGCATCATTTCTTTCCCTAAGCTGTGCTAATGAAGCATGTGTCATGATCACTTTTCCAGGGTCACCTCAAAGCGATTAACAGCTCTGGGCAGCTCCTGCTGACATGCGCCATCGATCTGGAGGTCCCACGGTCAGACCTGCTCAGTGAGGCTCATTGCGTGTCCATCAAACCTCGCACAGCACCTAGCCCAAAAGCAGAGCAGGGTGGCTTTATCACGCTACATGAATGTGGTTGATGCAAAACCAGCAGACAGACATTTTTCAGGGAAAGGCTCTGCTTGGTGCTGCCATCACGGATGTGTCCAGCAGAACAGCAGCTCTTCTCCAAGCACGTTTCAGCAGAGGTGTTTTTGCAGCTGTAACCAGCAAGCAAAGGGCCTTGACTGCATGTTGGGCAGCAAACCACCCCTGAAATGCTTGTAAAAAGATTTTGTCCTGTTTATTCCCCAAATACTCTTCTTGGGGCTCCTCTGAGCTTCACAGAGGTCAGTGACAAGCATGAGGGCATTTCCCCACTCCCCTGGTGTTGGAAAAGCAGGAACCCAAGCATGCAGACCCACCATGGGATGGGGTAAACTGGAATTTAATTAGGTCACTCCCCAGATACATTAAACACAGATGTCCAGATTCAGGAGATTGCAGATTTATTGGGCATTGATTAAATGAAAAACCAAATAAGAGGAGAGTCACAGCCGACTGCCACAGTCATGTGCCAGCCCTCCCGGAGGGGATCCAAGGCAGGCTATTACACAGTCCTGACAGGCAAGATAAAAGTTCTGGCCAGGCCAGGACATAATTTATCATCTATTTATTCTCCAGCATAATTTATTAACATGAATAAACATTCTGCAGGCAGATTTGTAGTTAATATGTTATGGTTTCTCAGCAAAGGGTGTCAGGAGCATACAACACACGCTGCTGTTCAGAGGCCCTCCATCTCAGAAGAGCAGAAAGCTCCACAAATAAATACAGCCTCCAGCTGCATACCCAAATATGAAAAGAGCTTTGTAAATGGCACTGCCAAGCCATCCTCCTGGGCAGGGCCACCAGCTCCTGCCACTGCCCCTTTAGCTGGGAACCACACCAGCACCAAGCATGTCCCTGCAGCAGCAAACCTGGGCTGCGCTGTTGAAATAAAAGCTGTAGCAACTTCTGAATTCATGTCCTTGGATTAATGCCTGCCTCTAACACTGTTAGTGGCAGGAAATTCTGGCTCCAATTAAATCGATGGCAAAAGTCCCACTGACTCCAACAAGCCAGAATTTCAGCCTGGTTCCCATCACCTCATGCTGCAGCGCACAGAGCCCTGGCCAAGATCAGTGCTGATAATTTCAGTGCAGCTTTTGTGGAGCACTATCCATAGCAAATATGGGCTTTAGAGGCTGGCTTTTTGGATAGCTGGTGTAAATGATGAAAGATACCTGGGCAGAGCTGTACAGGAAGAAAGCAACAATTTCCAGCCAGCTTTCAGGTCCCAGCCTTCAGCTGTGCCATCCATTTGAGACAGACTATTTTTTCTGAGATGTTTGACCAGCCCATAGCATAACAGAGGCATGTGGTATTCCCAGCCACGCATCGACTGTCAGGTGCTTTTAAAAAATGAGTGTTTACAGCAGTGCACGTCCGGGGGGAGCACAGCTGCACACCACTGCTTGATCAGTGTTTTCTCCTGGAGGGACATAAGTGTAGCTTCCCAGAGTGGAAGGAGATTTTTCCACTTAAACCAGGGCAAACTCCTTCTCCCCACTCCAAAGACATTACCAAACATGGAGATGGCTGTGGAGGAAGCTGCAAGGAGATTAAATTAGCAAAAAGCACAAAGAAATGAGGACTGGCAGTGCCTGTGCTTGCAATGGCACCAAAGTCCATCTCCATCAAACAATATTTCAGTAGCAGCATCCTCTGTAAAGTAGGGCTGTGCTAATACAGTTAATAGAGATCAAACACCTTGAGACCAGCAGAAGGCCAAGGAGCTCTGCTACTGAATGATCAGAATCATACAAGAGCACCATAATCACAGGGCACTACAGCCTGCGGTTGGCAGCTGCTGTCTAGTCCACAAGAAGCAGACTGAAAAATCCTATAGCTCGTTTTCCAGAAAATAAATAAATAAATAGATAAATAAAAGTAGGGAGTGGCTTTTTGGAGGGTCAAAATGTCCACTGGGAAGTAGGAAAAAAATTACTGGAGATTTGGGCATCATGTCTCCCATTTCCTTACAGCAGAAAGATAAGTCACAAAACTCACCTTCTTATGTCAAGATGAATACATTTAGATTGGTGGGGAAAAAAAAAAAAAAAAAAACTAAACAACTAGTGTCTGCTTTTTTTTTTTCTTTCTTTTATATAGCCCCTTACCCCCACTTTTACCTCTTTAAATAACCCCTCCTTTGCAAGCCTCAGCCTAGGCTTGGATTTCAAGCAGCTCCTACCCAAGGCTTATCGGGCAGCTTGTTCCCACTGTCATTGACAAGGCAGCTCCTAATCCTATTAATCAGGCTGTGTATTTGTTACTGCATCTGTGGAAAGGTAACACCCGCTACACGCAGAATACTGATTCTGAGCAGTTCCTCATCTCCAAGCTGAACTGATGGCTCAAAGTTAAGCCTGTCTGTTGAGTGTAATGAATCCAAAGTTCAGAGTGCCAGGACTACCCCAGCGACAGATAGCCTGACTGTTTAGTTTCTGAAGCTTCTGGATCAGTTATTAAACCTGGAGCTTGAAATTTAATGTTTTGTGCAAGAGACTAGCAGGGAGAATAGAGAATATACAACTGTGCCCATCCCTCAGTGGCCATGCACTCAAGCAAGGAGGTGACAATTTAATTGCATCAAGCTACGCAGGGCTGGATGCCTCATCCAGGTCACAGCCAGGAGCAGCCCCAAAACCACCTGTTTTCTCCAAGAAGAGCCCATCTCCTGTAGCTTGGGGTCTGTCTTGGAAGCCTGCATCAGGCTGGGGCTGGCAGCCCGGGTCTTCTCCCCAGGAATGAGCAGCACTGAGCAGCCAGGCTGTTACCACCCCGCTCTGCAGACACTTAACGGTGTCAGGAGCTGTGCTGTGTAATTCTGTCAGACAACAGCTTGAACTGAGGGGAAGGAGCATCAGCACTGCCAGGAACAGGCTGCTGCTGTGAGGGTGCCCCCATATGACAAAGCACCAGCTGGGCCAGGCACTCGCAGAGCTGAAAGGAAAATAAAACTGAGCTGAGCAGCATGGTAAGGACCCAACCAATCTCATCCATCCATCACACATCAGACAATAATTAGTTTCTCCCCCATCTTTGAGCGTGCTGGGGAACAAAACCCCTCCATGATGCCTTCTCCATCACAGCTAAAGGACAAGAAACATCCCTTGGGCTGGAAGATCCTGAGGCAAAGTCCCATGTAATCCCATTGCATCTGTCCATACATCAGTCATGCCTCTCCTGCCTGTCCCCGTGGCATCCCAGCTGAGCTCGTGGGCATCCCAAGGCGTTTTGTTCAGCACGAGCTGACCCCGAGCTGCAAGAGACTTTGCTGCTCCATTATGAAAGCATGCAGATGGAGAAGAGAATCACAAGAGAACTTCTTACCATGCTCCATTAAGGAAAGTCATTTCCCCTCCATTATAAAAAAATTGCCTGCTACCCGAGTCTGTGCAGCTCCAGCTGCATCTTGCACAGAGAGGGCTCAGAAGGTGAGTTCAAGTGTGACACTCACCCATCAATCACTTCTGAAGCTTTTCTGAACCAAAGGCTCAAGGGAGCCTGCACTGAGCCATCCTCTTTCTGTGGGATCCTCTCCACATCCTCTCCCCATTGCTGCACCAAACTAGCCCGGCTTCCTGAGAAGTGGATATGAAGCAGCTCTGAACACATGTGCCTGGTGGCCTAGCATCTAATCCACCCCAGCAGGGACAGGACCAGACCCACATCTCAGCACCCACCCCATCAGCTCCAGGCAAAAGCCCCCAGCCTCCTGGGGGCAGGAAGACATCACCTCATACAAGTCCTGGGTTTTATCACAGCTGGACATTTATTGGCTTTGCGCTTCTCCTGTTGTTTATCCAGTTCATTAAACATTTTCCTGAAAATACAATTATCTCTAGCAAAACTTCAATTGCTTTAAGAGGGGAAAAAAAAAAAAAAAACACACCTGCTGGGGAAGAAACTCTCCTGTGTTTTTCCTTCTCTCCTTTTGTTTACGTGATCTCACTAAGCACAGATCTATATCCATGCCCCTGGAGTTTTGTGATGTCAGAAATCTGGGTCAGTCACTTGCAGGTTTTCTGGTGATGCGTAAAGTCTTCAGAACAGGGATCCATTTTTGCACTGAGCCCTTCCTCCAGTTTTCCTTTGATCACATCTATTGTTTTCTCTTCAGCATTGTCAGCAAGATCTGCATCCTCCACCACCCACCCCAGGCTCTGTTTTTTGCTCACCAAGGCTTAATTCCTCCATTAACTGCAAGGAGATCAAAAAGATATCAAGTGGCCAAATCCCTGATTTTGTTGGCTCTGCCCACTGGCCCAGCAGTCCTGGGAGAACTTTCTTTGTACCAAAAGCTTCCTCAGGAAAGTAACTTTCTATTAAAAAAACAAGGTTCACATAGGTCATCAGAAACTTCAGCTATTTCAACTCATTTGTCCTCCTAATGTTCTGCAATTAGCCATTTGTCCTCTTTATATTCTGTAATTACATAAAAAAACTATTGACATTGTAATACTTAACCTATATTAAAATGACATCTTCTTCCCCCTGCTCATTACTCCAGCCTGAAATAATAATCAGTGTGCTAAAATGGGAAAAACCATGTGTGATGAGCAAAGCTCTGAAGGGAGCTAATTAACAGTTTTCAGAAGTGCAGAAATATCACTAAAAATTATGACGCCAGCAGAGGTAAACAAAAAAAAAAAATCCTTGTAACCTTTGAGCACAGACCATTAACAAGGACAGGAGAGAGCTGCTCCCATTTCTGCCCAAAGGTCTCGGGATGACCTCATCCGTGGTATCTAACTTTTGATATCCCTGTTTCTCCTGATTATTTTAGACACCTATCCCTGGTGAGCAAGCCAAGCCTAGTCAGTGGGGAAATATGTTTTGTGAAATATGTTTCCATTGGGTGATTTGACTTCACTGAAAATCCACTGATTAAATAAGGAGAACAAAGCAGCTCTCTCTAGGGGAGCAGAGAGGGGTGAGAAGAGCCCATTTCCTCTTTGCAAAACCAAGAGGAAAATATTTCCATTGCAGGCTGCAATTTAGCATGTTTCTTCAGTGCCACCTTCTTTTCCAGGCTCTACCTCCTAAGGGCAGCTGGTGGGATATTGCTTCTGGGTGATGACATCAGCCCCTCCAGGGGTGCAGGTTCCTGCTGCAAGGTTCTGCCAGACAAAAAAAAAAAACACGCGACTGTGACAGCTTTTGGACGAAGTGACCCTTCCTTCATTCTCTGTCTTTTTGTCCATGTGCTGGACAGGAAACGAGATGCTAAACCTGCTTGTGTGGAAGAAAAAAAGGAAAAAAAGCCAAGCAGAGCTGGAGATTTAAGAACCACTCCTGATCAGAGTTCTGCCAGAGAGTTTGCAGGAAAATGGCAATTCATTTAATCAGCAGCCTGGGTCAGCTTCATTGATTTTCATCAGACACCTCCAAAGCACTTCTCCCGGTCCCTCAGCTGTGATTGCCACAAAAAAAAAAAAAAAAAAAAGAGCACCAGAAGGGAAAAGAAACTGCTATTAGACTAGCCTGAAATGAATATGAGCACTAAGCAAATCCTGCCTTGTTTCATCGTTCCCTTAGAAGGTTTAGAAGCAACAAACAGCCAAACAGCCCCTTGATTTTCTAGGCTGAGGTCTCTTGTGACCACAGTCACTAGCCTGGGTCAGGCACAATTTGCAATGCTGTGCTCACAGGTAACAGGGAAGCAGAGTGATTTCACAGAAAGATCAACAAGATAAGGACCAAAGATTAGAGATAACAAGGTAAGCACCATCTTTAAGGGGTTAAATTAAATGATAATTCTAGCATTGAGCAGAAGAAATGTTCCTCCTGAATGCATGAAAAGGAGGAAACTCACAGCAAGGAAGTTTTGAACAGCATTTCACTTTCTCACGTTTTCTGTGTTGTTTTTTGTTTGTTTGGTTGTTTTTTTTTCCTCTTTTATTGGCCTGTTCCCCTAGCTGAAGATAAATATCATCCACCTGAATATTTGTGTTTGCTCTTGGAAGCACCACCAGTCCCTAGAGTTCAAACATCATGAGTCACAGCAGGAGATTTAAAAAACACATGATGAATTTAAAGGTAATTGCATTTGTTTTTTCTGATCCTGTAAGTTGTGTTTGAAAGTCATTCTCTACAGACATAAGGTCTAGAAACCCTTCCTTTTTAAGAAGTTAAAACCCTGTTTTTCCACCAATAACTTGACTTGGGAAGCAAGAGAGAGACAAATATTGCCAGGCTTAAAAGAACATCACGAGCTGCCTGCAAGCTACCTGCCTGTGCACAGAATACAGAAACAGCTCTGACTTACAGCCCTGGTCTAGACCTACGTTTTCTACACTTCAAAGAGAAGGGGATGCCTCTCCGCAATGACCATTCCTGCCCTGGTAAGCTCATGCACTAAATAGACAGCCTAGCAATACAATGGCACCTCCAGCTGCTCCTGTACCTGGGATTACCCATCCTGACAGGCTCCTCCCTACCCTTTCCTCATTTCTGATGCTGCACCCAGCTCTGCACACACTTCAAGCAGTGATGGAGGCAGAAAACCTGCATCTCTATGGACCTGCAGCAATGTAATTGAAAATTCATTCACTTGTGCTCATTTTGTATTTTCTTTCCCTTTTATAGAAGGAGCAAAGTGGTTAGGTGTGCCATGATGAGGCACAGGCAAACCAGCTGTTACATGACAGGCACAGTAATTAGGAACAAGCAATGCTATGATCATTAAATCAGGCGGATGCAGCCGCTGGAGCACTCACCTGGCAGGCAGGTCTCGTGCTGGAAGTGCAAAGTGCTCTAGGTGTTCATCCAGCAGCCTTATCTTCTGGAAATTGAGGCTAAATGCTGCAAGAAAAGAGCTAGCTCCATTATGTGCTGAGGAGAAAAAAATACACTGTTTTAGCCTTTCAGGCCTGAAAACACTCTTGCCTAAAACAAACCCTTCCTGTTATGTTAAAATCCGTCACTTGTGGGTGCAGTTGGGAGAGGAGGGGTACAAGGGAAAGAGACAGACCTCTGCCATTAGCAGGCTGCTTTAGGGAGCAGTTAGGAACAATCTGATCACACGCAGGAGCTCTTATTAGATAGGAAGAGCAAAAAAGAGCAAGTTTTAAGCTTTCCCTGTTCTCTGGGAGGAGGGAAGGCTGTTTCCATCCTGCCTCAGCAGAAGGCAGGTTTCTCCTGAATCATGGCCGTCCAGCTGGGAAACCATCTCCTGCTGCCCTGTTTGTGCTTCTGCTCATGGCAGGCTGGTGCAGCTCAACTCCAGTGGCTGCTGAAAGGTTTTTCATGCCGAGGCAGCAGGGAGAGCCCCCGCTGATGACAATGGAGCATCAGTTTACCAAAAAAATAAATAAATAAATAAATAAAAAATTAGGGCTGAACCCTGCCTGGTTCTTGGTTCTGGGTCCTCTCTGGGTTTTTGAGCCCAGGTCTTCCTGCCACCCTGACCTCCTCAAGAGCAGCCACCTCCTGAAGTTACTGTGGAGAAGACCTGGCTGAAGAAGGAATGTGCTCATTTTGTCTTCAGAGCCAAAGGAAAAAAAAAAAAAAAAGTACATTTGGCAGAGGTGCAATGAAAACATTTATCAGCAACTACTTACCTGAACAGGGTGAGTTTGTCTTCATGGCACAGTAACGCCTGGATGTCGACCGTGCCTTGCGTTTGGCAGGATCACAAGGCACACAGTTAGCACAGAGGAAGATTGCTCCCCATGCCATTAAGTCCTTTGTGAGCTGACAAGAAAGAAATCCCTGCCAAGGAGCAGCACAAAAGCTTGTTGAGACGGATGAGGCATGAGGTCTCTAATGAAACGGGTCTTTGCCAATACTCCTGGAGGGTCTCGTTCAGATTCGGACAGCTTCAGACTGTATCTGGGCAGAGAAACAGGGTGCACGGCTCAGTGGGGATCATGGTTATCAATGTATTCCTTTTTAATGATGCCATTTATTTCCGTGACTAACACCTGATGACTTCCAGCAGCTCAAGTGGGCTCTACTGTCCCCCACTCCATCCCCTGGAGTTCTGGGGCAATCCAAGAATGCCTCAGATGGTTGCTGAGGGCTTTGTCACCAGGAGGCAACATTCCAGCTGTTGCTCACCAATGGATCTGAGCTCTCCTCCACCCATCTTTTCCACTTAAATTACAAGGTTTCCAGGTTATAAAGTTCCTCCTTTAATAAACATACACGAATAAATAAATTAAAAAAAGCCGATGCCTTTCCTGAGATGGGAAGCAGCTCAACTAATAACATTAAAGTTAATGATCCTGAACATTATGTGCCACACAGGAACATGAGGTGCAGCCCCACGTACCAAATGGACCTAAGAGAGCATCGGTGTTTTGACATCCCCATGCTCCAACCCTCCCACTGACCCCCCAGGCTGAGCTGAACCAATCCTGTTTATAGCACTTAATGGTAGGGGCTGTGTTGTGCCTTTGGGTTAGTTGATGCCTGGTGTCTGGGGAGCTTAACCACCAATTACATGTGCTTCACTGCTGCAGACCTGATAATAACAATAATAATTATCACTTATAAGGTCTTTGCATTTTCAGAGCTCTTTGCAACCATTAACTAATTAACACTGTAGAAACCTTTGTTTAATTTAGAGCATCTTTAGATGGAGGTCACTCCTTCAGCACACAACTGCCAACAGGAGATGCCTCATCACAGCTTCCTCACTGGGTCTGCACACACATAGACATCCTCCCTCCACCTCCCCATTTTGGCACAGAAAGAGAACAGCAGGAAACAGGCTCAGACCTAGCTGAGAAGAGACACCACGCTGCTTTTTGATGCTCTTCTGTGTGTTCCTCTCTCATGCTCTGCACTCAGTGACTGTTAAAGCCCTGTACAGTACGTCAATGCCTTTGCAATGTATGTAGCTGAAGACATCTCCCAAACAATTCCCCTTGAAGCTGTTCCAAGGAAGAGAAGCTAAGCTAGGCTGCTTTCTGCCAGCATGGGTTGACCCTCACCCTCTCTACAATCACAGAAGCATGCTGATTTCAACCCCTTCCCACATTAGGAAAGAGTGTTGAATCAATAAAGAATAATTACTTTCAAGTAGCATCCTCCCCATGCACAGACCTTCCAAGCACAAGCTCTCCCCACACTCTCCTCCTCTGTACTTACCAGAGGGAGGCTACCAAGAGTTGGATGCTTTCAGCATGGCCTCCTGCCTACAGAAAAAGCCCCAACTTCTCTGGTAGCCCCTGAGAGGGCCCTGCTTGGTACCCCACAACCAGAGCAGGATCCTACCTCTGCTTTCAGCCTGCCCACGTGTGCAGACAGGAGGGGAGGAAGGAGCACATGGGGTCCGCAGAGCATTTGAGAGGAGGAAGCTTGCCTTGGAAACCTTATCTGGGATCCACGTAAATTCAGGGCATCTGTTCCTGCAAAACAGCTTTAGGATGTAAGTCTTCCCACCACTGCAGAGAGCAGGGGCTATGCTGTGTGGCTTTGCAGGTAGTCCAGGATAATTACAGGTGTGTAAGTCACTATGGTTTGAGGGGAGAAATGGGTCAGATGGACAAGTTTGACATGACTTGAGAACTAAGACTTTTTTTCTACAAAGGAAAAAAGCACAGAGACCATGCAGAAAGACCCTACAGAAGGAGAAGTGAGTGGTCTGAAGCTGAGCCCCATCCACATTTCAGCCCAAGTGGCCAAGTGCCAAGCCCACGAGTGGGACCAGCCATGCTTGCACAAATTCCAGAGCCTGGAGCACTTCGTCACACATGGGCACACTCCACGCCTTGCTTTCCTCCCAGTCAGGCACTGTGCCAGCTGCTCCTTCCACACACATTCTCCCCTCTCTGTGTCCTGCATGATTTATACAGCGTTTAAATAATAAATTGCATGGACATCACGGAATTTATAGCGCTCAAAGTAGGTCATTAAATAAATCACTGTATAATTTATATAAATGAACCTGGATCTTGCAGTGGGAGGATTTCATTGGAAAATCAATCCACAGAGTTTATAAAATTGAAGGATTGTCAGGGATTTGCAGTATTTAAGTACCGTGTGTATTTAGGGTAAAAATATGAGTGATTTATGCCAGGTGCCAGCTGGGTTTCCACTCACTCAGCTGGACATCCCTGCCTGCATATCCTGGCCTCTGAAGGATTCTCCCCTGGGGAAGCCACTGCCCTCAGAGGGAACAAAACCTTCTGAAGGATCCATGAGAAACAAACACTGAAATGGGAAGAAATAGCAGAGAATAAGCAAGCCCAAGAAGAAAGAGCTGGTCTACCTGTTTGCTTGGCAAACAGGAAAGAAAGCCTGCGACAAGGGCAAGGTGAGTTCTTTACTTTCCTCTAGGATATGACAGCAAGTCAGAAAGATTTGCATCCCCAGGAACAAACATGATTCAGTACCTGTGCGCTAAACAGCCAGGCTGTGAGAGGCTTAGCTGAAGTCCTTCATGTTATATTAATTTAATTCGTGGTATATAATTAACTCTGGTCCCTCTTCACCTTTGATAAATTGAGTACTAGTGCCCGCATGTGCTCTCCAAATAGCATCATTCGTTAGTTTGTCATTCCTGGGTGCTGCTATTACAGAGGAGATGCTAAATCTTACCCAGAGGGAGAAGGACCAGCCCCAGCAACTCCCTCCTGTTGGAGCTGCACTGGCAAGAGCCCACCGCCCTGCACCACGGGGAGACCTGATCAGCTCCCCAAGTTTGGTGATGCCACAGCCCCAGAGCAGCAGGAGACCCTCCCCTAATTGCTCACCTGGTTTTCAAGTGGCAGCATCCATAAGTGAGATCAACTCAGCTCTCTTTCTCATGCAAAAGATTTTTTTATTATTTATTGGCTTTATGTTTTGTTCCTCCTGTACCAGACCTGCCTTTCCTTCATGGCTGGTACCGCTGTGATCACCCACCAGCTGCCTTTGCTGCCTTTAAATCTACTCAGAGTTCAGCTGAAAGCTGGCCATGCAGTCAAAGAACAGGACTGGGAATTAGGAAGCCGTCCTTGGCTCTGAATTAGACCCTCTCTAAAGCCATGGCACATCACTTACTCTATCAGCCCCATGCTTCCACCTCTGCAGGCGAGGTGAGAACAAAAACGTTCTCCTCCTTCCTCTTTTATATTCAGTTGGAGCACTAAAAGGAAAAGACAAGCCTGATTTCTCTCTGGACAGCAACAAACAGAACGACTTCAGGAGAGACTTTCCTTGTTTACCATAATAATACAGGTAGATGGAGATAAAGGGCAAACAGAATAACTTAATTTTCTCTGATCAGTACAAGGCAGCTGTGCTCTGTTTGTTTCCTCCATTCACATGCTGGCACTGGCACAACTCCGGGCATCTGCAGAGCTCTCAGAGCAGAACATATTGATCTGGGGGCTGCAGAATAAATGCCTTGCAGAAAAGGCTTTGCCATGACAGTAGAAATTCACAGAAGGAACATCAGAGTACATGCCATTTTAAAGAAATGTATTTTTAAGATTTACACCTAAATCACACACTAGGTTCTTTAAATTAAGGTACAGCATTGCAAAATGTCTCAAGTGGTTCACTTAAGGAGCAGTGTCATGCTCCTGCACCTTAGGGCTTGAAGGGTGCTCCCTGAATACAGCAGACCAGGGGCATTACTTCTCCTCTGTGGATACAAAACATCCCCATGGATCACAGCTGAGCACCTCAGAGACATACCCTCAGAGACTATGTCTGAGCACCTCTTAGACATACCCTCACCTTCTCTGTTTTTATTCTACAGTGCTAGGCTGATGGAGGGAGAATGGATAGATGAAAGAGCGAATACATGAATGCAGAGGAAGGCATTTGCCAAAGCACTGGCCCAGGTAGAGCACAGGGGTTAGTACTGACAAGAGCTTTGCGTTGTACTGTGAGCCAACAGAACTGCTCCTCACCACCACTGGTGCCCAATTCACATCAATACAGCAAGAGAAATAATAGGAGAGGGACAATGAGTGTGTTAGGCTGCCCTCGCTGCATTTGTGTAACTTTGAAGGTATCTCTGGAACACAGCCTCCCTCTCAAATGAGCCTTCATCAAACATCATTGTTTAAAGCTCGTGAAAACAAAGAATCTCATTGATATTCACAGAGTGGTGGAGAGGATTTTTGTACCTTTTTTTAGTGTTAGCACCTAGGAAATGGCAGGTAATTTACATGTAATTTATCAACAGTGAGCAGAGGAGTTTCTGGTTGGGAAAGGGAGCACACATTGTTCTGCTCCAGCAATTTACTCAATCAATATTGTCAAAGGCTCTGCAGTGCCCAGGCAGGAAGCAGAAGAGACTTGTGGAAGACAGAAGGCTTGAGAAATGCCGCAGCGATATCAGGCCCCCAAGCTGGACTTCCCATTGTTGAAGACTGATTTGCTGCTGATGTTTAAAAGTCATTTAAAGCCATGACTTTGCTTTCATCAGCTGGAATGTGTTTAGCCGAACCATAAAGGAACACGCATCATCACGGCTCATATTCCATCTTGCACCATATTGAACTCAGAGACAGGCCATGGGTTCTCAGGGAAGTAAATTAGTCTTCACTAACACCATCAGGGATTGGGCTAATGAGGTTAAAGCTAGCTCTTGTGTATCCTGAGGGGCTTATGCTGCTGTATACAGTGAAAAAGTGAACACCATCCGTATATTTATAAACTTGGGCACACTTAATATACTTTGAGTGATCAGCATGGTTGTTTTGGGACTCTCTACTGCTGTACTAGAGCCACCTTAGAAAGCCAAACAAGGCAGAGATGGAGTCGTGGAGCATTTCTTTTTGCTCGGCTGCCTCCCTGGCCCCTATACTCAACCCTGGACTTTCTTAGCCACTGCTCTGTGCAATGTCCCCAACTCCTCTGGTGCCCTGTGGCTGATGCCCAAGTTTGCCAACATGCCCCATGTCTGCGGGCATCCAACTGCCTGCCCTCATCAGGCACCAATAATGACCTTGTCATATGGGTAGAGGGATGCTAGCATTCCTCCAAAACACCATCAGCTGTTGTAATCTGCACTTTGCTTCCTGCTGCCCAAGTGGAAAATTGCCTTTTTTTTTTTTATCTGAAGAAGGGACGTGTTTCACATAGTTAGAGATACTGGGAAATCCTGTGTCAGAGGGGGAGGCAAAAAGCAAGGATATAAACCTGCAGCATTTTTTTTTCCTGAAGCATTTTTTTTTTCCTGAAAAGAACACTTGTCCTCTTTAAATCAGGGCCCAGAAGATTACTGGGACAGCAGCTGTGGGGACAGACATGTCCCTGGGGGCAGACATCTGGTATTGAACAGTCTGAATCAATACAGCCTGACCGAAGATAGGAGCAGCTCTGCAATTCCCCCCTGCTGAGGGCTTTCTGTCTGCCACGTTTCTCCCAGCCCAGACCTGCATCCATCACCAAGGGCTCAGCATCTGTCCCCATGTGGCTGACCTATTCCCCAGCACCAGGCACGCAGACCAGCACCCTCTGAGCTCATCAAGGCTGAACCACCATTTGCAAGCTCCTTCTCTACTTTTTGCCTTCCCACCCCACACCATTCTTCTCCATTCTAACTCGGCTTAAACTCCATCTAAATGATCCTTAATCACAACCGACAGAAGTCCCAGCTGGGTAGGGACTGGGGACTGAAAGAGTAATCATGCCTTGGAGGCACTGGAGGTGTTTCAGTAACACTTCACAGTAAGGCCTTGCCTAGGGAGGGTTCTCCTGCTCCAGCCTCAACCACATGAGGCCATTGGCGAAGGGGCACGTGCTATAAACCGGGCTCTTTTCCAAATAATTGGCTCTTGTGCAAGGTGTTTTGTCAGGAATGGTTGCAGAGAGCAGGGTGAAGGGGTTCCACAAAGCCCCTGATGGTGGAGAAGCCCTCGGGCCATCCCCTCCCCACACATCTGCCCAGCCCAGCCTGCACCAATGCCTCTCAAGTCCTGCTGGCAAATTGCCCCCAAAACAGGCTCCTTATGCCCCCCGAGCCCCTCACTTCACTGACGTGGCTCTCCCTCATCTCCCACTGCCTCAGCCAGCCTCGGGACACGTAAATCCCCTGCCCAGGATGCAGGCAGGGCCCAAAATGCTGATGCCTCTCCCGATGCTGTGCCCCAGGCAATCTGTTTTGTCTGGCTCCCTCTGGCTCCATCCTTTCTATTTTCCGTTTGCATGTCAGTGTGAGCAGCTCCTCATCTGGTTTGACTTTGGGTTTGGTGACATGTTCATTAATAACTGTCACACGTGTTAGTAGACCCAGGCTTGCACAGACTTCTGGTCTCATCTCAGACTTGATCTGCATATCTGTAAATCCGCATCCTGACCTGCAGCTCGCTGTTCTCATCCTGGCCTCTTTTCTTGCGTCTTTCTGAATATAAACACCAGCAGGACTCCAAGCCCAGCTCTGTCCATGCACTGGTGAGGCTGAGCCCTTGAAAAACCCACCTGTTACACCTCGATGAATTGCCCATGGCTCTGCCCCCACTTCCTCAGCTGTAAGATGGGAAGCTTCAAGCTCACCACTTCACAAAGCACCTCAAGCTCCAAATGAGAAGGATCACCGCAGCAGCAGATAATTATTACATCCATTAAGCAAATTAAATGAGAATTAAGCTCATTCCTGACAAAGGCTGGCCCTGAGGTGAGCAGCACCCTACACTTCTGCTCCCTCAGCAAGCCCCGTTCCTGCCTAACCCCAGCCTTGCTCTTCTTGGTGTCGGGGCAGGGGTGTGCGTATAGCACCAACTGTGCATGGCAGGCAGCCCCCAGCCCACGGGGAGGAGGAGGGAAGATTGAATAATCATCCTCTATGTGGGCTTTTGATGTACATTCTCATGTCAAGCAGCATGGCAAGCCTGTGAGTTCAGGAGCCCCTGGTGCACTGCAGAGATGTGGGTGCCTTTATATTACCCATTTTGGAAAGCATTTCGGTTGCAGTGCCAGCTTGCTTTCACGGCTGTGCTGCTTTCTCTGAGACCAAGCTCCTTGTCACTTTGAAGATCCCAGCTGTTTGACTGCTTTGAATTCATTTGTTTAATGAACCTCAGGGGACCACTGCACTAAAGCATTCCCAAACATGTTCAGAGCTTTGCAGTTTCTCCGCTAATTAGGGACTCCTTTGGGGCTAAACACAAGAGGTTCTGCTGCTGCGTTTGAAGCCGACAGTAAGCCAAGACAGAGCTGAATCTCTAAGTCCAGCAAAGCATTTTTAATATTTTTCCTCCCCTATTTCTTCTTCTCCCCCAATCAGTGCAGCCAAACTTGCCAGCCACATCCACTGGCAGCTGAGGTCAAGGTGCTCTGAGACAGAGGGAAGCATTTAATCAAAGCAGGAATAAAACTACTAAATTCTGCCACGCTTTTCTGTACATGTGCACTTTTCCACATTACACAGCCCCTTCTCTTCCACGGGCTCTCTCCTTGGTGTCCATTCACCTACTTATTAGTAAAGGCTGCTGGCAGCCAGCAGATGCAGTCACTCGTTAGTCACTACCAGGCACCTGCCAGCCTCAGTACTTGCAAGGTCAGAGCATGGCCTGAGCAGCCAGCCTGGCATAGGCAGCACCTTGTACAGCTCAGAGTGGCTTAGGGTAGGAAAACAACAGGGAAAAAATCTTATTGAAGTGCCTCAAGGACACAGGATCATCATGGTGAGAGATATGTCAGATGAATTCCACTCAGAGCAGCTTCTGCTAATGGAAGAGACTCCCCCTTGCTTCCTCTGCAGTGCCTGGTCCCTCACAGCTTGCCTGCCAAGCTGTTAAACGTGCACACCCAGGTTTAAAACTCAGGAGCTGCACTTGCCATAGGGAACCAGGAAGGAAATTGGTATCTTTTGTTATTCATTACAACTTTATTACTCCTCAGAATTGGGCAAAAGAAAGAAAGGTCTGCTCAGCATCAACACCGCAGTGCTCAGGGCACCAGGAGTCCTGCTGAATTAATTGCCAGGCACTTTCATTACTGATTAAATAGGAAATCTCCAAATGCCATTATAAAGCAATGATTAAACTGCTCTGATTGGACATATCCTCTCCCTTCTAGGCTCACCAGAGGTCACCTTCCTGTTGGTAAAGTTCAGAAGGACAAATCCATAACGAGGAGGCAACAGCAATAAATAAGCCATCTCATCAGAGAGCTGGAAACCCCATTTCCAGGATGAAGTTGTTGATACCTTAACCTGAACCCCTCAGCCCAGCTGGAGCTGACCTGGAGCCAGCAGAACTGCCCACCCTGGACTTTGCTGCTGTAGCAGCAGCACCAGGCACTCTTCCAGCAGCTGCCTCCTGCCTCAGGTACCAGCTTCTGATTCCTCATGTCCCAGCTGCCCCACCTAGTGCTGCCAGGAGAAGGAACGAGGTAGAAAAATTCTCACTTTCTTAATGCCTGTGTCCACTGGGGGCAAATCTAGGGCCCACAGCTGAGCACTGCTCTCTGCAGCAGGACCTTCCTCGGGACCAGAACCCCTCGTACAAGCACCGGGGGCTCCTCCCCAGCCTGGCACAGCCCAGCAGGGGCTGCAGGGATGTCTCCATCCCTCCTGTCTCTCCATGGCTGTAACGCCCGCAGCTCTCACCAGATGTCACTACTGCCCACCTGCAGCCTCAGCACAGCCCCGAGGTCCCGAGCAGCCTCCCAGGCAGAGCCTCCAGCCTGGGAGCAGCCTTGTGTCACAGATAACACCTCCACAGGTGAGCACCGTGCTCTAAGCCACCTCCAGCACCTTCTGGCACTTCCTTACCACCCCTAGAAACTGATATTTCCCAAAGAAAAACGCCAGACAAGCACAGCCTCCAGACCAGCCCTTCCCCTGCATGCACCCCTCTTGGCTGCAGAACCCAGGATGAGGGCAGCAGCACTGTAGCTGCCACAGATGCTCCCCTCCAAGCAAGTTGGCTCCCCTCTCAGCCAAGTTGGCTGAGACAAAAACAGAGAGCAAGCCAGGTGAGCTCCAGCCCCAGACTGAAGCCCCTAGACCACTATGGCCACATCCTCTCTCACACAAGCCCCCCCTTGCCTCCTCCCCTCTTCCCCAGCCCAGCTTCCCCCCCACCTTTTCGACACAAGCACCACTTCCCATTGTTGCAGGGGCAAAAGTAGCTCAGCTGTGCCCCAGCCCCACTTATACCCTCTCAGCACCCACAGCTGTGGGGGCAGCCCTAGCCCTCTTAACCCTTCCAGCCCCCCACCCAAACTCAGCACCCTTCAGAGCCTGCAGTGAATAGGAAAATGAATCCCCCTCAGCACCGTAGGCACTAGCCCTTGCCAGAAATGTGAATGTGGATGATGTGGGGGTTAGGGGCTGCCCATACAAGCTGTCTGCAGGGTGTCCTCTCTTTCTGCACTGCCCAGGATCACGGGGGGCTGAGGTTGGAGGGCACCCCTGGGGGTCAGCAAGTCCAGCCCTACTCAAGCAAGGCCACCTAGAGCAGGCCGCCCAGGTCCACGTCCACAGCCATGCTGGTGGAAACCTGCTGCCATCTCCTGGGCAGCCCAGCACCCTTCCCATCAGCTGCTTCTCCCGGGGGCTGTTGCTCCCTAAAGTCCCAAATCCCCCACTCCAGGGCTTTCCCTGCACCTCCACCAGCTCAGGAGCCTCCAGCAGCTGCTGCACCCAGGCAGGAGCCGTCAGCTTCCTGCAAACAGGGGTTCTGCCTCTGCCTGCCTGATAATGCTTGTGGACAAACACGCTGCCCTGCAAAGGCAAATAAAGCGTGTGGCATGGTAACAGGGCACCAGCTGAGCACCCCTTCTGCTCTTTTGGGATGTGCAGGGCTCAGATCCCACCCAGATTCCCTTCCATAAGGCGGTAGTGCACACACCCGCTGTCTGTCCTTGCACCTGATCTGCAAGGGATGGCACCAAACATCTGCACTGCTCCGGACAAGCTGCTCTCCCTTTCCTATGGACAAGTTTGGGGAAGAAGGGACCGTGGTGAAAATGCTAGGAAACCACCCAAACGCTGAGTGCAGCTGTGGCACTGGGACAGCCAGCTGGGCTTTCCTCCTCGAAGGGCTCAGCAGATGTAAAAGGGGACACGAGAGACTATGGTCCAGGGAGGGCTGCAGGTGACAGCAGAGATCCCCTCTGCACTTGGAGGAAGTGAGTGAACCTGGGCTCTGTTTTGTAGGCATTTGGGTCCCAGAAAGACATGCTCCTGGCTGCAGTTTCTCCTGGCTCCTGGGAGCACAGCTCGTTTGGTAACCAAACTGCTCGGGCTGCCACAATGCAAAACAAGAGGTTTGTGGAGCCCTCTGTGAGCCTGCCAGGAGCACGCTCGCACTTGAACTGTCCTTTCACTCCACTCCTTTCACTGCAGGAGAAAACAGTGCACATTTCCATGAGGAGCTGATAAGACTGTTACTGGAATGACCCGTCCACATGCAGCCCTTCAGCAGCAGGTCCTGCCTTCCGGTGGGGTGGGATGTCTACATCCCCCTGCCTCCCCCTGCCATGCCCCCTGCCTCGGGGGGTCAAAAGCAGGAGCAGGAGGACCCCAAGGAGGTGGCCAGCCTGGCAGAAGGCCAGTGTGATGGGAAACGGCACCAATAAAAGCCACCAGAGGAGGAGACAAAGGGCCCGAAGTTGACTTGTGGAAGTACAAAGAAGCAATGCAGGCCAGGCAGGAAAATCCCCCTGTTTAAACCGCTCTGTATAGGGAAGTGCCCTTTTGCAATGTGTCCTTCAAACCAGATTCCTCCCTTGCAAACTGCCCGAACAAACCCGCCCTCCCTCTCCCTGTAGCCCTTTTGATGTCGATAACAAGGAGGTTTTCAGGACTTTATCCCTAGGGACAGATGCGGAGAACAATACACCTTTTCTTACTCACATCTGGATAAAGCCCCTCCAGGGCTAAGAGGCTAGAAACCTGAAGGCTCCTTCTGCTGTTTGCCTGTGGGAAATCCCATGCCAGGGACTCCCTGGGAGAGCAGCTGGCAGAGGACAGGATGTTTCCCTGGGTTGTTTCCCTGCAGCAAGCCCGGGACACGCGGGGGAACAGGCAGCATCCCAGCTCCGTCCTGCTGCAAAGCACATTCCTCATCCATGCCACAGCCCCAGAGAGCCACCGGCCCTGCCCTGCCCCATCCCATCCCTGCTTTCCTCTCGTCCCCTGTTTGGAGGCAGGTGATGGTGCATGGCAGGGCCCTCTGCAGGGAGCTTCAGGGACAGGGCTGGCCCCAGAGCCCTGGCTAGGTGAGAGCAGCAGAGCCCAGCCCTGGTAATTCACCACGCACCACGAGCAGGGCAGGAAATCTCTCAGAGCCAGCTGAGCAGCCTGAGCAGTCAAAAAAAAAAAAAAAAAAAAAAAAAAACCAACAACACCCTGCAGTTACCAAACACGCTGTTTGCAAAACAGGCCAGTAAAGCTCAGCCACCCGCCATTCACCTGGAGCAAACAGTCCAAGAAACCCGATCAGAGGAGTTCAGGGGAAATGGGGAAATGTACCTCCTTCTGCCTGGAGTAGGGCAGGCTCCTTCCTCAGACAGCCAGGCAGGAAGGGAGGATGCTGGAGGGACAGGAGGGAGCCTCAGCACCCTGCCCGGCCCTGGCTCAGGACCTGCTCAACCCAAAGATCAAGCTTGCTGCAGCCGCTGTATGAAAACAACAGCCCGATCCAGTCCTGCTGTGACTCACACTCCCACCCTCAAAAGCAGGTTGTTGTGTGTGGTTGTTTATTCCCTGCAAGACTGCTGCGGTTTTGCTAAAAAGATGCCCTTTCACCTGCCAGCTCCTCCTGCCAGGAGGAGAAGGTTTTGCCTTCCTGGCTCCCGGTCTTACCTGGACCCAGCCAATGCACTGCAGGGCTCCATCTCCAGGCCCTGAAGTCAAAGTGCTGCCTGAGTGTTCTACCCACGGAAAGGAAGGTGCATTTAACTCTGGGAAAGGCAAAATGGAATGGATTTGTTGCACAAAAGGGAGCAGGGACCAGACACTGTCCCCTCAAACCAGTTGGTGCAGGAGGCTCCAAGCTGGGCCAGGCTGCGGTGCTTCCCTTCCTGTGCCTGGGGGTGCTCAGCACCGCTGCTGGGATGGGACAGCATCAGACTTCCAGAACCTCCAGCTCTCTACAGAAGAAGAAGCTCAGAGGACTCCAGGGAAGTCCCCCAGGGTCTGGCAGACCCCAAAACACCGGGAACGCACCGTGCAGCGTGGGACCCCTCCAAAGGCGAGGCGAAGGGTGCTGCTCCCTGCGCCTGTCCCTGCCAGTTCTGGGAGGCAGAAACCACCTCCTGCAGCGAGCAGAGAACAGCACACTTGTTCCTGGAAATGGCCACAGGCTGACCTTGAGAGAGGCCTGTGGAAATTGCAGCTCTGGCTCTAGCCGAAGTTTAGCCCACAAATACATAGGAGGACAGCAGACGAAGGAGCCACACCACGAGTGCTTATAAGGAGAAGGAAGGGCAGGAGAACAACCTCTGTGTGCTTGCCATGAGGGAGCAAAGCCCATGTCCCACCACACAGCATCTCACCTGCAGTGGGGGTGAGAGAAAACACAGCACCCTGAGTTGTTCCCCAACTGCCTTCAAGCCCCAGGCTTGCTACCAGGGACTGTATTTGTTTTGGCACCCAAAAACCAGACTTTTTGCTGCCAGCCCAAGAGGGCCAGCTCCTGCTCTTCCCCCAGGTCCATCCCTGTTGCAGCAGGAACAGCCAGCAGCCTCTGCCACATAGTCGGGCTACTTGGTCTGAACCAGCCACTGGATCTGCTTCAATACATGGGCTCAGCCCTAGATGGATTAAAATGTGAAGCCACCTTTTGAGCTAAAAACCTTCATGGTATTGCTTCCCCGAGCTCTCCTCCTGGCAGAGCTTTCTGGCTATGTCCCCTCCCAGAGGCAGGCCTCTTCTTTCCCTTTCCTGTGGCAAATACAAGCTCTCTGCAAACAGATGAGGAACAAAGCTGAAGAGCCCAATGGAGCACACACATGCAGTAAACATTGCCACTTCCAGCACCACTTACAAAGATCTCCTTTGTCTTGGGCAGGTTGCTGTAACAGCATCCTCCTTGCGATGTATATGACACAATCGCATCCTGCCTTTTCTTCTCCAACATGTATTTCTCTCCTAAAGGCAAAAATATCTATTTTCAACTCCGCTCACTCCAATGACACTGCACTGAGTCATCCTCTCTGGCTGGGAGATGGCACAGAGGTTTTGCAAGGGGACTGGGTGAAACCACCATGGGCAAATCGCGTCAGGTTGTGCTTGCAAAACCCTCTGCTTCTCCATCTCCTCTCGTTTTCCTGCCTTACTTTCAGTGTTCCTTCATGTGTTTGTAGAAGAGGCAGAACAGCAATCAGGGGACCCACAGACCCACATCCCTCCCAGTTCTCCCGTTTCTCCACATGTGAGCTGCTGGGCATATGGCGCTGGGCATGGACAGAGCCAAGGACTTCCCCAGGGGAGCTCCCAGTGGGGCAGAAGCCAAGAAGGAGCCACGAGGAAATGAGGCCCCACTGGAGCCTCTGAGTCAATTTAATGAGCCGGAAGAGCTCGGTCTCTCATCTTCTCCACACCCTTTGAATTGAGGTAAAGTTCACCGTTGACCCATGGTAACATCCTGGGCACACACCAGCTCTTCCACCAAATCTTCTTTTTCTTCTGCCTCTTTTCTGCTGCTCCCCTTTCACTCTGCTTGTCCTGAACACACACATCCTTTTTTTTTTTTCTTTTTTTTTTTTCTTTTTTTTCCCAGCACTTTCTCCCATCTCTGCTCAGCTTTTATTTGAAATATTTAATACAACGGCTTCTTGGTCAACCTGCACACCACTGGCAGGGCAGCGAGGGCTGCCCAGCTCAGGGGGAGAGACAGGGTGAGCTCCTTTGGGGTTGGAAAGGGGGAAGAGGACCCTAGGCAAGCTGCTTTGGGGTCAGAAAAGGGGGAAGAGGAGCACAGGGAGGGGAATCCAGAGCTCCCACTCACCCAGCCCTGGGGGTGACTCAGCAGAGCCAGGGCTGAAGTGCAGGAGGTGAGCTTGGAAAACCACAGAGCAAGGGCATCGGAAACACCTCCAGGAGCTGCCAGCATGGGGCAGATGGGGGAAAGAAAGGGCAATCCCTTCTGATTCAGGCTTGCCACCACCTCCAATTAGCAGGTGTCACACGCCCTGGGTTTCACTCAGGTGGCAGCGGGGTGGAGGGTGCTCGGGAGGAACCTTCTGGTGCCTGGCAGCCCACACCAGCACCTCCCCGATGGCTAAAGGAGCACTTGCAACATCAGCACCTGCAAATCCCGGCTGATGACCTGAGGGGAAGCAGGCGAGAGGAAGAGGAGAAGAGAGAAACTTGGGGTTTCATTCATGCAATGTTATCTGAAGGGTTAGAGCCAATCGGCCTTGTTGTGGTGCTTCCCAAGGAGATGCCCAGCAGTGATCAACCTGTACCAGGAGCCCACCGTGCTCACCAGCAGCGTGCTGCGAGAGGGAACATGGCCAGGGCCACCAAGACCGTCCTTGCCCAGCGCTCCCCAGCTTTCTCCAGGCAGGAGCAGAGGCTGTAAGTGAACACAAGGATGGACCCTTCCACACTTTCTGGATTTGTTTGGCCTTTAATGAAAGCCTGGAGCAGGGCTGGCAACAGGATTGCAATGCTCCTCCACCTTCCCAGGCTCTGGGCTTCTGCAAGAGGTCATGGGGACCACCAGCACGCACGCAGATGTCACAGTGCTCATACACAAAAGCAGCTCGAGGAACACAGGCTTGCAGAGACTTGCTTTCCAGCCCAGGGCCTCCTGAGTGACAAGCACAGTGTCAATTTTACCCCCACTCAGCTGATCATCTCTTTATATTAACCGGTTCATCTAGAGGCCAAGCAGCTAGAACGAAGTAATCTCTCAAACCAGGAATGAAACCTCCCATTGGGGGTGTGTACATGTAGGCTGGATGGGAAGAAGGAAATATTTGCATTTACCTCATCAAAATCTCAGTATAAATAGGCTGGGAAGAGTGAGGCTGTCTCATTCCCCAGGTGCCGGTGTGTGAGGTGAGGACATCAAGGTGGATGATGGCGGCTCTCTTCTTTTTGCTGCAGTTTCTCTTCTTTGGGACTTTAGTTGTCCCTGCATATATGCAGATGCCAGAATGCAATCTGACTCAGAGTGCAGTCGCAGGCAATTTCTCTGTAACCGTGACACCCCAGGACTACAGCCCAAACACCACCTACATAGGTAAGCCCAGACGTCGGAGCTTCCACACCGCACAGCACCGTGTCTCCTCTTCTCCTGCCCCAGCTGCTTTGTTCAGTCTTGTGGTGATGCTAGATGTGCTTAAAACCTATGCAGCCTAATGGTTTTTTATTATTATTGTTATTATTATTATTAACTTCAGGCAGGAGATAGTTCTTTTACTTCTTCCCTCTTTATTCCTATTCCCTGATAATGTCCATAAGGGTCAGCCTCAAATTCTCTTTCCTTCCTTATGGGGCCTTAACCTTTTTGCCTAAATTTACATTGAAGGACTCGAATGCTCCTGAAACACTGGATTCCGAGGGGAGTTTTTTAGCTTTTTGTTTTTTCTTTCCTCCTCCCTGAGAATTTGCCCTTGTTGCTGGCAATGGCTATAGAGACAAAGATGGAGAGGTTGCTTTGGTGCTGACACATGTTCAACATCTGCCACAGAAGATGGCTTTTAATCCTAAAAAAAGATTTAGTCACAGAGTAAATAGCTGCTTTGCCCCTTTTCCCAGACCTGATGACAAATGTCCCCATGCCTTGAGGTTCGGCAAAACCCGAACACTGAGGGCAGGGCAAGAAAGACATCCTGAGTCTTTCCTGCAAGGGGCCAGCAGTGTGCTGGCGTAAAGGAGCACAGATTTCTTCTGATCTTACCCCAAGGAACAACCACAACAATTTGTCGGGCTTTTAATAGGGGGATGCTTTGTACACAGCTGTTATTTCATTTTTTTGAGCACAGAACTTGTGTTTAATGCTCACTGCTGTCTCACATCAGCTCCTGTAGCAGCCGATGGTCCTGGGGGGTTCATTTCAAGCTGCCTGAACCCAAAGGGTGCTGAGGGCCAGGAGGGCTACAGCCGTGTGGCACATGCAGCTGCACACAGCTGGGGAGCTGCTTTCTGCTGCAAGGGGGTCGCCCTGCTGTGTGCAATAGCAGCATGATGCACTGCAGCATTGCGCAGGCTCATCCCAGCTGTGAATCAGCAACTCTGGACGGAGACATGGGGAAAAAGATGGGGTGGGGTCTGGCACAGCCAGCCGTGGGCTGCCCACCAGCCTGCCCCCTGCAGATTGTCCACCCCTGAGATCTGCGTGGGGCGCAGAAAGGCACAGGAGCTCAGCATGGGGATGTGTCACCCCCAGTAGCAGGGGCTGAGTGTGGGGATTGAGAAGTTCCTCCGGACTGTTCCCAAAGTGAGGAGGGGGCAGGTGAGGGCTCTGTTTGCTCTGGCAGGGGGACATGCCCTTGTCTCTGCAGGCAGCTGGTGTCCCTGTGTCACACAGAGAGCCAGCAAATGCTTTCTGGGCTGAAAACCCCGAAGGCAGGGGACCTGGAGATTGCTGTCTTACAGGACAGACCACTGACTTTGTTTCACTTGCTGTGTTTCTAGTTACGATAGTTGACAGCGATAACACCAGAAATGCAACCAACTATTTACTGCAGGCCATAGCCACCCAAAATGTCTCTGTTGGAGAATGGAATGTGTCAGACCACCAAAACTGCAGTGCTCTTACCACAGCAGTGTTATCAAAGACTCAGAAAACAGCGAACTGGACATCCCCAGCCACTAACTTCTCTTCTGTGGACATAAGGTAATGCTCTACCCTGCCATTAAGCATTCAGGTGGGACAGTGCAAGCCTGTCCAAGCTCTTGGCAATGCTTGGAATCAGGTGCCCACCCCTGAGCAGGCACCGAAACAAACCTCTTGTGCCCACTGCAGACTTTCACTTGAAAATACCTACCAAGGAAATATTCTGTGTAAAGTCAGATCCAGAAGTCACTGCACTGTGAGCCCAGTGGTTTAAAGGTTGCTCACCTTAGCCGGAATGTGGGTTAGTTCAGTGGAAAGGAAGGGATTGAACACCCTTGGTTTCCATTAACGCTAATGGAGCTGCATCAGTGGGAAATGTTTGCCAAAGGAAACCATAGCCATTAGCCTGATTGGCCTTATCTGCCAGGAGGAAGAATGCAGGAGCTCATTGCTACAGTGGGTTTCTTGCAAGGTGCAGATGGTCACAGCACAGCCACCCTGCTCCACCGCATCCCACCCTGTGTCGGAGCAGGGCAGTGAAACAGCAGAGGACTGACTCTGGCAAAGAAAAAAAAAAAAAAAAAGAAAAAGAAAAAAAACATGTAATCTGGCGTGAGTGAGTGCAGGATGACTTCACAGATCCTGTCTCTTTATCTGCTCTTTATGTCCCCTTTATATCACTAGGCGGGGTCTATGAGACACACTGCTTCTCTTGTTTCATTTTTCCTCTCTCTTCCTTCCCTTCACAGGGCATACATTGTCTTTGAAAATAATTCCACTGTGTTCAGGAATGTGACTCTGAACCAAGGTAAATAAGCTTTGGTGGGGAGGGTCCAACAGCAGGGTGAGCAGCATGCCAAGGGCAGGCTTCGCTTGTGCCCTGGTGATTTGGGTGAGGCGAAAGATGTCTCAGCACACCTCCAGCTGACATTTCTCATCTGTCTCATAGTCAGGAGACAAGGCAAAGACATCAGAGTGCTAGAGCTAGAGAGAGGGCTTTTGGGGTTAGTGTTGAACTCAAACATTTTGGAGCTTCCTTTTGTCTTTAAGGGACACTGAACAGCCACAGTCAAGTGGAGGTTGTTTGTTCCTGCAGGTGTTGGCACAGGATTTATCCCTCTATTCTCTCTATCATATAGAGGTGTAGTGGAAATTATGGTTTGCCCTCACAGGTAATGTTTCTGTACTCCAGGGAATCCCCTGCCACCCAGGAGCCTAACCCTATGATGCTCCACTGATGGCAATGACTATATTCAAGCATCCCACTCCCCTACTGTAGCTGTGACACATTTCTGAGAAAGTACAGCCAAAGGCAGCCTCTTGGAGCTGGTTAGCAGCCAGTCCTCTGCACTTCTAACCCAACCGGGGGTCTTCTTCCATTTCCAGGAGCAAAGCCAACCAGCAGCACCAACTCCGTCTCCGCAGTTCAGAGCAGCTCCTTCTTCATAGCCACCATCCAGCTGCTGATGCTCCTTGCCACAAGCATACTGCTCTCCTAGGCGTCGGGGAGAGAAGATGACCCAGCTGTGCTGTACCTTCCCTTCTTGCCTACAGCACTCGTGGCAGAGCAGGCAGCTGATCTACTCAGGAAAATTATTAACTTCTTGTGTGTATTCGGATGATAACTGCACTTCTACATTAAATGATAAGGGTCTATGGCTACAGAGCTCCCCTTAATCCCCTCACCCAGGAGCAGCACACCCAGCAAGGTGAAATGTTTGTGGCAAGCCAGACCTCACTGTGGATAGGACAGCTGAAAAGCACAGCCAAGGTCATTTAGGAGCAGACCCTGTCCAACCAAGGGGCACTGGGTGAGCTCATCCCTTCCTCGTCACCTGGGGCTCTGTGAAGCACAAAAAAGTGTGAAAGCACCCGCAAGAGGGAAAAGGCCTTCTTCTCTTCGTGGCTTTGGGGTCTGCTGAGAAGCTCAAGGTGACGTTTGCCACCATCTTAAAGCCTCCAGCACAAGCACAGTGAAGACAAAGGCATCCACTAAGCCTCCACCTGGGGAGGGGAGCCCTCCCCGAGACAAGCTGGAGATCCTGCTGGCAGGGTGTCCTCCCCAGAGACCCCAGGCCTTGGGAACTCACACTGTGTTATTCTCTAGCCCAGCATTCCCTGATTTTTTCTGTTTCACTGGATGCCCTGTAAAGGTCCCCTGGATTTGTTCTGGCTTTCTGGAATGAGAGGTTGGGTATTTTTTATTCTCATTTTTTAATCAGCAACTGATTTTGCTGTGGGGTAAGATTGGGTGGGCCACTGAATGTCTTGATTTTATTGTTTGTATTTTTATATGAATAGAGTTTATTTAGGGGTTTTCAAAACTTCTGGAAAGTAATTTTATCTTAAAATAATCTAAATAAATTAAGGAATGAAAGTTGGCTCTTGCACCTAGCAGTGTTTGCTGGCTTGGCTGGGACTTGGCAGGGGGAGCTGAACTGATCCCAAATCCTGTGACACATTCGGCTTTGACCCCGAGCTGGGCACAGGAGGGCACAAAGGTGAGGTCTGGGCACCGCAGGGCTGTGCAGGGGAGGCAGAAAGCTGTGGAGGGGTGGGTCAGAAAGGCGTCCCTGTGCCGCGCATCCTCCTGCTCCTCTTCCTTCTGAAATATTAGCAGCAGAAACTGGTTAGTTAGGATTAACACCCAGCTGGTGTTTGTCACAAGCCATGACAACAAGCCTGTTTTGCTTCTCAAATCCGCTTTTTTTTTTTGACACAAACTTTCCACGACCTTCCCCTGCCACCAGCAGCCAGGACCACCAGCACCGGGGCTGCTCCCAACATTGTCCCTTTGCCCTTTTTATTTCTCCGCTCTTTTGACATTCCCTCTCCTCCAAACAGTGCTGGGGATGGGATCAAGGTGCTGTGCTCTCACTCCTGCCTTTATCTGATAACACAATGGGTTTAAGTAAGTGTTTAAGAGCAGAGGAAGCACGTTGTGGTTTCTGTGGCTATTGTGAGCCGATGCTGCCCATCATGGATCAGCAGCACAGCTCAGAGCAGCGCTGCCAGCCCAGGCAGCACAACCTGCACTAGCAGTGTGTGGATCTAGTTAAGGAGGGTGAAGCATGCAGTGGGGAACTTGCCTTCACCTGTCCTTGGACCAGCACAAGGTGACTTACCCTTGCTTATGACTGTGGACTCCAAACACCGTTCTCCTCCTTTCTCCCTGCTGAGGCTGGTTTTGCTTTCAAGTGGGAGTGTCTTGCTCAAGTCCACTGTTTGCTCAGATTTGTCTATCTCAAAAAGCCATGGTTTGCATCAAATAAGAGAGATTCCTCCCTTCCATGCACTCAGGCTTTTCAGTGCAAGCACAAAGTTCCAGTTGTTTCATGCTGGTTTCCATTTATTTCCCTGTTTTCTGGAGGGCTGTACAGCGGTCGGTTTTTAAAGTCATAAAGTCTCCGGCACGATTTTATGAATGAAAATTTGACCATGCAGCGTATGGGGTGATGCATTAGCAGAATGTTTCTGCAGAATTTCATAGAAATACATTTTATGTTCCAGCAATTAAAATTGGCATCTGTTTCACGGCAGGGTAATTAGGTCCTGAGTAACCAAGACCATGTTATATGTTCTGCTACTGCAGTACATAGCACTCAATAAAATCCTACTTAAGTGCTGTAGACAACCGTTCTATTGTAATCTTACTGTTGATACCTCTATCTGGTAAGATAACAGCTCTTTGCCTTGGATAACAGGTATAAGTTGCCTTCTAAGTAACCTTTGAGCAACTCCCAGGTCCCCTGCTAACTAGTGCGGGGCCTTCCAGCTCCAGAGGTGGATTCCTGCTGGGTTCATCCCACTAATAACCCTCATCCATGCATTCTCATGAACTTTTGCACTGTTCAGCAGTAAACACCAGCATTTCCTTTTCCATCCCTGTGAAATTTCCTCAATAAAATTAAGTTCTCAGACATGACCAGGGAGAGGAGCAGAAAGACCCTCCTTTGACTCAGAGCTAGAAGTCCCATGGGACGAGAGGAGGCAGCACAGTGCCTGGCCCTGCCCGTGTCTGCCTTCTCTGCCCCACTCCTCGGCAGACTTTGGGTCAGGACACCAAGGATTTGGGGGAACCTTTGAGGTCTGCAGCAGGAGTCTGTGGCAGAGACAATCCCGGTCCTACAGCTGTGTGGATGCACGTAGAGGGAGAAGCAGTCATCGCCTTTAAGGCAACCCCTTCTCCTAAAAATGCTGCCTGGTGGGCCTCTCTTTAGTTGTCCACCCTGTCTTCACTTCCAAGAAAGCCCCGGTGCTTTTCCACACAGCCAGGTAGGCTGATTTGGGTAAGGTCTATGAAAATGAGACCGTTTATCTCCCCAGCCCATCCCTGACACTCGCCAGAGAGCTGCCCATAAACAGCAGCCGGTGGTAAAGTACTCTGCTCCTACTGCAGGTGTTTAGCTTTAAAATCCTGTTTAATAATTATCAGAGTGGCTAAGGCAAACGGCACAATCTAAGTGATAAAACACCATTAAACATTTCCCTGCCCTTCCACTCACTTGCTGTACTCCTGAACTTCCCATCGCTCGCTCCAGGTGAAGCACACTGCTTCAAAGAAATCAGCAGGACGACTTCTTGGACTGTGAGGCTCAACTTCTCACCGACATTTCCTACTCCTGCTTATATACAGCAGGAGGAAGTGCCTCACTCACTTTAACACAACAATCTGTATTAGATACTGACTCTATCTGCATCATTCCCAAACCCTACTGCTGCAGAACAAGATGTGGCTTTAGCCCTGGCTCTCTTGAGAGCACCCATCACTTTTGCGTGGAAATACAGTGATGTTTGCCCTCTTTGTAACCCTCTGGGGATGGATGGGGATAAAAGGAGCATCAGGTGGCATCTACAGAGCTGTGGCAGGAACACTTGGTTCAGAGATTCCATCTCCAGACACTCCTACATCACTTCTAGAGCAGACATTCAGTTTTCCAAACCCCTGCTCCAGCAGTGTCCGAATAGACCCCGACCACTGGTATGGTGAAAGCCAAAGGCCTGCTCACCCTTCCACCCGAACGACCTGAGTGTACCTAGGGATGCCCACACCCACAGCAATTAAAAGAACATGGGGTGGTATGGCAAACATCAGAAAATGCCCAAGCCTTCGCTTTGTCACAGGACGCCTCCCATTGTGCGTGCGAGGTGTGATCACGCGCTCCCTTCCCCCGGCCCGGCCTCACTGAGTACACAGGACACGAGATGCTCCTCGCAGCGGAAAGCATGGCAAGTCCCTCAACCTCCCTTCCTGCTCTTTTCTCCAGCACTGCTTCCCTATGGCCTCATGCTGTGCTCCAAATGGTGGCATTGCTCTCCCCAAGCCCAGGATGGAGCAAGCCACATCTCTTAAGGACAGCTGGGTGCACTACAGGGCAGCCAGAGGGATGGCTGCTTGCAGGACAAGGGGCTTGGGCCACCTCTGGGTGACACCACAGCTCTCACAGGCAGCAGCTCCTCTCCCAACAGCTCTGCTCACAGTGTCCTTTCCCAAAATCACGGGCTCTGAGGTCCTGTTCAGCCTCTTCTTCCTCCCCATGGCACCTGGGGCACAGGGGCTGCAAGCACCCTGCAGCCTCCACTGCGCATCCACAGGAGCCACGCTCCGGGGGTGAGTTCTAGGAGGAAGAGCTCCCGGTGGGAGCTGCCTGTCCCTCATCTGAAACGGCGTCTGGATTATTTATTAACATGGTCATTGTTGGGGCTACAATGAAATATAAATAGCAGCCTAGGGAGTGGCACGTAATGCTGAGTGGCAGAACTTGGCTGCACTCCGGATGGTGTTTTCCTTTTGCTGATCCTTGTGTAACGGTGTCCCTTTCGCTCTGCCCTGTTTGATATTTCAGACCTCATGGGAAAATGATCAATTCCCACTCCCTGCACTGCAAAAGCTGGGGATGAACCCACAGTCCTGTGGTCATTTTGTTTCAAGCCCAGAGAAGAGGCTAAGATGTTTTCTCCTCGCCATGAGGCAGGATGGGAAAACATTCCCAAGGAACAACTAATTAAAAGGAAGAGCTGCTGCTTAACAGCTTTGCTTTGACACTGGGCAGTCTCAAACTTCACTTTGCTGCCCTGCTAGACAGAGCCACAGGGTCACAGCAGCTGAAGCACAACACAGCGTGAGTGCAGAGCAAGCAGCTGAGATGTGGACACAGGCTCCCCGTTCCCCCTGCCCTACTGTACAGCCTGATTAAGGACCTTCCATGGGATGGGAAGGCAGACAGGGGGCTTCCCACTCAGTCCCTAAATACCACACAGCACATTTCTGATCTTGCCATCATTATGCTGCCATTTACGTTTCTGTTTTCAGCTCCAAATTGCCTCCCTGGACTCCCCCCCATCACCTGAGCAGTTCTCCTTCGACCAGTTTCATCACTCGGTAACTAAGTTACAGCACAGAGATGCTTAATATTTAATGATGCCAGTTAATTCTCTATACAGTCCTCCCCAACCCTTGAATTTGGAGGCTGATTCCTGAAGACTTCCCTACATGGAGCTCACATTCTCCTGCAAAGACCAAGACCCCTCAAGCAGCTGAGAGGAGGGAAGGCACTCACCATAACTTCTTGGGACACTGGCAACTGCAACCCCAGCTTGGATAGAACCAGCCCCCTTCCCCCAAGCCATTTCCATCACTGCAGATCTGCTGTGATTTAAACTTGACAGATCAGAGTGGAGGACCTGAGGCCATCCCCAACACGCAATGCAGCAATAAAAACAAGTGGCCCAGGTAATGTGGGACTTGGTCAGCATTATATTGCACTGCAGTAAAAGATCAGGAATTTGGGCTAGTTCTTTTTGTCCCAGCTACCTGATTTCTGGTTAAGAGTAGCAAATTGCCGTGCTGTATAGATACATCCATTTGTTTGCTTGTTTTTTGTCATCAGTGTCAACAGCTCATTACATTTCTGAGAAAGACACATTAAATTTTTGAGTCTCCATGATGCCCTGACCATACCAAAGGCTTTGTGGGTCAGAAGCAGCAGCTGTCACCCTGTATGATTTACAGAACATTAGCAGAGAGTCACGGTGCATCACACCAGTGAATTACAACATGGCAGGAGCATCCAGCTAAGGTGCAAAGCCTCCCCAGCCAGAGCCCACTGAATAAAAAACAACTGGTGCCACATCTGGGGTGAAAATGGTGGGGGTGTGACACTGCCAGCAGCGTGGCACCCCCTCAGCTGCTCTACTGAGCACTTGTGTGACACTGGAGTGAGCCTTCAGCCACCCGCTCCCCAAAGGTCTACCTTTAAGGGCAAAGAAAGCAGTGCTGGGGCTCCTCCGCCAGTCAGGAAGGTTGGCAGGAACATCCCTCATCTCCTTCTAGCCCTTCTTAGGAGCTCATCCACAAAGTTTGGGCAAAGATGGTTGAAGACAGGAGCCAGCACAGAACCATCCTCCTACAAAGCGGCCACAGTTTGAAATAAAGCAGTCAAGGTGTTTTCTGGAGCTGTAAAAATTACTGTACAGCAGAGCCAGTAGGAAGAGAGAGATACTTTACCTTCAGCCTGTAGTAACATGAAGCCAAGGTTAACTACTAGGCAAGCTTCATTAAACTTTTCTAAATGGTGCAGTTTGCTATCATTATTCAGCCACATAATTTCCTTGTAAAGCAAGGGAATTATTACCCTGGATATCACTTTTTAAATTATGCACATTTAGTTATTCTTAATGGCCATGCCTCCTAATTACTCTACTACTCAGGACATTGCTCGTGTGATGGAGAATTACACACGGTACCATCGCTTCTGCCCCGGGCTGACAGATTGATCTTACGGCCCCTAAAACAGCCATGGGAACTTGTACAGTCAGTGTTCCCTGACTGGTTTTACAGGCATTCCTCTGCTAGCACTTAGCTTTCACTGTATACCTACAGTTTCAGGAATCTTCAGAACAACTGGGTTAGCATTCATTTAAGCACATTTCACAACTTTACCCTTTGTAGCAACAACAGTGCTGCCTCTCCTGATCTGTGAGAGGCAGCAGGAAGCTGCAGCCCTGATGACTGATGCATAGCGAGCACTCCTTTTGTCCACAAGACCTTTACAACAAGGGATTATGATGATGAAAATACCAAATAACTGTTGGTCGGTAAAACAAGGTGGCTGCTCTCTCCTGAAAGAAAGGGGGGAGCTAAATCCCGTTCCTGCAGAACTCATAAAAGCCTCCCCCCCCCCAAAAAAAAAAAAGCTTCCAGAGGGCTTCAGTGACTACGGTCTCAAGGTATCACACAGGTTGTCCGCTACAATTTCAGCTGCCCACAGTCAGATGCAGAAAGGCAGGTCCAGAAAGCTGAGGATTATATCTGTAGTTCTGTTCTGACCCTGAGCTGAGACAGCATCACGGAATACCCATAAAATGACTGCTTGCACCACAAGGAGTCAAAAACAGCTAGAATTTGCCAAGATGAAAAGCATTCTCCATAAAACTCCACAAGAGTGGCAACACTGGGACACTGGCTTGATAACCAGTACATCCCCCAGGCACCTGTGGGAAGCAGATGAGAAAAAAACAACAAAGTGAGCCCTGAAGCTGGACCATGGTGCTCCAGCTCGCTCCCGTGCAACACCAAGCCCTCAGCCACTGTGTTGTGGGAGCAGCCTGTAAGCCAGCCCTGCTGGACAAGGAGGAGCTGCTTTTATTTCCCCAGCTCCCCATACGAAGTCTGAACAACGTACCCTTCTCTTTGGACCCAAAGGGTTGCTTTGAAAACAGCTGCACTGCTCATGGTGCCACCTCCTCGGCCACAGAAAGGTCTGCTAGCCATAGGGAGAAGTGAGACTGAAGCACAGTAAATGAATAAATAAATAAGCAAAACAGCGCTAAAGCCAGGTTATTAAAAATCATAAATGAATCCGATGTTTAATTAGAGAAAAAACAAAGCCTTTGGTGGTTGTTAGGGATGTACACTTTGCCAAGTCATCTCCTTGCTAGAAAGCTGCTTTATTTAACATGCTACAATTGCAAATTTCACATCAGCTTTTCAGTTTAATGAAACAGGAATGTCTTGGGAAAAGGCAGACAAATCAACAAATTCTGAGAGCCCAGACTGCTAGACTGCTGCAAGGATTCTTGTAGAGTATCTACATCAGTCCTTGTGAAATAGATAGTGGACATCTAGGCCTTAGAGTCACAGGGAGCAGGGCTGAAGTGATCACTGACGTGATGAGGCAGCAGAGCTCCTGACCAGCTGAGCGTTAGTTCATTTTACTTCTCAGAGATTGCTTCTTCTCCCTTATAAACAACGATGTTCTGGTCCGTTTCGTACACTTTGACTTTGTAGAGAGTTCCCATGGGCAGGAGCTTCTTGAGGTTTTCCCAGATGAACACTGCTACGTTCTCCGTGGTGCTGAGAGCAGAACAGGAGCAGGCTCAGAACCGATGGCAGTGGCATATATGGGGCTGCACCCAGCTGCAGGACCAAGCCTTGAAGACCATTCCTTGGCCCTCCCTGCAACCACCACTATGAGGAGACCCCATCACCCACCTCACAACCTCGGCAAAGTAGGGCACATCTTTATCCAGGTTTTTGTGGTCAAGCGGCTCCATGATAGCCTGCTGCAGGAAGAGAGCGGTGCCGTCAGCCATCATTTTGCACATGATGCAGCAAACTGAAGGCTCCTGCTACCATGTACAAGGCACCAACACATAAAGAAAGGGTAAGAGCCCTGCATCCATCTGTTAACTTCCTAGCTGGAGACATGGTACTGCCTCACATCACTGTGCTCCAGCATTTCAGCCTTAAATCACGCCTTAATTTCTTCTTTATTTCCTACCATTATCAACTTGTCGTGTTGCCACCCTGGCACCAGACAAATTGCCAAGCTCTAACCAATTCTCACAGGGGATGTCTAGGAAAATAGTGCTATTACCTGCATATATTCTTTCAGGTCTGTCAGGTTTATAACCATTCCTGAGACTGGGTCAATCTGCAGGGAAAACAAAAGGCAGATTAGTAGCCTAGCTACAGGTCCTTATTACCAGGGCTGCTGTGAGCCAGTACAAATCAGTGAATATCCGAGCCACAAGGAAAATCTCTCTTCACCCTCACATGCTGAGCTCCAGCTCTACCCCTGTGATGTTCCCAAAGGCTAGACACAACACATAAACAACTCCAATGGCTCCACTCCCTGACACTAGGGAGGGGAAAGGCTTGAAAGAATCTTCAGTGCAAGAAGTTAGCATGGCCACGGGCAGACAACAGGCATTGAAGTGCTGGGTTGAACAGTCATGGACAAAGCAAAGACCAGTCTGAGCTAAGGCAAAGTTCCAGTCTGGAGAAGGCAAAGCAGGTTCTCTAGTTCACAGCATATTTGGGGAATGTAGAAGGCTTTACGAATCTAGTTTCAGGCCTGAACAGAGCCTTCCCTCCTCTGGGTTCCTGACAATTGGAAATTCTCAGAAAGGAGTTTAGAAAATATTGAAACAACTCATTCTGCAAAATACACAGAACAATGACAGGATGAAAGCTGAAAAACAACTCCAGAAGGAAAAATTCTGTTATATTCACTGCAAACTACCCTGAGAAGTAGCAGAGAGAATTACCCATCGGACACACCGTGCCTCCCTGCGGCTCCATAGTCATCCAGAGGTGTCCCACAGCACCTGCACCAGCTGCAGCGAGGCTATGGCACAACAAACTATATGCCCAGAGGATGGTTACAAGCTTTAAACACGGTTACCTGCAAGTCCTTGTTAGAGGCAAGGTGATTGATAGTGACTTTGGGAAACCTTCTACAGTGATATGTGCAGAGCTTCCACAAACACCCCAAGAAACCTAGCAATTAGCTGGAACTTCAGTACCACCCTGCTGCTCGAGGAACAGCAGAAAACGTTGATCACACTTACCTCTCCACGCACAGTGACTATAACTGGAGAAAAAAAAAGAAAAAAAAAAAAAGAAAAAAAAAGAAAAAGGAATTGTCAGGTCATGTATGTGCCACCACAAACCTGAGAACAAATTACACTGGTAATCAAGGCAGACCATCCATTCATCACCAATTCTCCAGGACTGATGCAGGCTTCACAACACTCGAAACTGCAACTGGTTTTATAAAATTGTTATCTGCTGCTTTAGGAATAGGGACTCACAGAGGTCATGCTCCAAGGTCTGATGCCCAGGGACACCCCAGCATCCCTGAGGAGGGATGCATCCTCTCCTTGCAGGCCCCATGAAACTAGATGACACCCCAAGCACCTGCTCCCTGTGACATCAGTAACGCCAGGAGCTCTGGAGGACGGGTTTCAGGGCACCTACAGCACCCAGACAGAGCCCATCAGGCCTGTCAAGGGGGGAGATGTGATTTTACATGCATAGGGTATGGATGCTAGGAGAAGAACTTGTGAGGACAACTTTCAAATAATGTCTCTGGGCCGTTTAAATTGTGTGTACTTTGATTAGAAAAACCTTCATTCAAAACAAACAGTGATTTTGCAGATTCAATTTCATTCATTAGATGAATGGGAATTGAGATAAGTATTTATTACTTATTTATTTATTATTTATTTAACTTCATGGCTTGCACACCCCTGACATTGTATAGCCATGCCCCCTTGCTGCCGACGAATCACCATAATTTTCCTTGAAACAAGCAAACGACCACAACAAATGAGGCACTAAAAGCCACACCAGGCTGCTGGGACAGGACCGGCGCTGCTTGCCCAGGGGTTTGTGTGCGTTCACACCAACCTCTCTCCGTGACCACAAGTGTGGAAGCCAGCTCCTTACCTTTATAGTTGTGCCCGTGGCCATTCGGATTATTGCATTTCCCAAACAGCTTCACGTTTTCCTCGTCACTCAGTGCCTTACTGCGGGAAGCAGAGGCGGCATTTCAGCACCCACTGCAGATTTTCGTGGCTTTGCCCCCGTGACTGCTTTCCAGCTCTTCCCTATAATTCTCTTGTGTCTAACTCATGGGCTCTGCTTCCCCAGCAGTCACACACACAACCGGAGGAGCATTTGCCCCATGAAAAGGAGCCGCCAACGTTGGTTTTGGCTCGGTGTTTCTGTACACACGCTCCGTGCCAGCTGCCTGCTCCCAGGGCTGTTCGAGCACTGGCCCCGGGGACAGCACAAGCCATTGGGGCTGCAGCAGGAAGCGGCAGCAGCGAAGTCCTACGCAGAATCAGCATTAACCAGCAAGCAAAATGCGCTGCTCCACGAGAAACGAGAGGGAAATAAACCCTCCCTTGGACCCAGCCGTCCCGAGCCCCCCGCGGGACCGAGCCCCCGCTAACCCCGGCCGGGCTCCGCAGCTCGGCTGCTCCCTCCTCCTCTTCCTCCCCTTCTTCCTCCTCCTCCTCCTCTTCCTCCCCTTCCTCCTCCTCCTCTCCCCGCCGCGGACCTGTGCAGCCGGTGGCAGGCGCTGAAGGACACAGCCCGGGAGAGCCGCGCCAGGCGCGCTGCGGGCGGTGCCATGGGGCCGGGACCGGGGCCGGGACCGGGACAAGGATCGGGACAAGGACCGGGGCCGGCTCCATCCGGGCCCCCGGGGCTCGGCAGCGCCCCCGGCGGGAGCAGCGCGGCCCCGCAGCCGCCCTGTGCCGGGCCCAGCCGGGCTCCGCGGGTGCCGGTGCCGGAGATGATCGGGGGGCGCCGTGCGGTGCCGGCACGGGGGTGTAGGGGTGCTGCTGCCGTGCCCCCCGAGCGGCTGCAGCTTCTGCCTGGTTCAGGAGCTGCAGATCCCAGCCCAAGAGCTGCAGATCCCAGCCCAAGATCCCAAGCCCTTTTTCCCAGGCAAAGCCCCTGGGAAAGAACCCGGCTCGAGCAGCAGGGAGGATGCTTGCAGACCGGGACAAGACCAGGGGTTGTTGCAGAAGGTGACCCCAGCCCCCAGATTTGGGAGTCACGACTTTTGTCTTTCCTTTTTCAAGGCTGTCCATCCCGTAGGGGTAATGTCAGCAATGATTTGACCAGCAGTTTGGCTTCGGTTTGTTTTCTTTAACAATGACAGCTCCCCGAAGCGTGCTTATAAATGCACCAGTGCACAGGGGTGGGTCTGCCAGGGGAAAGCTGTCAGGCTCTCAATGTACTCAGGAGGTGTTCACAAAGCAATACCTGCCCGAAGGGGCTGGGGCAACTTCACAGATCTCATTCCCACCCCCCTAAAATAACTGCAGCACCGTGGGACCTAAGGAGTGATTATTAAACTGTGAATTCCCCACCCCTTGCTCATCTGGTTGATTTGAGATGCTTTAGGTAAAGGAAGCACACAACAGTCCTTCCCTGCACCACTCTCAAGAAGAGCTGCCAGATTCTTATTCCCTTTCTAGCCTGGCAAACCAATATGACTTCTGGGGTGGTTATAAGCGTGCCAGACTTACAGGCACGTGCTCCAGTAATGAGGTTCATGGGATCAAGCAGAGGAATCCGTAAAGCGTGTGATTTTCTGAAAGCTTTGGGAGAGGGAGTAGGACTGGGAATCCTCAGTGTTGCTGGGCCTTGAATGGAGATAACCACAGCAGCTTATTGCCCCATTCTGGGACCCTCCTGGTGCCCTGGGGGTAATAGAGCACATCTGGAGTGGGAAAACTCCAAGTCTCAGGGCAGGATCCTCAGTTCTGTGTTACAGGAACGGGTGAAAGCACAGTTTGTGAGGTAGCAGGGTACGGCCTGTGCACACAATGCAGGCAGGGGCTGGGAGTGTGTGCTGCTGCAGCTTTTGAAACAGAGCAGGGCCTTTGCACTGCAGGGCATCTTTCTTCCCCTGCCCTGTTGATCAGCAGCACTGCCTTTAGTACTCTGGAGGGCTGCAATCCTCACAGGGAACTTCTGACACTGCTTCTCCTTCCCATCTCCACAAGGAAAGGAAAAAAAGATTAACAAAAAAATGAAATAAAAAGGGGAGTGACAGAGTGCTGCCCACCACCACTTAGCGCTCTCCTAGCATCATTCAGCTGCCAGCCGTGGAGATGAGACCTCGCTGGGGCTTGTCTCCTGGGGTGGACAGGCAACAGGCGGGCGATGCTCCTGCGGCAGGGCTGGCAGCAACAGGAGCCCCAGCAGCGGGGGCTGGCTGCCATCTGGTGGCCGTGGGAGAGCAGCTCTGCCCTGCAGCCCCCCTGTGCGAGCCGCCTGCCTCTCCCTTGCCTTCGCCCACGACTTGAAAGAAGGTGAAAAAGGTCCGAGGGGAAATAAAGCTGGGTCATTTGGGTGGAGCGCATCAGCCCTGACTTGGTCGTGTTCTCTTTTGGCTGGCTTCCAAAACAACAGGAGTCAAAGCTTTTAAATAGGAAGCCAGAGTTTTCCTTCGAGCTCTGTGGCACGAGTAAAGTTCCCTCTTTCCTCAAGAAATGGGCTCAAAACATGGCCCAGCCTTCTTGCAGTGAAGCAATATAAAAAGTCCTCAAGCCAGGAAGAAAATCCGTTGTCCAGAAAACGTTCATTTTTCAGAGTCCTTAGAGGAAGAGCCTTCAAGTAAACTACTTGGGTGCCAGTGGGTGGGGATGCATGTTGAGGGATGCCCTCCCATCAGCTAACCTCACAGGCAACTGTCCAGGAACTGTAGGAGCCTGGATGAGGAAAGAAGTGTAAGGGGGGGTGTTGGCATTTGATCTGCACAACTCCAGAAAAAAAGGGCTACCAAGGCCACAAGGGACTACTATGTGTTTCATACCAGTTGCTTAAGAAGAAGGCAGGAAATGTTAGCCATCAGAGCTGCTTCCAGCTCTGCTGTTTTAGCAGGAGTATGATGGAGATCTCACATATCTTCGAGATGATATAGCATCACAGGGTGGGTCACAGTTGCTGCTGTTGCCTCCTGTGGCACAGCACAAAGTTGGCCGTAGTTCTAGTGAGTGCAGCAAAAGAAAGGAAGAAACTTCACAAGCTTTTATTTGAGGGCACAGTTAATGTATAGAGAAAAGCACTACAAGTACAGCTTCTGTGAGCATGTGTCTATTCTCTGGGGCTTCACTGAAAGCAATCTTTATGCAGTGGGGCCAAAATTACATCCTGTCAACAGGCCTACATGTTACCAGTTAGTTTTACTCCTCTCTTCTGCTTTAATTTCAGCCAAAGCCACTGCCCTAAGCACAGATACTTGCTACCCAGAGAAGGTAATGATCATCTTAGTTCCCATTTTCTCCCTTGCAACCCTTAGGCATGGCAGCCTCTGTGAACTGCTGCTAACACTTCTAGCAAGATAGTCAGAAAATTAAGATAAAGCAGTGAGCTGGTAGAGCAATGGAGCTTCTGCCTTCTCTTTTCTGTGAACTGTTAGGAAAGCAACAGTAACTCAGAAGTTATGATTGAGAAGAAACAGTTCTCTTCATCCTTGGCATAATGTAGTGTTGGGAGATAAAAGAAAATAGAGGTTTCTTTCTGAGCCTGACCTCGCCCTGAGTTACAGGAAGTGGCAAGGTCATTGGGACCTAAAGATGCCATGGAATCCATAAGGCATTTCCACTGGGACTTCTGCTCGCCCCAGTTCTTTGAAGGTTTCTGCATCCAGAACAAGGAGGAAAGCACTTCGGTTCTGCAGGATGAAAAGAAAAACAGAATGAATGACCAAGCTGAGCTTCATCCCACAGTTCAATGCACTACATCTGTCAAACACAAAGGAGCCCAAACATACAACCAGGCACAACCAGACCTCACCAACTAAACCCCTCAGACAGTTAGCCAGGAGCACCAAGAATCACAGAGGTCACCCAAGAAACATTGATGTTCCTACTTGAAGTTTATCTAGCTGTGCTTGACAGTTGCAGAAGTACACACCATGTAGCACAGTGCTAGAACTATCTGCCAGGGAGCCTTAAATCATTTGTGTGTGTGTGTGTGGTTTAGAAAACATACCTAATACTATGTGGCTTTGATGAACTAGTAGGAGTAAGTTACCTCATCGGGGGAGATCACAACAGACAGGATGACTCCATTGTCTTCTGCCGTGGCATTAGGCACTGGCACAAACACAGGCTCTGATGGGTAGGATCCTTCCTCCTGCCAAATCTAGCAAGTGCAGTAACATAGGGACATGTTTCATTTCATTAAAATTTGTCTACTACAGTTAGCAGAGTTACAAGTTACAGTGCTCCCCACAGAGCTACCCAGGCATACTCCATGCCCCAAGGAACCTACAGTTCAACCTTTCAAGTCATTCTTTTGGTTCCACTACTGTAATGATGGCAGCGTTGTGACAGCATATCCATTGTGCAAGGCACTGTGCAAACAGGCAGTGAAAAGGGTTCCCATTGCTCGTGTCATCCAACAGCTCGCACTGGCACGGGTACAGGCTCAGAAAACCTCACCATCCTAGCTGGCACAGCCAGCTTCTCACCTCCCTAGTATAGCTCACACTGGGTCCAGGCAGCATGGAGATCTATCAGTGTCATCACCTGATGGCATAGCTTCTGCTCTTATTGCAGACAGAGCCACAGCACCCAGTGCTGGGTGGAAGAAGGGCACTCTTACTGCAAAATGAGTATCCAGAGCAGAACGATTAAAAATAGGGCATCTCTTTTTGAGGATTCCTAAATTCCTCTAGGCCCTGGGAAAGTCTCAGATTAACAGCTTAAAAGCTTTGGAGATCATTATTTCCCTGTTTATGGGAGAGACAGCATAAATCCCAGCTTGTGCTTGCAGATGGGGATATGCTAAACCTTGTTTGTTACCAGTGTTATAGGTGTCCTGGCAAAATGCCTTGGCACCTCCAACAGCCTACGTTATGTGGGTATTTTCTATGCTATCTGGTAAGAGATAACTGTTCTGGCCTGGAAGAGAGAGACATATTGTACACAACCCTTCCTGTTTCCTCATCTATCTAGAGACCTGGAGTGATATCTTCTGTTTGGTAAGTGTGCTACGAGATGAAATCAGGAACATCATTGCAAACTCATATGAAAAAAAAAAAAAAAAAAAAAAAAAGCACTGAAGAACACAATGCCTGGTAAATGACAGAACTTGTAGGCCAGTTCAGGGGAATGACTCCTGGTGCTGAGAAGAGAGAAGTTTAGTTCACCTCACCTTGAAATTCTTGGTCTCCACGTCAACCTTCATCAAGGAATCTCCAATGAAATGTCGAAAACCACATCCATAGAAATAACGGTACTTCTTACCACTGTACTGAGAGTAATTAATCTGGGGGAACTCCAAACCCCCAAAGTTTTCAAAACCCTCGGGGTGGAGATTTTCATGCGTGCACCAGACCTAGAAGAAGTATGCATTACAGGAGCATCAGTTTAGCTTTGACTGGGCAGAAGAGCTGACTGGTCCCACCAACCCACTGCACAGCTGTTGCAGAGAAAAAATGTTTGAAGAGCCTGACATTGCACAGAAGCAGGTAGGAACACCAAATCTACCTCCCTTATCTGTTTCATTCAAAGGATTGACTCATCTTCATAGGCAGTGGAAACTTCAAGGTCAGTTTAATGTAAAAAACTGAAACTGGAGTGAGTCTATGTAGTCCTGCGCCCCTGGCTGAGGAAAAACCCGGCTCCAGCACTCAGTAATGTGATGTACAAAGTACACACAGAGACCACTCCACTCAGAGCAGACAACACATGTTGTATACCACCTAAAGCCACACTATAGGACCATTCAAAGCTAAAAGCAAAGAACAGTTCTGTGCTTAGGTGACAGCACAGGGGATTTTGTCAATGAAGAACTTCACATTCACCCACTTGTCATAAAGGCCTGTAACCCACTTGGGCACTTTTGGTAAACAACAGTCTGTCCTTGCTCTGTCATTTAAGGCAATATGGTAGGGTTTGTATTAAAACACCAAGCCCCAGCTTAGTAATGAAAAAAATCTTCCTTGGTGGATAAGTTCCGAGAAGATAAAAGCACAGGATAACTGCAATCTCACTATAGCTATAAATGCAGTTTTGCAAGTCTAATACATACCTTGCCATCCGCATCTTTCACAGCCTTTGCCAGTGTATAAGGCAAAGGGTTCAGATTCTTCCCCACAGGAGCATCTGAACTCATATTCAGTGGGAGAACAAAGCGACGGGGGAAAGTTCGGGCGACTGAGTTATAAACCTATTACAAAGCCAGAAAGTTATAGTGATGAGAAGAGGAAAGTGCCATTTTGGACCAAGTGCCCCTTTTTGGAGCAAACCTGAAGTTTTGGACATACATCAACCCCTAAAATCTTTTCCTTCTATTAAATGTTTTACCTGGTTCTGGCAAGGACTCCGTTTGTTGCAGTACTTTACAGTAGAACACAAAAAGGCACAGAAAGAAAACAAGAGTCATCATTGCTTTCACAACTGGGTATGGAAATCACCCAGTTATTCTCCAGATACAGGTCTGGAACATATGATGCACTCTGTTTTATTCAGCTAGAACAGACATACACTGAACCTTTTTATAGCCTGTCCACATGCATCCCACTGGGTTGTGTGACTTATGCCCTTCTTGCCCAGCCAAGGTCATGAGCTAATGGGGATTACATAAAAATACTCAGCAACACTGAGCATACCAAGGGAATACCCCCGCTGGAAACTCATATTCCACAGCCCCATGCTGATCCCGCTTTGTGGGAGCACAGAGCACAAAGCGTGAGCCCTTTGGAAGCTTGATGCCAGTCAAAGCACTGAGAAGCTTCTACATTATTTTAAATAATATGAGTCACTCAAGGAAGGAGCACTTCATAGGTGTATGAACCTCAGGAGGAAAACTGCTTGACTGTCTCAGATCTCTGTGAGATGACAACACAGCAGAGAACAGAAGACATTAGAGGCACTGGTAGACAACAGAAGAGATCAGAGGGAACTGCATGAAGGTGCATCAGGGGAGGTTTAGACTGGGTATGAGGAAAAGGTTCTTCACTGAGAGGGTCATTGTGTAGGGATTCTGTGTTGGTGTTTTTCAGTTACTCCAACTTGTAATTCACCAGTTGGATGTGAAACTTCATATGTTAATTTGGAAACCCTATTTTCAAAGCTTTAGTGTTTCAGGTAGCCACAGAAAGCTGATTGGCTGGGGAACTCTGCTGAACAGAATATGAGCTTGTCAGCAAACAAAAGCAGTAAACATGATTTGGGGAAAATAGACAAACATGCTCAGGCACGCCTTAGCCTTTAGGCGTAGATTTGATTTTGATTTTGAGATGAGTTACACTCATATCTGTGTACACTTTAATGGCTAAGCTACTTGTCAGTTAAATAATGTGGGTATTGGAGCATCTAATGTTGACATATGGACTCCTTCAAACATCAAATTACATCTCTTCTGAGCTCAGAGAAGGCTGAAAAAATGCTAGAATCTTTTTGCAGAACAAATGCCCATATCAACACTATGCTATACTTGAATTAATTTTCATTGCATCTTGGGAAAGAACAAATAAACAAACCAGAAAAAAAAAAAATGAAAAAAATGAAAAAAAAAAAGCAACAACAACAAAACCAAAGCAAAGCAAAACATCCCCTCAGGGGAAACCCACCATTGGGTTGGTTTCCAGTAAACATATTTGCAGTACAAGAAACTCAAGACAACCCCATTTTTTCCCCATGTATGACCTATGTAAAATAATGCCTCTTTTATGGTATTATATAGTACTTTTGACAGAGCTGGATATAGTAGGTTATTTGTGGATACATGCTGTTGTCAAGTGAACGTAGAACACAGGGATTTCCTGAATATCTGTGCTTTGTGATTTACATAATAAAGGTTGGGTTTATGAAGTAATGCCTCTAAATAACAGGGCTTTTTTTTTTTTTTTTTTTTTTTGGGGGGGGGGGTGTTTTTGTTTTTTCCGTATAAATGTAGGGCAAAATCTCATTTTGCACACTTTCTTAGCGGGAAAAGTATTTCCTTTTATTACATGGGGATATGGAAAATGAGTATCATTAAAAATGAATTTTTAAAAGAAAAGCACATTCTGCCTGCCTGGTGGAGATCGATATCACACGCCAGTCTGTAGAAGTTTCAAGGAAATGCTCCATAGAGATTATCTGCTAAGAGATTTAAAAGGAAAGAAAAATACCAACATATCAATAGACCATAGTTTCAGTTTTTCCATATCGTCATAGTTCCTTTGCATAGTCCTCTGCCCTGTGGTCTCCCTGTAATGTTCTCCATTCTACCAATATGAGTTTTGCTCAGAAAAATAACTCCATGAGCATCAGGCCCTAGCAGATCCTAAGCAACACAAATGCAGAGATCTTACCTAATGCAGAGATCTTACCTGATATAGATCTACACCACTCCTCCGCATGTTCTGAAGCTTGTAGGTAGCCAGAGTTTTTCCATCATCCTGGCAGCACAGGTCAAGGACCACACAACCATGATCTTCAAAGGCATTGATTTGATGGAAAGTAGCAAAGGGTTTACTATACCACTGTCCTGGCAGCACCTACAGTGACCATAATAAGAGAGACTGACTTTTCTTCTCTAAATATTGGAGACAAGATTCAGAGACTTGCTCTTCTTGCTCTCATTTCATTCCCACTTATTCCTTACTGTTGTCTTATGCCCTTGAGTTGCTATGGAATGGCTGCTTTAAGCCAGGAAGTAGGCAGATGCTGATGAAGAAAAGCCAATTCAAAGCAGCCCAGAATAGATTCCTTGCTGTCATGGGTCCATGTGTGCTCCATCCATCCATGAATGATGCTATAGGCATCATTCCCAGGCTCTGCCTGACCCTGTTACATGCAACAGTACTCTATAGGAACCCCAAATTTCTTATTTTTGCCTGTTCTTTTAGGGCTGGCAAAAAGATGAATCAATAGAGCAGAAAATACATGAAGTCACGCCATTTCTAAGAAACCAGCACCTGTGCTTTCAAAGCCTATACTGCAGTAACTTCTGCATTGATTCATAAAGCTCTCTGAGGCTGCTACACAGCACTCTTCTTTTGAGATCTAAAATTCCAGCTACAGTTGCAGAGCTGCTGGAAACATGACAGAGCCACCTACCTCCCCAGTGTGCTTATTCACCACATGGAAGCGAGTATTGTGCTGAGGCTCCCAGTTTATCCCTTCGGAAATGGGCTTCCCACGGAATTTGGAAGTGATAATCCGCATCAGATTCAGCTTGATGGGTTGCTCAATAAAAATGATATAATTTTCACTCATCCCTGAAAAGGGAGCAAAGGAAGTACTATCAGAGCATTTGGCAAATGAGGCAAAAAATTGTAATCCAGGGGCAGAGGGCAGCAAACAGCCCCTTCTGCTTCACAGTAGGCAAAATCCATAGCATAAGAGACAGGAGACATTCTTACCAAAGCTGTGATAGTAGGAGGGTTTCATCTTATCCATTGGAGCAATGGAGCACAGCACTTTTGCTCCCTCTAACGTGTCACTGCAGTTTGACTTTTGTGGAGGGATCTCAATGATATTATACCTTGTCCCTGGAAAGAAGAACGGGTATTCAACACCACTGAGATGTGAGACTGTCCACATTCATGAAACTAAAGTCAGACTCTGTTCCTTTCTGTTTCCTTAGTGTACTAGGAATGACAGTCATGGGTAAACTAAACAGAAAACAAATGAACAAACAACAACAAAACATTTAGCAAGTCAATAAAACAACCAACAGAGGATGACTACCACAAAAAGATTTTAAAGATCTTCTCAGCCTGGTTAACTGCCATCTAATTTTTCTGTTTGCAATGAATTCCTCATTTTAACTCAGAGTATCCTAAATAAATAAAAGCATCAGGAAGAAACCAAATTCATAGATTATACACCAAAGCAGATGAAAACTTTGAGCTCTGGCGATGACTGAAGCTCGTGGGAAGCTAAGAAGGGCATATCTGAATAATCATCTAAGGTTTAGTCTCTCCAGCTGAAAACAGCATGTGCTGTAAAGCCAGATGCTGCTAAAGCCAAAAGGAAATGAAAACAGCAAGAATGAAAAACAAAACTGGGCAACTGCTCAGTGAATTGGAACTGGCCTGAGGTATAATAATAAACAGCAGTGGCTGTCTTCATAGGCCTCAGACACCTGAACAAGAGGGCCTTCAGCAGTGCCTGCTAGCTCTGAGCAACCATGTAGATATAACTAGATCCCAACTTGGTGTAATGCTCCTGGATTTGAGAAGAAAATCTATGCCAGATAATTCAGGTTCACTGTGTGATATCCAAGTCACTGTAATAACTTCCATTTTCTTTCCTGTATACACTGTTATCATTCTTATCAAAAGCCAGTTAATGTAAGTGGAAAACGTGTCTAATGGCAAAATTCTTTCAATGAAGCTTCAACACTGAATGGGACTCCAAATATCATTCTCCTATTTTCCATAAAACCTTGGCAGAAAAAGTGGGGAATCCATATTCACAGACCAGAGTCAGAAGCATCTGAAACTACTTGCAGGGAGAAGACATTTTTCTGGGGCAGGCTGACAACCTGAAATTAGAACCAACCTGATTTGCCGTCATTTTGACACAAAGAAAAACAGCAGTTTCAAGATCTCTAGACACTGAAGCTTCTTCAATAACTGCTCCTTGAAGCAGCAGGGAGCAGCCTGTCCAGCCTGCCCACTGGCCAGACCTGGTCAGATCCAATCTTACCATGTTTCCCATAGGAATTGCCCATGTTGTATGTCGTCCCATCAGATGCATAATGAGGATGAGCAGTGGCCCCATTCACTGCAATGAATTTGCTCCAGTCTACCTGCAAATCCCAGAGATTTTCAGTCAGTGCATGTTTCCAGTTGCTTTCTAGCAAGCCACAATTTCTAAACATTAGTTTTGGTGAAGTCTGAGGAAGAATAGCTTAATGACTATGGCCCTACTGTGAGATCTGAATTTAAGCCCTTTTTGTGCCTGAAATCTTCCTGAATCCCCATGTAATAAGCACTGCAGACATGCAAAAAGAGAGAGTCACTGCCCACCCCCCCACCACCACCCCCCACCCCCCCCAAAAAAAAATGTTTTTTTTTTTTGAAAGCATACATAGCTAATCAATAGTCATTGTTCACTCTCCTCACACACACACACACACAAAAAGTACTTTCCCTTCCTGGGGCTGGGCTGTGGTTTGGACTCAGACAGAAGAGAGGATGTGCTGGGAGGGAAGTCTGAAGAAAAAAAGCAGGAGGGGGATCAACACATGCATTGAAACATTAAGGCATGGAAGATCTGCTGCTTTTGAATACCAAGCCACCAGAAGATCACAAAACCACACCCTTTTAAGGCATCTCGAATCGGAGATTTTAAATGTGAAGTCATCCCTTCCATTCCTGCATTTAGCCCAAAAATGCCAGTCTACATCTAAAAAGCAGCTTAAGGGGATTTTTTTTCTTCAAGTGACAGGTTGGCTGAACAGAGCTGAACATTCAAACTAAAAATGCCTACACATCTTCTAATCACTAAATTGTGGTTTTACAAAACAGAAAACAGCAAATCAAACTCTCAATTTCAACACGCAAGTAGCATGCAACACCTCATAAACAGAGCACCTTCATGGTTCACAACAGGTCCTGTAGAGAGCTAGGGACTGCTGGAATGCCTCCCTCGAGACCTGAGGGTGTGATGAGACTGCTATCTTATGGTATTAAACAGTCCACAGTAACGTACAGGGAGGGCAGTTAATACTCAAGAAGGGCAGAATCCTTCTTCAGTCCTTTGCCTAGTGAGCCAGCCCAGCAAATATCCGTACCCCCTTTAAAGGAGCCTGCAGGGGGATGCATAGCTCACCCTGCCATCTCACAAGCCATGCTCTACCCTCAAAGACAGCCACGCTCCTGTGAGGCAGTGCAGAGGACATATGGGAAGACTTCTGCTCTGACTTTTGGTTCTTTTGCTAGCATGGGCAAAAGCAAAGTGGCAGCTACACTTGGACTTCACATTGGCTTCACCACCCCGTTGTAACAACGAGGTTTTAGGCAAGACTTTGCAGGTCTGTAGTGTTTAGAGCTGGGGTTGTGTGAAGAGATAAAGGGAACAGATGGGAAGACTGAAGCGACAGTGGAAGAATAGAGATCTGAGATCAGTGATGTTAACTTCTTCCGGTATGCACTTCTATTCTTCACGCACAGACAAGTACAGGCAAGTCCAGACAAGCAGCAAGCTCGGTGGAAAAAACGGAAATGAGTCTACATCTGTCTCTGCCCTGGTCTGCTGCAGTGGGCAGTGACTGAGTGAGAGCTGCCTTGCTGCTAGGTAGATTTCTCAGGGACTCAAGCACACAAGGCAGAGATGCTTCTGACTATGCCTTACAGCTGCATTGATCATTTGGTTTGCAATCTGGTTCTTCTGTACCACAAGCCAACCCCCTTAGCCCACCTGCCCACACCTTTTCCTTTGTTTCAAGTGTTTCTGGGTCCACTTTGTACATGAAGGTGTTCTCACTGCTGACGTAATAGTCTCCTTTGTACACAACGTAGCTCACACTGGCATTGTCACTTGGCTCTGAAACAAAACCCAAGCTCTGTTTAAGCTTACATTACATCATATCAAGTTGGACATGTTTAGACAAAGAAACCCATTTGCAGTGACACTGATCCCCCTGTGGTTGATCAGAGATATCTCCCTAATCTCCAAAGATACTCAAGAAATTCTCTGCACAAGTGAGTTCGGGACAAAAGGACGAGGACTAGCACTTGCTGCACATCTTTCTCAACTCAGTGCTAGATACCAATAACCTACTCATGGTGTGTTGTTTCCTGGAACTAAAGGGAATTGATTGCATCAGCAGAAATCTTGAGAAACAGTTGCTGGGGAAGTTAAAGCATCTTTCACTGAAAGACCCCACACAAAGTTCCATGTACTCAACAGTAACACAAAAAAGCAAGGACTCAGGTTGTTGATGAGACAGGTCAGTGATAGTAACATCATTAATAATATAATTTAAAGAATATACTAGCACTGATTTAAAAAGCTATGAAGTGTAAGTTTTTTGAATTGACCTCTTAACTGTGTATCTGCAGTGATGGAAGGCTTTTCTACACAGCAGAGAGTTTTATGTATCTCATCAGCAATTAAATTTGGATGCTTAAGCCTTGTCAGCATTGCCAGTTAAGGTCACACTGTTCATGTGCACAACAGGGCTCCAGGGTGAGATTCTTGTGTTGCTTCTTACGGGATCTGGAAACCTGCAAAAGAGCTCAAGTTGGACCCAAACAAATAAACTGAGCTGTTCACTTTATGCATTCTGGGAAGACATGTAATTCCACTAACCTCCTAGAGGCTTAAGCAGGTTTTGTTTCTCACATCTGCACCAAATGCATTGCTCAGATGTTGTCAAGGAGCAACACAGACAAAACTGTGTTACCTTCAAGTAGGAGGCTCAATTTCTTTTTCATATTTCACTTACCACATTTTAATTTGCCTTCTTCAAATACACACAAACGTTAACATTCTAGTAAGGGAAGCGTGAAAATGACTCCAATGAAGCCAGCATAACCTTCATACTTTCATACGCCCTTTGCTTTTAACTTATTTCTTCATATCTCTCTTCCCTTCCTCCCCAGACAAAATTTTCTCCTCGGGCAGCCGTATGAGGAGTCCCATGTTTGATTTACACCATTAGAAACACGAGGCGAGACTTGAGGCTACAACGTGGGCTAAGGGGATGGCAAGGATGCTATTTGCATGACAGGACTTGGGAAGAGACTGCTATCTCTTCCCCATTCTCTTTGAAATGGAGTCATGGAGATGTCCCTTGAGAGCTACACACGCACAGCAGTCACAGCTGTTCTTGCTACTCTTAGGGAGACTGAGACCCACTAGCCAGGTGGCTGAGAAAAGCCAAGGAAAAAAAGATTCCCCTGATTGAGCACTGTGTGTACAGAGAACAAAGAGCCCAAAGCTGCCTTGAGAAAAGCCCATAGGACAGGTCAGAACAAGATCCTTCACCACAGGAAGATAAGAAGCAGAAAGTTGTCACAGACACATGCAACAAGTTGCACACTTTAGGTCCGTTCTGGTTTTAGTGGAAGACACTTGGGTTTAAATTAAGCCTATTTCTTTCCTAATTTATGCAGGAGTCTGTAGGCAATGGTACTTCCATTCCTGTGCAAAACACTCTCTTACCCTAACTTCTATCATCTCCTACACCTTAGTACAGGAAGGGAAGGATTAGCCCACTTAACCTACAAGCTTAGCAAGGTGTTTTAAGGGCAAAGCTGTGTCTCAGGGAGAATGGCAGGTTGTAATGCTCATTATCAGACCTGTACAGGGTGTTCCTTGGAAACAATTCTGTTGGCTATTTACAACAAACTCTGGAAGTGAGACAGAGTGTCACTAAAACATTAAGCTGAATGTACATCTCCCAGCTACATCAGACACCGAGTTGTAGTAGTTTCTGTTGTTCCAAGAAACCATATTCTAAGAAAAATATGGGCTCAGAATAGGCCTCCACCAGACTTCCTCACAGCTCCCTTCAAACCGAACCATGAGCTCCCCAAGAAAGTCTTAGAACATTTCACATTTCTTAGAAACCCTCTTACTTGGCGTATCGAAGCGTGACATGAAGCGCTCAAACACACTCTTGCATGGGTCTGGCATTGCCAGTGTCCCAAATTCTGAGACCACGATGCGGTTGTGCTGCCTGTTAGTGAGGTATGAATTGCTCTGCAGAAACTTGCTCCGGTATGTCACTGTGCCATTCCTCAGCTGGAACTGGTGCAGCAGGGCCATGCCATCAAACCAGTGGTTATATCTACAAGCAGACATAAATAGGAGAACAAGAGTTGGACGCTATGTTATGGGCTGCTACACTGTTCCCTCTTGCTTTATTATCAGTTGTGACAAACTCATGTCCAGAGCCCACAAACAAATAAACACATACAGCCTTGTGATGAGCCTCAACTGAGTGAAACAAATAAAATGTATTTGTGGGTGAGGGTCCTGAAGTTAAGCACTGAATTTCAGAGAGATTGGGGCTCCCTGTATCACATTTGAAAACGGACCTTAGGAATTTCTGAAAATGCGAAGTATGGGGGAAATAACTTATACTAGTAAACCAGCCACTTTGAAGACTTCCGCAAAAGGAAAAGAAATTGTGCATTACTGCACAACAAGAACAGAAAATATTACTGAAAGCCCAATCGCACAAGGAACTTCTTTTAGCTCTCAGCTGTTGGCATGATGCCATTCTCTCCAATACGAGAAATCTATGAGACTTAAAGAAATATCTGGAAATATGTGGTTTTGTTTCGTTAAAGAAATCTCCAGAAATAATATCAATCACAAAATCAACCACAGAATGGCTTGGTTGTATGATCACCTTTGGCTAGTTACTGCCATTAGCTTTGCGGGAAGAATTCATCCATTTGCTAGAATGGCAGATCCCAAGCCAAAGGAAGGGGTTGCCTTCTTAAAATGTTTTGATATCTTGTTTTTAAAGTGAGATGGACTTGCTTCTAAAGCAACTCACACAATTCGGCACAATCAATTTTAGAAGTTGCGCCCTGGGTTTCAGAGTGCTCGTGGGATGGACTTTTGTTAATGACAAAGGACTGGGAGTGTGTATGTTTTAATCCCCAGCCCTGTTACCTCATTATACCATTCTGAGTAGGACACAGCCTCTCTGTGACTCAGCTTCTCCACCCTTAGTAAGTTAACCACACAGCTATTTCAGAGAGCCCGCTAAGAGTTTCTAGATGAAGGAGCAGCTGTTCTTAAAAGAATGATAACACAAGCATTTCCCCCTCGCCTGATTTCAAAAGAAATTACAAGGTGCCCCAGAGCAGTAGCAAGCCATTTGGGTGGGTCCCCTTTAGGTTTAGCTAATGCTCAGGCCAGAATCATTTGACAAATTCACCAAACCCAGACTTACTTCTCCTCGCCAAACTCAAATCTCCCAGGACCATTCCTCAGCAGATTGCCATTTATCCATTCAGGAATATGTCCTTTGACCTTTGCTGGGATGGGCTGGGGGGTCTCCTCTACTGTCTTCAGTAAGGGCGAAATGCATTGCAAAGTGGGCAAAGTGGTTTGCTCTTTTGATGGGCTGGGCAGGGATCTCTTTAAACCTGCAAAGAAAGCAGTGACAACAAAGAGCAAGTAACTAAGATTTTCACTTGAATGAGCAGAAAGTTGCTAGAGCTTGAGTTTGGGTATCTAGGAGAACATTTGGCATCCTGCAAGCAGCCAATCTGTACCAGATACTCAAACTAAAGCTCTGCTCCCATAATACCCCACACATCCACAGAGAGACGAAAATCCAGTGGAGTTAACTTTACCTAGTTAATCCATTAGAGACACCTGTTCTGCAGGCAAAAGGAGGTAATAAAATGGGCAGTTTTCTTAGGGTCTTTCTTCTGTCCTGTGACTAGTGGTTCACCATCAAGCTTTATAAGCATTATTGATGCTACTGTATGCCCACATTTTATCCTTTTTTATTTGTGAAATGAGAAAAGTGTTTTGCAAAGTCCTTGACTGCAAAGGCTTTTGTATGCGTAAAACATGCAAAGGAAAGCAAGGCCAATACAGCACGGAGCAAACAGCATAGAAGACGGAGGACAAAGACTAGCAACATCCATTGCTTTGAGGTTTGAAATATGATAAAAGGTATGGTTCACTTCAGCTCCATGCCAGCAAACTGGATAGAGTGGATGCAAGGATTACTGTATGTTAGCCTCTATCCTTTACTATGCCATCATGGCCATATTCTCTGGCATTAACAGCTGTGAACTAATTCTGTGTTAAAAGAATTGCTCACTGCTTGCTTGCAGATGAAGTCACCAGTGCAGCAACGTACTACTTAACAAAAAGGTTTATCCAGGTCCAGTCATGTTCAATACTACTTCAGACACCTCTGTCTAGGAATACATCTGAGCTGGATTTAACCAAGGGTTTCTGAAACAGTGTTGAAAAACTGTGCTATGAGGTTCTTCACAGTAACCAACAGCATTGTTTGCAGCTAAAGGTAACGCATAGTTTTCCTAATGCTGGCCATTTCACAGTGAAGAAATTTTATACTACTAGTATTCCTTTCAACCTGAGTAGTTAGCCAAAATTCAAGATCTCCCAATGATGGGATTTAGAAGAGGGGATACATCATGGCATTAGGTTCCTTAAAAACAAAGAGCTGTTCTTAAACAAAACTTTAGACATTCTCCACTGAATTTAAATAAATAAATAAATTAATTAATTAATTAATAAGAAGTTTTTCTACCCGTAGTACAAAGGCTTTTCTAAGAGAAAGACAAAAAAAAAAACAAACAGCAAGGCAGCTAACTAAAAAGAACATCCCGGAGAACATCCCAGAGGATTCCCAGTGCTCTACTGTAAATCCAGGCAAGCCATAGCTTGCTAAACAAACAACAAAATAGTAGTTACAAACATGAATTCAAAGAACCCCAAGTCTTGGAAGAATACAGGCTGTCAAACACAGGTTGTCGTGTTTTCTCTCTACACTGCGCATGGAGGACTTTGCCAAGTTGGCAGCATTTGAAATGCAGTATACCAGAAGCTCAGACTATTGAAAGGTGCACAGGTCAGTTCTCAAACTCACCAGGACAATCCGATTTCAGAAGCTCAAGAAGGTAATCACTAGCTTTTCCCCTTGCAGACCTCCCCCCTCCCTGCCAAAAAAATAAAAAAAAATAAAAAAATTAAAAAAAAAAGGAAGTGATGAAGAACACAAATGAAACTGAGCTGAAATATACTGACAGGGAAGAACAAAGCAGATTAAACAGGTTTACCTGCAAGGATATAAGCAATAGGAGGAAAAGGTCATTTCTGATGTAGTCTCTTTTTTGCACATTGGCTGCAATATCTCCCCTTACTAGGACAAAAGCATCAATGAAGCGTGAAGAGAAGGGAATGCTGTGTGCTAACAGCACACAGTTATTAGCTCCAGTAGCCTGGCTTGCAAAGCCTCATCAACACAAGGATTGTTTTGGCAATCCATTTAGCTGCAAAGGGGGATTTATCTAGAAAGTGTCCAGGCTGTCGCTTTCCCTCCCAATGCTACCACCTCCTCGGCTAGCACAGGCTCCATTTCCACAGGTCAGTGGAGTTGTTCTGCTGCCCTGCTCCATCCTCACCATTAGACTACTTAGCCCTGAACTAAACCAGAACTGATGAAGATTTAGGCACAAGTGAAACACTGATAGACAAGGACAGCGTGGCATACAGAAGTCCATTCCTGAACCAGTTCTAGGACAGAAGGAAAAAAAAAAAAAAAAAAAAAAAAACACTAAACAAATTCCAGTCAGATAATCAAACTCCACCTGAATTTTGAGGGAGCGATTTGTTCTGGTTATACCACTCACTTTCACCACTGCAGATGCTTGTTCTAGCCTACCTTCTTTAATCCAAGTAAGTGAATTTACACAGGTTGCACAATTTATCCGTGAACCTCTGAAACCACGTATTCACACCTAGAGGAAACGTGCTGTTTCAGAGCAGGAGGTTATCTGTATAAGAACTGTGCTGGCACACAGCATTTGCCTGAGCTTGCTTCTTTAGGACAGCTTGAGACAGAATGGGTGTTAAGTATGCAGGAAATTGAATTGCAAGATCCCTTCAATGTAGTTCTCTAGCTTGTCAATCCTCAAATCCTTCTTTAGATCTTTAATATGGTAAGTCAGCTAGATAAAGAATTCAGGCTGCAGGGCTAAAGCAATTAACCTCAAACCACCAACATCCTCTCCCTCTTAAAATTCAATTAAGTTCTGATTAAATCCTATATGAAGCACTCAATCTGATCCCAACATGAGTGCTCCATAGTATTTCCTTATATAAGGAACAGAAGGCTTTTCATATCAACTGGTACCTGATTTAGTGACTGCCATCAGTATTAGCAGAAATACAGCTTTCGTAGGTTGAGTGAAAGTTTGTGAAGATGTAAAAAAAAAAAAAAGTAGAAATAAAAATAAAATAAAAAAAAAATGAGAGCAACATGTTCCTAAATAGAGATTTTTTTCATCTAAGCAGAAGCAACAATGGCATAACCAAGGATGGAGCAACAGAAGAAGATACTGGAGAGCAGCATTATTACATGTGTGGTGCCAGGAGTTGGATTTGATGATCCTTATGGTTCCCTTCCAACTCAGGATATTCTATGATTCTATGATATGGAAATTTAGGAAGATATACTTCACAAATAAGCCTGAACAGGACTGCCAAACACCTCCTTGGTCATCTCTCATCCCAGTTGCTGTCCCAGAAAGTTCTATTTGAAGTCAATCTTAAAAGTTACTTTGTTTCCTGGCTCTTAACTTCTGTTTGGAAGACTGCTTTAGAACCCACTGCCCAGGTGATAAGAAAAACACTATGAATTTACAGAAATAAGTTATTAATAGGACAGATCCTCATCCTCATTATTCTGTCAGCACTGCCAGGTGGCTTTGGTATTTCTCCCTCTCGTGTGTTTATCACATGCTGTTTTTAAAGAGAGCAATTATATCACTTCCTAAGCTAAGCAAACAAATTTCTTTTAGCTTTCCTTCTCCTATTTCAAACCTGTCATTTACATGATCATCTTAGTAGTCCTTGCAACCTCATCTGGTTAGAATTCATCTTTCTTGACCTTGGATAGACCCAACTGTTTGAGAGATTTCTAGAAAGCATCTGAGAACAGGCTATATACAACAAGAACATGTACATTATTGCCATGTACGATCAGACCACAGAGAAAACAAGCACAGCAAGACCATGTAGTATCTTTCCTCCTGGAAAGTGATCAAAGGAGATGAAGGTCCTGACTGTAACACATGCTAAATGGAATGCAGTCATGATGTCCAGATGAGTCAGAACAGAAGTTTTCAGAAACATAACAGGTCATTCTAGGATATTTCTGAAAAGGAGGGAACAAAAAGGGGGGTCAGGAAGGAAGCAGGTTTGCTCTCCTGAGTTGGTTATGAAAAGATTCAGGACAAGAAACAAAAGACAAAAGTAAGCAATTACCTCCACTACATTCAGCACAACACACACAAAAAAGTCTCTTTCAGTTTCATTATGTAGACCACCTCATTATTACTGACCCCTGGTCAGATCTAGGAACAAGAAGGTTGTCTGGAGATTTCCTCAGTGACCATCACCTACAAAGCAATGCAACATTTATGCACTTCGGGTGGGCAGGTGAATGGGTGCTTCTTTGCAGGGACTTAATGCAACCTACCTTCTGTTTCTTTCCTTTTGTGATGAATCATTATTTTAAAATATACTGAGACTTAATCAGTAGCAGAAAACAATGCCACAGACTAATTAGCATGTGGAGCAAGACCAGAAGGGCTTAGTACAGCATATCTCTCCCTGTCAGAAATTGAAAGGCTGGCATTCATTCAAAAAAAACAAGCTGCTAAAATACCTATGGCAAGACAGTACAGCACAATACAATACAAAACGAGTACTTTACAGGATATTGATTTGTTGCGAATCTGTGAGTCACTATAACTGTGTTTAAATTTAAAAAAAATAATAATAAAAACTACACACACACAAAATCACAAACAAATCCATACCTGCCTAGCCTATATTCCTTCCCTATTAAAAATAAATCTGAATAAAACCCACCTGAGTAAAGTCTACCCTCCAGATTTAATCATAGTTTAATATTAAAAACCGCTCCTACTCTGAAATGCACTAAGCAGATAAAGTACAAACACTTCCTATTTGAAAGCACTGGTCATGAGCTATTATAATAAAGGCATATTGCCATCAGATAGGATCACTCCTAAATGTTTAACTTAAATGCTCTAAATGTTTAACATCTAGCTTCCCAAAAAGACACCAATCTCTGTAAAAAAAAAAAAAAAAAAAAAAAAAAGACAGACTGTTTTTTAACATTGAGCAACAAGTAACTAAAGTAACTGACTCTGCTAGCACTAAGGAACAGCTTTTTTGTGCCCTTTATAAGACAAAGCCACAGTTGTTCAGGCTACAGACCAAGATGGAAGAACTTGAATAAGCAACAAATCAAAGGCACTACACTCGCAGTGGTACTTGATATACTTGTTTGAGCATAATACCTGAAAAACAGTGCAAGATTTTAACCTGCCAGCTCAAAGAACTTTTTTCTGGGTTCTAATTTCCATGCTACTTCAAACCCTTAAAAACAGGATTAGTGTCTAAACTTAATTTGGCATATCAGAGCAGAGGCAGAGCCAAATACAGTGTTGTACTATTTCCTCAGATCTTTCCCAAAGACTGTAAGCTATTTCTGCGTAATTATCACAGCCTATCATTTTCATGTGCTGTTTCCATTCAAGTAGAGGTGTGCCACAATTTCTCTGCCTGTCACAAACTGACATCCTAGCATGGATTATTCACATCCAGAAGCTGTGAAACCAAGGACAAGGATCTTTAAAAAAAAAAAAAAAAAAAGTTTCTGTACATTAAGTAACCCATGTGTTTTGGGTAGAGCAGCAGTGAATCAGAAAATAAATTATACTTGAACAGTGATGGGTGGGTCAGAAAATCTTAACAGTGGACAGAAAATATTTGCTAGGCTTGAAATTGCAATCACATTGAATATAGCAAATCCACTTTCATTTTAACATACATATTTAAATCCAAGGCACAGGGGTCCCTAACGTTTGTCTCCACATGCAACTGCATAGTCTGACTCAGAAGGACGTATAGGACCAGACCAAATGGCAGACCAGTAAAAAGAATGCTCACAGCTGGGATTCCTCGAGCAGAGGAACTCTAGCTCCCTGAGGTCTCACAGAAATTCAGAATAAAGAATAACTGTGCTGGAAATCTTCTGGCGCAAAATGTGGGCCTTGTTATCATCCCTTTAAATTACAGATTGGAACAATAAGGCAAGCAAAATAGCTTTCTCCTACCCGTCTCCCACCCCACATCAAATTGAACTGATGTTGCTGTAGCTATTCATTTCCAGCCTTTGCCAACACTGAATCACCAGGGCTGATACTCAGCTCACCAGAGTCTCACACTGATTACTGAAGTTCTTGCACTTGCCTTGTGTCTGCTGGGAAGTCCCCATACATGACTCCTCGTTCCGTCTAGCCTGTAGGTTTCCCATTGTCAGGGACTCAGCCACCCACTTCCTTGCTAACAGGCAAAGAAGAACATAAAAGAAGTAACATAAAACACAAGGAGAAAGAAATGGGGAAAAGGAGGGGAAAAAGACATGCCAAGGAGAGGTAAGGCAGAAGAGTAACTGTGAACTGTGCATATACTTGCATATGAAATACTTGTTGATTCCCTAAATACACCTATAGAAATAAATACTTATAAATACTATACTTCAGGGGCCTTTTTTTTTTTCAATGACATGAAGGAAGTGTAACATTTTCTTTCTTCAATACTGATTTACATAGCCCAGTCCTTGGAACACTTTCTCTAGAAAGACACCACGAACAAGGAGAGAGAGTAAACTTTGGCCAGTCATGGAAAATATAACAGATGGAACAAACTTAATTCACATTTTCTTTTCTGATATTATCACTTTTTCACTCAAATGCTTGAACAAAGTAGTGCTGGGGAGAGAAAGGGAGGGGTTCTTTCTCAACATTCAACATTCTTACCTTTTAGCTAAGTTGAGATAATGCTATATCAGCAAGGCTTTTCAAAAAGACCTTATTAAAAGTCGGAGAAAAATTGTAATTTCCACAAAGATACAAGAAATGACGCAAGGAAAATTTCAGGCTTTTCATGTTAATCAGATAATCAAAAAGAAAAATATTTACATTCCTATGCAGTCCAGTTTAAACACAACAAAAGAAGCAGGGTTCAGGAGAAGTTAGCAAAGAACCCCAATATACACTAGATTATACAGTCATGTATAAATACACAACATGACATGCCTCACACCAACTTATTTACACATGCAGTGGAAAAAAAATCTCCTGCACTGTTCCTAAACTTGCATCCATGGACGAGGTGCACTGGTGGCACACAAAAGCAGATGGGAGAGCCTTTCCAAGCTTTGGGAACCAACCCTTTTATTCTAAAGGGGAGGAAAACCATCATCAATAAAAACAAATTGGAAAGGAGAGATTCTGGTGAACTGACCTGCTCTGTATTATTTTCCTATTTTACAGTGGCAGATCTCCCTCTCTTAGTCACAACAAAAGACAGATCGAATTGTGTAATGATGGCACAAACTGCAGAGTGCTGTGGGAAGGCAAAATCCCATGGCACAATTTCCCACTTGTACGATCAAAGCTTCATTAATGTCACAGCCCTAAGAAATCCTCTCCCTCTCACAACCCACTTACACATCTCACAGCAGCCTCCCTTGCAGAGAGAATCTGCTGCCGACTGGCTTTCCAGCTCTAAACCATCCGTATCTGCTAATAATCCGAGAGAATCTGTGCAGTGTACTTGCCTCTCCCGCTTACCTTTTCAGTAAATAACAGAATGCTGGCTCCCAACAAACGTTTTGAATTTGCTTAGTTACTCATTCCTGATCGTTAGAAAGAAGCTTGCTCTACCGACCGACCTGTGCTAGCAGCAGCACTTAACAGCAGGTCGACAGAAAACCCCTTCCAAGATGATGGGATAGAAGGATTTGTTTGTTTATGCATTTTACCTGGAATGAATTGCATCAGGGAGGAGAGGAAATGCAGCAAATTAGCGAGCAGGATGCTGACGGCCGACAACAGGATTTTGGAAAACATTTTCTGTTCTGAAGGCATCAGGTCGGAGATGGTCTGGAAAGGTACCGCTGCCAGGACAAGCAGCGTGCAGCAGAGCACTGGTGGCTGCGGAGAGCTGCTTCAGAATAAGAGCCGGCAGGGAGGCTGCCAGCAGCAGCAGCAGCAGCAGGAGCAGGGCAGCAGCGCGCCAGCCTCGGGCCCCTGCCCGGCCAGGGAAGCGAGCATCTCCCGGCGTGGGGCACAGCCTGCGGTGTCACAGCGGGGGGAGCTTCTCCCCTTGCCCTGGGGATGCAGGGAGCAAGTCGCGACCATTTGGCACACGCACTGCGATGACTGTGGCTGTTTTCTTTTTATTAAGTGGCTCCCAGAAGCTGTCCCTCGGTGGAGAGCGCGGCAGCGTACCCAGCACTCAAGGTAACCCACTGTCCTTCAGATGGGACAGATTACTACTCATCCTAAATCTTCTGTTGCAAATTAAGCTGATTTCTTCCTGTCCTTTCTACAAGACACAGCAAACAGCTGATTACTGTCCTTTTTATTACTTATGCTATCATAACCTTCCCCTGTTTTCTGTGTTCTCTAAACTTAACTCCAGCCTTTCCTAATAGATCACCGTTTCTTTGTCCGTTATTATTCCTGTCTCCCACTCTGGACTCTGTCCACTCTGTTTTTAATTCTCCAGCTAGGAGCTAACTAGCACAGAGTAAAGCAGAACTACGCTTTTGCCTTATCCACTAACCTTTAGTTAACACATCTCAGCTTCTTTTTCCCCACACAACATCATATAGGCTGTAGCCATCACTCTGCTTTGTAAGTAGCACACAATCCCCCTTGCTAAGCTTAGTGTTTTTCTCCCCCTTTTTAATTTTTTTTTTTTTTTATAAAATTGATCTTGATTTCATGACAGTTTTCCATCTGATTGAGATGATGGCAAATTTTCAATGTACATTACCGCTAGCATCTGCCACCCCGCATAGCTTGCTGATACTTGAAAATTAATGGTATTCTCTCACGTCGTCCTTCTAAATCACTCACAACAATATTGAATAGGCCAGGTTTGATGCAGATCCCTATAGGATGCTGGCTAAACTGAACTTTCCAGGAAAAGTGAGACTGATTCCTTTGATCAACTTTTTAGCTCATTCTGTGGCCCCTACTTGCTGACTGTTCTTATCTATATAGAGAGATATATAGATATATATATCACGCAAAACACTGGCAGTTCCCTTATATCAAGGTATACCCCACCTATTGTTTTTCTATATCTATTAAGTTTGCTACTCCAATCCAAGTGTGTATTTGATTGTTTTTGTGGACTCTTCCCTGCTGCTTTTGAAGTGATTAAGAAATTTGGTACAGAATCTCCACAGGATAAGAGTTAGACTGATCGATCTGTGATTCTTTGTCCTCATTTTTCCAGCTTTTCACCCTGATAATGTAAGAGACTCATTCTGGTCTTTGCTAGTACTACCTTCGTCAGGTTTTCAAAAGACAATTCAAAGAAAAACCTCGAGGTTTTTTAGATTAGCTGAATTGAATTTAGACTAAATTTCATATGCCTTAAATAGATCTATTACCTATTCAATCTTGTATTTTTCCATTATGATCCATGTACCTACATCTACGCTATTTCAAGGCAGTTTCATTTTAAGTGAAAAGTCAATAACCTTTTCTGGGTAAAGATGATTGGTCCCTGAATACCTCAGCCACATCTGCATTATTTGTTGTTCTCCATTTCAGCTTTCAGATAATAGCAGAGCAATGAGATGAACTGAATACTAGTTTTTCATCACTTACAATTTCTGGATTCTGAAAGTACTCACAGCAAGCTCAGAAATGCAAGAGAATCACTGCCGAAAATCCCCGTGACTTCAAGAGAATCAGAACTTTGCCTCAGATGCTTCCACAATTTCTAGAAAATCCATTTATATTCTGTTACTGATCTGTCATCTTAGACGTTCTTGGTAATTTACTAAGGCACTGCAGCTTAAACAACAGGGGGAGAAGCTTAAAGAAAACGTAGTTACCAGCTGAGCTTTGCTGATCAGATTTGGCAGCTTTAAAGCCAATTAATTTTCAGTTCAAACCTCCTTCAGTAAAACTGGAAAGCGGATAGTGATGGGAGAGGTGCCAGGAGGACTCCATATGAAGCTCATTCCTCAGAGAGAGGATGAACTTTTAGCTTCATTTCAGAAGACGAGAGTAAGAAAATTGTTTTTTTTTCTCCCAATAAATATTGAAATACCCAAGAGAAACAATAAGCCCAGGAACATCACTATCAATGTAGGCAAATTGGAAAACACCAAAATTATATTTTGTAATGGTTTAGAAGATAAACAGAGTATGAGTATTCCCACATACAACAGATATTGAATAGCACACTGGAAGGCAAGAAACCTTGTTTATATTTTTAAAGTAAAGTAATTATGGAAGAATTCCTTTTAAATGGGAATAGAATTATGTACAAAAGCAACCGGTAAGTGGGTATTTCCACTGCTGAAATGTTTTTACCTTCAAAAGAGAAGAGATTTCTTTTCAATGGATACTTTAAGCTTTCTCAACTTACCATTTCAAACTAGAACTTTATTAAACTACATATTTTATTTTATTTGGTTAGTAGTTCTTCTTACATATATTTTACATAGATTTGTGCAGCAAAAAACAGAAATTTTGTTGTTCATAGCAATTTAGTAATTAGTTTTAAAAATGTTAATTTCAAAATCATACAAAGCTTTGAATGACTGCCTTTTAATGAGCATAATCACACTGTTCACAAGTTCACCCAGGCTACTGTAGCCATGCCTAGTGAGTTTACTTTTAACCTCTCTTCAGACTCTAAAATCCTTTTACTATGACAGAAATCCCACCATAAATACTGTATTACAAACAAGCAGTGTAACGTAATGAAAACCAATCATATAAGAAGTCACTGTAGAAAAGCAAGTCATCTTTGAGAGAGGCATGTTGAATTGAACTGCATTTGAATGTCAGATTTAAGCAGTTCTCCATTCTAAGAGGTGCAGACTGAATAGTTTTATCGGATTTTATGAAGTTTTTAAATGGAGCAGACCACTACACAAGTAACAGTACATATCTGTGCTCTTTTGAGCCCCTAAAGGAAGAAACTTGCACTATGTGATCCAATGGGACTTCTAAGTTGTGCATCTTATTAATATTTGATACTAGCACAAGAGCTTTACAGCCTATATATATTAGCCACGCAAACTAAATCTAATGAAATGAATCTATCTGATCGAAAAAAGTTGTACGATTTTCCTAAGCACAAACAGGTAAAACACAACAAGGCTCTTTTTGAATTTGACAAAACAGACAGATATTTAAGTCATGAAAGTTGCAATAATTTTATTTAAATGCTTATATGAGTTACTTCAGGTAGATTTTCAAATTCAAACACTTCACAGATGACAATTTTAAACTTTGCCTTTAATAATTTTTGTTTAGATGATTATTCTACAGACACCGAGTACAATATTCTAGAAAATTTAGCTTCCAAAAACTTCTCTTTTTCTCCCACTTTCTTGCATTTGAACAGAATTGTAGAGACCAATTACAAAATTAGCAGACTCTAGTAAAATATGATGTATACCAGTGGTGAGATTTTTAAAAGTCTTTAGATGCTAAATATGCAGATAGTCATCTTATGGGATTTTAAGAAATTCCTAAGCATGTAAGGTGCTTACATCCGTAGGCACTTTGAAAATCCTACTAAGTCCATATCTGCATCTTTAGATACCTTGGAAAATCTCTTCCTAGGTGTCCAGTTTCTCTCATTTGTTTTAATTTGATTATTAGTATTAGCTTGACAGACATCACATTCAGTCGGGACTTGTATCTACCTTCCTTTCTGCCTTTTAAGTCCAAAAAGATTTAAAGAAAAAATTAACGCACAGCACTAAGAGAAAGATATATTTATCTATCTTATGCTAGCAACAGGATTATCTAGCTCTTTTCTTTTACATTGGCCTCACAATTAGTACAAGTAATGCTTTATACATTTTATGCTTCATCTTTTAACCGAATGAAATGACATGAAAGAAAAATTGTTCAAAAACTCTATAATCACCCTTAAATAAACTGGATATACAGCAAACAGTACTGATGTATCAAAATAATAACAACAATAATAAAAGAACAGTGTAATTCAAGATAGAGGTAACATTATCTTTCATTTATTGATATTACCAGCAAAGTTTTGATTATATGCTTTTATGATTATATTAAAATGACCATTTTTCATTTGAAAAGGTGTAGGTATTGAAATATATATTCAAATTAAGACTTTATACATCTTTATACATTTCCCAAAGTAATACTCTTAATAGAACTCTCCTGTTTCTTAGCTGATCTCTTCAATCTATTTATGCTCTGAGACAAAAATAAAAATATGATTTCAGATACATTCTACTACAATTTTAGCATCAAAAGTTAGTTTTCTAAGGATGGAAGTACAGGGACAGCCTACACAATGGGTCAAAAAGAAAAGATGTTCTAATCTGTAGAATCCCTTGGAGTGGTAGGATTTAAAGGGGATATTTAGTGCCATGTTTACTGTCACTACCCTATATATTGCATATGCTTACTTATTTAAAAAATAAGATGCTGTTTAAATTGTTGAAAGTTTCCTGAATTAGAAATACTTACAGAAGATATTTATGAAACATTCATTATCACATTCACCATGGTTTTTACAAAGTTTTGCTCTGTATTTCTGCAGTCTAACAGACTCCATTCAGCTTTGCAGACTATTTGCAATCACAGTGAATCTCTGTTTCAGACTCTCCCTCTTCTGTTTTAAGTGGTTTTCTAGGGTCCTTGCTTCTTTCAAGATTCCATCAAGTTCTTGGACATAAGAAGCATCCATTGCTGCTCTCTCACTTAATTGAAAACAAAACAAAACAAAAATGACCCACAACTGAAGTTGAAATTAATACTGAAACCAGTAACTGCTTTTATGCTTTACTTAAGTGTGCAGTCTACCAATATTCAGTTTCTGACCAATTTATCTGTTCTCTATTGTAACAGAGAAAAGCACTTTTATTTCAAGATCTATGGTTTATAATTTTCACCATATGTTTTTATATACAGCCACAGTAATCAATCATACCAAGAAAAGTTAGAAAGAAGTGCTGTATAAATAGGACAATTAACTTGCCTTAAAATCTGGGCGTATTTTGATAACAAGTTCTTAATTTCTTTGTTCATCTCTGTTAAAAGGAAAAAGTAATTTTATTTTAACAGTTGAATGAATCTTCATCTCGACATCCCATTAATTAATTCAGTAGTTACTTTAAGTATATTTAATACATCACCAGTTAAAACCTCTTCCGGTGGTTCAGGTTTGTAAAGGGACTGGGAGCTCTCAGAAAAAGCCAAGTCTGTTTTGTCAGTGGAAGACAACTGAGGATTCTCTGTGGCTTCATTCTAGTAAATAAAATAAATTAATAAATAAACAAACAGATTCTAGGACTTGAAACATGCTCAGCTCGTCTGATCAAATTTAATTGAAAACAGCAAAAAGTTTCAAAAATATCTCAACCGTTTTCACAGAAAGCCAAGTGCTGGTTCCTGTGCCAACGCCCTCTGTTAAGAGCAGGCACAGCATCACTATACTAGGGTGTGGCTGGGAAATCCTAGGATTTTTGCCTCTATCAGTAAAATCTGGTGCACTTCAGCAGTTCACTCTCGAGAGGCCCTACATAACCATGTTGCAGTGCACACCCCATTTTGTTGATCTTCAGTCTGAGAAGGTTCCTCACAGAAGTCATCCTTGTTCCCCCGTCAGCAGAGAGGACAGAACACCTTGTGTGAGGGACCAAGGAGAGCCATGGGGCTCTCTTCCCCTCTCTGTGACAGGAGCTCGCAGCAACACCAGAGCAGCAGCTGCACCATGCCTCGCTCCACTGAATCATAGAATGAATCATAGAACGGGTTGGGTTGGAAGGGACCTCAAATATCATCTACATGTAGTTCCAACCACCCTGCCATTTTCAGGGACACCACCCACTAGATCAGGTTGCCTAGGGCCTCATCCAGCCTGGCCTTGATCACCTCCAGGGATGGGGCACCCACAACCTCTCTGGGCAACGTGTGCCAGTGCCTCACCACCCTGTGAGTGAAGGATTTCCTCCTAACCTCTAATCTAAATCTCCTCTCTTTTAGTTTAAAACCATTCCCCCTCATCCTGTCATTATCTGATTGAGCAAAAAGTCGCTCTGCATCTCTTTTTAAGCCCCCTTTAAGTACTGAAAAGCTGCAACGAGGTCACCCAGGAGCTTTCTCTTCTGTAGGCTGAACACCCCCACTTGCAGTGAGCTCGTCCCTCACTGGGGCTGCAAGGGCGAGACCCTTCCTCACACGGAATTGCTCACCTCCATCGCTTTTTTACGTTTACTTCTATTCTCATCAGATTTTTGTGCGTTGCTTGTCATTGTTACCTGATTAGAAGAAAAAATAAATAAATATGTACAACATTCAGATTTTGTGAGCAGTTACTGAGTGTAACTAGTGGGAAATAAACCTGCACAGACACCTGACAAATGTGTGACCAACACCTCCGTGACCGCTCCACACACAGCACCTCGACCGCAGCCCTGAGAGGGCTCCGCGTCCCGGGGTGGGCAGCGGGGGCTCCCTCAGGGAGATGCCGTCCCCCCGAGCTCCCCTCAGGGCGGCTCCGGGGCCTGGCGGCCGTTGGCGGCCGTTAACGGCCGCCGCGAAATGGCGGCGGCGGAGGGGAGGAGAAGGGGGGGCTGGCTCCTGAGGCGAGGAGAAGCCGTGCCGCCGGCTCAGGCGGCCGCGGGAGGGGTGTCACAGCCCGGCCACACGCCTGGGTTATCCCTGGGCCCACGAGGCCGCCCGTAGGCACCGTGTGGTTGTGCCAGGCACTGGGACAGCGCTGGCAGTGTCTGTCGCAGGTGGCATGGCAGTGGGAAGCAGGGGCCGCTTGCGGGTGTCTAGGCCAGATGGACCCCTTTCAAAAATTTGGAAGAGCCCGCAAATGCGTAAATCTGAGCAATTACATCAGACCTATAAGACTAGGCTACTTCCAAGACAAACGAGGCTTTTCTATAAAATGGAAAAAAAGATTGCATTTTCCTTACACTGTAGGTAAACAGTGTACAGTTTCATTAGGAAGTGTCTGAGTCAGATAGTGTGGTGAGGTTGCTTGCTTACAGCAGCAAGAGGCTGGCCACCACCATCCGGGAAACCTTTTTCAGCATTACACCTCATGTTCTTAGACCAAAATGTTCAACACCATTCTGCTGCTGCCTTCCTAAACCTCAGGTTGATGAGCTACAGTGAAGAAAATAGTCACAAAATGTGAAGTTACGTTGGAGTACAGGGGACTTTTCATGCATCTCTCGTTTCTGGTTAAGAGAACAGATCTTAACCTTACACGTTTTATCCATATATCCTCTGAAAGTCAGAACTCAGGGTAAGAAGTGAAACTGCTGAAAGAACAAGAACTAAGCACTTCCTCAAAATAGAAGCAATATCCAATTCACTGTCATGGCCCACTTCGTGAAACTCTCCAAAAATATTGAAGAACCCTATCTAACATTATAAAATAGATACAAAAGAAATATGCCAATTAAATATTAAGTTGTTATTAATATATTAACATTTCTACTAACAGACTACCTGACTTATAATAAGTGAACTATGTGTTGTTTTTTGTTTGTTTGTTTGTTTTTTTAAACCACTTTCAGTATCTTATGGATGTGATAGTCTATGGAAAGAGGTCAGAAAAATAAAAAAAGAAAAAAGAAGTCTAAGCAATTACTATAAAAGTAGTTCCTGTTCCTTTAAAATTAGAGATATTAAAATAGCAGGAGAAATGAAAGCTTAAAACTTAAAATAAAAATGATTGTTATGAGTTAGACCCCAGCCTTTAAAAATGCAAATATGTAAAGACTAAGAGGAAAAAAAAACTCCAATTTGCTAAATGACCTAACTGAATTTTTACTATCTCAAAGGTTGAAACAACAGACCAATTTTGGTTAATACAAAATTAACAATATTGGCTGACTGGCACTGGTTTTTTGGTGCTTTTGCACAACCTTCTGTACCAAGTACAATATTATTTAATATTTCACTAGTGATCTGCATGTAAATTTAAACTTAATAAAGAAAAAATGCAAAAGAATAAATAATGATTACAACATTAATTTTATATATATGTTAATGAAACAAAAAGTTAGGTATCTGGGAAAGAGAGACACAAGCAGTACCACCCAAATGGGGGGCTCTCCTGAATAAAGCTCTGGTTTCTGAATTATTAAAAATCAATTAAAAGTCAATAGAAGGAAGACAAGATTCGTGAGTATTATTTTAAGCCAACAGAAAATTATTCAGAGGGAGATACTTAAAGAAGTGAAACTTTTTATTTTCATTGAAAGAAACCAAGAGTCAATTTGATCGTACTTTATAACTTCAGAGGAAGGAACTATCTGTTACATAATAGCTATCGGGAAAACTTACAGGAACCAACAATCAGAAGCAGAAATCAGTTATATTTTAAGAGACGTGTGTGTGTATTACTGCAAGAGCCAACCATTCAAGCAGAATGCCAAGAGAAATGATAGAATTACAACTGTTATATATTAAAATAATCTAGGTCTAATTGTTTAAATCAGATCTGGAGATCTCTTTGGTATAGGTTAAGGTGAACAACACACACTGTGAATGCCTTGTAACAAAACAAGAAAATGGAAGAGGATAATATAATATTGCTCTCTGATTTGAATTTAGTGTGATTGAGTGCCTATAAATAATTACACTTATTATTTGAAAGCAGTAGCTACCAAAAATTTATTTTTATCTGCCTGAAACATGAAGTTTTACTCCGTGGAAAGTATATTCCAGTAACTAGGCAAAGAAAAAATTTGCCTCCTGAGAAATACTCTGCAACACCTGCATTCCTCTGCTTTTTATAATTTATTCTAAATCAATTTAATTGGTTTCTTTCAACAGTTTCAAAGAAACAATACATTTCTGCAGCTAGCCTGTGGTTTTTGTCTTAACCTGTTTGTGAGGTACAGACAAGAACCACAGTCATTAGTAAAATAGACAGTACTTCTATTTCAGAATTATTAGCTCAGAAGGGATATTGAAAGACGCCCCTTTGGCCTCAGAAATACCTCCTTCGGTTTAGGGTATAGCCAGGAACACATCGCCGACAGACGGGTACAGCTGCCCCGCTAAGAGACCGGCACGGGAACAGGGGAACAACGGCTCAGCTTGCGTTGTCGTCTGCTCTACCGCTTTATTTTTTTTTTTCCCCCACAGCCCAGTACTAAAAATGTATTGAATCCTACAAACTATGCAAAATATCAGCGAATAATTCGATCCCGGGTTTGTTTTCTTGCTTTTATGTCCTACCGCTCCACGGTACTTGCCGCTGCAGGAACCGCAGCTCCCGCCGCCCCCGGGGCAGCCGTGCCTCCTGCGAAACAGCCCGGCTGGGGCTGGGGCAGCTAAAAGAACCCTTCCAGCCAGCACCAATTTATTTATTCCCAATTAATAAGGACTTGCGAAGCAATTCACGTGCTGGTGCAAATTAGGAGCTATTCATTCACCTGTTTTTAACTGTCAGCTGTATTTTTCTGGCTTTTCCTTTTCCTTAAGAGCTGCCAATATTTCTCTCCTGTGGTTACACCTCTACGGAAGGTGATCGGGGGGAGGACTTCGCAGAGAGCAGCGATGTGTTTCTTGCTGCTGCTTTGCTAAAGAGCCCGAGGCACGCAGCATGCCTTAGGTCCGAGACTGGCTTCCCTACAGCAGTCAGCGTTTAGGGGCGAGTGTGCAGAGAGGGAAGGAAGGGCTGCCTGCTGCCGGCATCGTGCCGAGAGCCTGGGGAGGGTAACTTGCTGCCGTGGGAACGAGCCCTCCTCTGACAGCATCGGCGTGAGGTGGAGGGACGAGAGAGAGAGAGAGAGAGAGAGAGAGAGAGAGAGAGAGAGAGAGAGAGAGAAAAGTTTCCTTCGTAACCTCGAATTTGCGTGATTGGCTTTCTTCTTAGGGGAAGTGCCACCCCTACATGCCGACGCGCACAAACGCTCCAGGAACCGAGCCCCCCGCCCTGAAATCCCCTCCCGCTGTCGCCAGGAGCCTCGGGAGGAGCGAGGCGAGCCCCGAGCCCCGGCAGTGCTCCCGGCTCTGCTCCTGTCCCCACGGACACGCCTGGACCCGGGGCCGGGGGTTCGGCTTCCCTGGGGGTCCCGCAGCCCCTCCGCACCGCTCCACCGCCCCCAGCACCGAGGTAAGGGCGCTGCCGCCCGGGGAAGGGGCGGTGGGCTCCTCGTGGGAGTGGGGCACCCCGAGATCCGGGGGATGGCTGCTGTCCCTGATCCCTTCTGGGGGCTGTGGAGCTGCCCCTGCCCCTGCTGCCCCCACTGCCCCTGCCCCTTCTCCACTGGGTGAGCAGGGATCCAACCCGCACCCTCTGCTCGGCAGGGAGTCCCTGTGCTGGGTTACCCGCCAAAACGAGGGCCATCTTTAGTCCTTTATCCATAAATCCCGCTTATGCTTTCCCCGCTGCTTTAGAATAATAGTCCTCGACTTCTAGGCTCGCTCAGCTACGTGAGGCTCGTGCTGGCTGGTGGCATGGTATTTCATTTCAAAGGGTTGGGTGTGCGTGTTCAGAAAGGAGGGTGCTGTCCTCTGCCATGAACCCGGCTGTCTCTTCCACCCCGACCAGCTAGTGCTATACAGGCTACAAAAATGAGGAAAAGAATGGCTCCCAAATACATTCCTTAGTGTGCTCTTTCTGGAGGGACAAGGAAGTCACCATGATCCTCCCCACCAATCCCTAAGGCTGACTAAGTTGCTCAAGTGTATTTGCTTTATAATTTTGTTTAAGTTGCGAAAAGGAGCCTTGGAAGTAAGCCAGATGCTCTGACTGCACAGTAAAATGATGGTGCAAGAGCCTGTTCTTCCCATTGTTTGCCCAGGTTTAATGCTACATTTGTCACTCCAGCAGCTAGCACAAGGGAAAAAATGCCTGGACGGGAAGTGGTAGGTTTGAATGGAGCCCTTCATGTTCTAGGCTACTTAGAACAACCATGTGCATTCTGTGCACTCTGCTGTGACTCTCTTCTCCCCTGCATAGTGCACAGCAAGAAGCAGCTCCAGCTGAAGGCTTGCAGATGCTGGGCTCCCAACGGTTAGAGGCTGTGCTGCTGAATGTCACTCTGCCTGTTGCTGGGTGCAGCTGGCCAAACGTAGGGCGCCTATCACAAAGCCAAGCAAAGCAGATCTTGCAGATAGCAAAGTGAGCTGTTTATTTTCTGAAAGCGAAAAAAAGCGTTTTAGTAAATCTCTTGCTCATTTTCCTAAGATGCAGACCAAAACGAAACAGGAAGGAAAGTGGCAACCTGCATTTCACAAAATTCAGTGGCATAGAAGAGGACATTTTAAAACTCTACTGCCAGAGAAGTGAAAGGATGTCGTATCTTCCTCTGCTGTCTTTAACCTCTTTTTAACCTTTCCTTTAAGGGTAGTAGATGCTGTTTTAATTTTGAAGAGGATATTATTTATTTTTTTTTTAATGCATTCTAGTGTTTATTTATTAGATTTATTGCTTCCAATAGCACTAGAATAGAGCAGAATTTCTGAAATACTTGACTTTACAGCCCCAGTCAGGTCACTCCAGGTCACTTTTGTTTTATTTTGTATTTTTTTTTCTCCTGATGCACTGCTGGAACTAAGACATGGAAAAGCCTGTGCTCTGTGAAGCAACACAGTCTGTACAGGTGTATCTCTTTTCTGCCAGCATAGTTGGAAACTTTTAGATAGAAGAAAAGGGGTGAGTGCAGTCATAGGCAAGTGGAAGGGGTAGAGCAAATTTATAGCCATTGCCGTGCTGTTTTACACACTAACGGCTCTCAGTCACTGTGTCAAAAAGTTAAAGAACATGAAGTCTGGCTGGCTGTTACCAGTAGGAGGTCAAGGACAAGAACAAAGCAAAACCAAATTATTTTTCTGGAGTTCCTGGAGGGGTTGTGTCTTGACAGTAGAGGCACAGTGCAAGCCTGAAGAATGCAGAATAAAGATCAAAACCTCTGAGGTGCAGAAGCTGCCTGGACTTTAATGATTAGTTCAGGGTTTTGGTGAATGACAGGTGTTTTTTCTGAATGCAAGCGTGCCTTTTCTTCCTCACTTTGCTCTGTGTCAGTCTTGAAAGAGAATAGCTGTGATACATTGGTAAAAATAAGGTTAAAATATCATAAGCACATCTCCACTACTGCAAAACAGACTACATCTCTGCTTCTCTAGGCACCTGTACAAGTCCAGCTCAAGATGCACTTGAATAGCTAATTTCAACATAAAGTTTAGACTCTTTGGGCTGTCCTTACAGCTAATGGAAAGACACAGGCTATTCTAGGGGGCAGTCGAAGCAAGAATAAGTTTTGGGCATTCTGCAAGTTCTTGGTCACCATTCCAAGTCATTTCCTTATGAAAAATGAGAAACAGAAATGGCCATGTGATAGTAAGACAATTTTTGCAGGCCTGAGAGAACAGAACTAATTTGATGAAATATGTTTATGGAGCTACTTATTAGCATTCCCACAGAAACAGAAAATGAGTTTGTATAATGTTATATATGGAACAATTATTTATTTAGTGAAATGTACTCTGGACCAGATCCTTTTTTCGTGTAACATCACATAAATCAATGGAAAGTTTTATAAAATAGAACTTTCAGGATGCTCTGTGTAATTCTAAATAATGGCAAAAGGCAACAGAGAAGGAAACCAAATGTCCTTCAAAAACTATTTTTCCAGATACAGTGAAATACGCTGTCACTAATGTGGTGCTGTGCATTAGAGGCAAACTCGCCCAAGAACTCCCTCACTGCACAAAGTAAGCATTGTTCCTAACCCTGAGCTCTCTTGTGTTTTTTGGCAGGGTGAAGATGAGCTGTGAATTGATGGTTGTGTGTGCAGTACAGCTTGGAGAGAACCTCTGCCTCTATTTTGCTGGTAATGATTACCCCCTGCTTAACGAGACCAGGTGTTTCTGGTACCTGCGCAGAAGATCAAAAGATGCTAGACAATTCAATCCTTTCCTTGTGCAGGCATCCCTGCTTCTGTAGACATGTTTGTAACCCCCAGACTACCTAAGCAATCCTCTAAGCTTATACTACTCCCACCGCTTTAGTAGTTATTGTTCTTTGATTACGCAGACAGGCTGCTCAGTGCAAAAAGCACCTGAGTTTGTGATAGCTGTCCCAGTGCAGTAACAGGTCAGTACCATACTATTGGTGAACACCATAAGCTTTCACTAAATTTCTCTGTTTGAACACTGATGAAAAATAACTCTTTTATCACTCCACTTTCACATAATTTTCCCCTAAGCTTCTTCAGCTTGAAGTATTGTAGCCAAAGTATATGAGTCAGTGGAATAATTACTGCTTTATATAAAATATTCTGATAACTTGGAAGGATTTTTGGCTTGTGGGTGGAATTGGAATAACTTGATAACTTCCAGACCTACAGTCTAAAAATGGCCTCTTCTTTGGAAGCAATCTGAAATGAAATTGCTGTTAGAACAAAGGTGCTGATGAATGCAGAATTGTGCATGCCATTTATTCCTTGAACGCAGGTTGAAACTGAATTAACCTGAAAACATTTTGCATGCTTCTTGGTTTGGTGATAACTTCACTTCTCAAATGACTGTTGGCTTCGCCATTCTATTGAGCATGTTATGCTCACAAATGAAATGCTATGAAGCAAGAACAGCTCAGTTTGGTGGCTTAGGGATACGGGGGAGTATAGCTCAAAATGTACAGGTGACTGGCTGAACATTTTCCAGTTTTGCCGTATAAAATTGGTTAGAAATCGGTTTATTTTGTAAGGCAGAGATTGACTTTTCTTTCTTTTTTTTTTTTTTTTGTAATTGCTCACTTGGAACCAAGATGACGATGGTAAGCTGAAAGCTCATCATTTATTACTTCATAATCAATTATATCTAAACTAACCTGCCTGGGTGTACTAACATACAGAAGCTTTGTGTGCCTGAGAGAACAAGTTTTTAAACTGATTAATGACTACTCTAAAAGAGAGCTACAGCTCACTCCTTTCTGAAGTTGATGTTGCTTTATTTCTCCTGAAGGAAGTGCTTCCCTAATACAAGAAGCTTTTCATGTGATTATAATGTTGGGCAGAAGAGAGAACTGTCGCTTCTGTACTTGCATTAACAGAATTTGTAGCTTCTCTCGCTTGCTCCCCTGACTCCTTGTATTTTGGCAAATCCTTCTGTCTTGCCTGGATTGCTGAGGTAGAGGTGGAAAGAACAAGACAGCTTCTGCTCCATTTGATATTGCTATTCTAAGAATTTACTGTGCATGCTATCTTCAATTTTGCATGCTATCTTAAATTAAGCCTGTAGTGACCTGTTAAGATCTAAGCAGATTAGTTTTATTCCCCTTTGCTTAATATTTTCTGCAGAGCTGGAATGTGATGCCTTCTCTAAGGAAAAAACCCTCCATCGCTTCCTTCGGAATGTTAATAGCCAGGTGCTTGTGGTCCAGCCAGATCTGAACATGGCAGCTTTTGAAGACGTAACAGATCAGGAGATGAAATCTGGTACACTACTTTTCATGTCTTACAACCATTGTACTATTTCTTTATTCTAGATGGGCTTTTGTTCTTTGTAATCACTGAGTCTAAATAGTGAAACCGAGAGTAAAGACTTAGATTTCATCTATAAGAATAAAATTCAGCTAAGAGAGGTAGGACATACTTATGGCTAAGTTTTTGCAGCTCTCTTCCAAGCAGACCATTAATAGTTTCAAAAAATTTATATTTAGGCAGCGGAATGAACTTCTGCATGCACTGTTACAAAACTACCACACCTTCAGCAGGGATGCCTGTTGCATTCAGTGTCCAGGTAGAAGATAAAAGCTACTACATGTGTTGTGAGGAAGAGCACGGGAAAATAATAGTTCGATTTAGGGTAAGTGTCTGCTTTTCATACCCTATGTGTAGGCAACATTAAGCATTCAAACATTCGTGAGCTGAAACAAAACAGCTCGAGTCTTGTGCTAGGACTGACCCATTCCCTTTTTTCCTCAGGAAGGAGAAGTTCCAAAAGACATTCCTGGTGAAAGCAACATCATCTTTTTCAAAAAGACATTTACATCTTACAGCTCCAAGGCATTTAAATTTGAATACTCACTAGAACGAGGGATGTTCCTGGCCTTTGAGGAAGAAGACTCCTTAAGAAAATTAATTTTAAAGAAACTGCCAAGAGAAGATGAGGTAGATGAAACCACAAAGATAACTTTAACAAGTCATAATGAAAGGTACAACCTGTGATTACTTAACAGTCTTAAAATAAAATTTGGCTTTTTAAAGAAAACTCTAATTCATTTTTTATCTAAAGCAAAATAGGTTGATAAATTTCAATAAGGCAATACAAAAATGAGCTTCTTACAAAAGGAAACCAAATACATGTTATTGGGGAAAAGAAGAATTATGCCAGTAAGACAGAAGCAAAGAGAATGACACAATGAATAAACAAAAATGTGCATGCCTCTATGGTCTTGTATAGTTTCAGCCCTAAAGACTTCAGAGTTTGTTGATCAAACTGCTTGTGAGGTAGATGTCTCATAGGTGAAGCAGACCTAATATGGGGACAGAGAGAAAGTTTAAACAAATTAAAAATTAGTAACAATCAACCCTCACGTTTACTACACAGGCCAGGAACCTGGCCAAATAAACATGGTGTCGTTTTGCACTATGATCATGTCCTGAGTGTCTTCATCAATTCTGATTACACGGTGGCATTCTCACTTTCAACTGAAGTAGAAACAACAGACAATTTCTACTGGAAACTCACCAGAATCTTTGATTAGAAAACTGGTAACCTAAGCAATTAAAGCTCTAATAAAGCCATTTGTCTTCAGAGGGCCCACTAAGAAAATAAAAGGGGGTTAAAATTTAACAGTAAGTTGTAGATTACTGATCATACACATTTGTACATCTAATATGCTGTTAACAATGAAGGCAAATGTGGTTCCACATGGAACCTTACTGAGTATAGAACAAGGCAGCATATGTTGGGGGTGAGCTGTGAACTCTATTTCACATTGGCAGTCAAGCCAACACTGGCATTTGACAAAAATAAGATTAGTGTAATATACTTTGGATATTTACTCTTGAGGAAATTGATGACACATTATTCTCATCTTCCATGTATGAGATAGGCATTGTTCCTCTTCTGATCCAACTGGAGGCAGTGATTAGTTGAACATGGGTGGCAGCTGGGTCCTGGGTCTTGCCAGGCAGAAGAGGGTATAACTGTTATTTACCATGCAAGCAGAAGTAATCAGAGCAAACAGGAAGGCTTCTGTCATGAAACAGGAAAATTCTCAAGCTTGCAGAAGAGAGAAGACTCTAATTTTGGTATAAAACATAAAATTAGGGGCTTTAAAAAGTATGGAAGATGGAGACATGGAAGTGCTGTGCTAACCCTGCCTACCAGCTTTCATGCTGTGCTGCACCCGAGCTTTCATCTCTTTAGCTGATGCAGGCAATCAGACTCAGAGAAAGCTCTGCTTGTTACCTTTCCATTCTGGCCTCAAAAATTGACCAAGCTGGTTGCAGAGCTGCTAACCCCTACAATAGTTGGTCTGGCCTACTCCATTCCCAAAACTCTGACACAACTCATTTCTCACTCGAGGTATCTTAAGCAAATACCACATATCAATGCATCGTATGTTCAGTCTATACAGAGAAAATGTCCACCACCTTCTATAACTGCTCAGATTCCACAGAACTATCCAACAATGACTCATGCATCCTCCTCACTGTATAGAAATTGCGTTACATTGCTATCCACATCAGAGAGAAGCAACCACCTTAATTCTGACAGCAACTTTAGCAGAACCCAACTGGCCAGCTGTATAATATTTCCCATGGTTATATGAATGAAAAAAAAAAATAAACAAACAAAAAGATTCAAAAATCAACTCAGGAAATCTTGTTGAATTCAGCAGTTTACTGATTCTGCTTATTGCATAATCACACTGATGGTAACACAGTTCTGTTCCTCTTACTATTAATAGCACCTCAAAAGTACCATTAGAACATGGAAACAACCACTCCTTACTATTAAGCCAGCCTGAGAAGAAAGTTAAAAACCGTAATCTCATTTCTTCCCCTGAAATCCTCTGAAACCTAAAGATATGGAAAAGAATGCTGCCTCAGTCTCAAGTCAGGCCATGACATAAAGGGTATACTTCCTTCCTTTTTTACTCACACAGGAAAAAGTGTGGCTGTGTTGATTTAGAAAACACAAAATGCTGCACCTGAGTATACAGGTTGCAGGGTAACTATGAAAGCCATATGCTACTTGTCTCCTCGACTTAATCTGCAAAAGTCTAAGTCAGTTATTGCTTTATTTTATTATGGAAATTACTCTTCTATAAAGTCAAGAGTATGTCAACCCTTTAGGAAAGAAGGACGATACATATTCATAAAAATATCTGTTTTATAAAATCTAAATGACTTAAAGCAGAGCTAGAGCTGTAAGTATTTGAATGTGATTTTAGAAGAGATCTGCAGAGAAAAATAGCAGTATTAAAAATCACTCAGAAACACACACGCAATTTCTGTAAATTCTTTATTGTATGGATTAAGAAAAAAGTATTCCCTTTTCTACCTCAACTCTCAGGATCAAAAGAATGACAGGGAGTGCCTTACATACAGTTCAGTTGTGATGTCAGAAATAACAGTTCAATTTTCACCAAGTTTGCTTTACAAAGCAGGAGACTATTTTAGAAAACCAGTCATGGAAAGCTGCCATTATAATGAAAGTTATCTTCAGCTATACTTTCCATCTTTGATGTACTTAATTACTCCAAATTTGCAGTGCGGCTTTAATCAACTCACTCTCACCTGGACATTATCCACTTTATATCTTCTACTTCCTTTCTAAGATTTTTAATGCTCTTGCAATAAATCAAAAAAAAATAATGAAGTGGCTGCAGAATTTACATACTACGGACTCTTGGTTATTCAATTCTCATCTCAAACACATCAGTAAAAATACGGTAAAGCGAAGGCAGCAATGAACAATCGTGTTTGTCAGAGACTTGTCGCATCTCAGAGGCTCCACAGCATGGCAACAGCCTTGCAGATACCGACGTCGTTATAGTTAAAGTAGCAGAGGCCAGCAAAGGTCACGGCCGACAGAATGTACAGACCTGTATTGGCCACTTTAATGGGTGTCTCTCCATGGACGTAGTCAGTTATAACCTGTCCAAGACCCCTAAAGAATGAGAGAAACAAGCTGAAATCAGGAGAGCATGCCTCATGAAAATCCACCGGCAGGCACTCTACTGTGACTGCCCTGCTAAAATGGCTCAAACTGTCTGTTTTCCCACCACCTATCACCAACCGTTATTACCAAAGGTCTAGTTCTCACTCAAAAAGCATATGCATGTACTGAAAATACATAAAAACATTTCACATGTTCTATTAAAATACAGATATACTGGCTTGGAGATTTCTTAACAATGCTCAGGAAAGAAGGTGCTGAGCACAGCTCTTCCAAACAGAGATCTGCCTCCAGCTAACCTGATTTTGAAAGACTGAAGAAAACAGACCAAAGGAAATGCCCAAACTCTGTGACTGATCCTTGTCACAAATGCACACAAGACTCAAGGATGTGTATTGAGATTAGAAATCAGTTAGAGATTAGCATACTCTGTTTTTTTCCTACATCTGTCAGACTTTTCTTGAATTCTGTGGTCCAGATTTAAACCATTCAGCAACAGGAAGACAGAGTGCTCTATCATCCTGCTGGGGTAGTTCTCTTCCCAGAAGCAGTTGTATTTACTTTTTGTGATGACAGATGGCAACTTGGTGAAAACGAGAAGCACATTTACTGCAACAATCTTCTTCCTAGAATTTCGCCTTGGTCTAACGTGAAGCTGAAGGACCTGTCTCCCACAAGTTAAGCCATGCTGGTGGCCTGGCAAGTTTCGAAGTCCTGCAGCAGATTCTACCCCAAGAGAACAGAGCTCAGCTTCACTCTGATGGGACTCTGATACCTTTGTGATGTTGAGTGTGAGACAAGGGGTGCGAATAAGTCCTAGATACACAAAAGAGGAGCAGAAAGTGGAAGCAATCTGAAAGGCAACTAATTCTTGAATTATTATAGCTATTGCCTGTCACTGAATGGTGGAGTAAGGTCAGAAGTGCAAGCGGCATGCACCTGCACCACGAACTGCTCTAGGAACAGACAAGTAAGGCATACCCAACGTGGGATTCACAGGCTGTCCTTCAGCTGGAGTGCTGATAAAGGATCTTCAACAGATCTTCACTTTACACAGCAAAATAAACTTGAGTCATGCTAAGAATTGTCAGCAAAATTACTGTGTGACTTGACCACAAACTAATTAAACCACACAAAGCCCTCGAGAGAAAAGACAAGGGAACAAGGAAAGGAATTAGTGGGAAGCAGCTGGCCTGTGGTAGACACATGACCTAGTTCAAAACAGAGCAGCTTTGCTGGGCAGAGAAATATTTATTACACACCAGTGAAAACAGCAAAAGATGGCCCCAGGTGTCTTGACAAAGTGTAATAATATTTTAGAATAGTATTTCTGATAGCAAAACACAGCAAAAGGTGAAAGAAATCCCCTCAAAAATATATGCAGAATTCCTCTGTAGTTTCTGATCAGCTATTAGAGGGATTATCTGATCTGTTAGGCAATCAACTAAACTTTTAAGGCAAGCAAATAATCTTTGTTCTTTAAAAGATATTCTAGCATTGAATACATATGAAAGCTCTAGAGGAGGACTTTTCTGTGTAGGATTTAGATTCTTGTGTCCACACTTTGCAAAAATAAGAGTTTGGTATTGGAACAACTTCTCAGCTTAAAAAGGGAACAACACAAGCAAGATGTGGGGGAGGATGTGGATTCTCTCTGCTGAAAGCTACAGCAGAGCTGCACAGAAGCAGCGAAATATTTTTCTCATGGGGAAATCCCCACGCCGCTTACAAAGAAATGATTCCCAGTATGAAAAGTTCTGATGCTGGGTAAGAGACATTAACTGACAAATCAAAGCTGTGTGCATCAACACCGAGTGTCATTCCAGGAACTCATTTCAACACAGTGGGCTGCAACAGCCTGTCCCACTGCCTGGAACTGAAATGCACGTGCCCAGCAAGCAAAGTGCTCCAAAGCAGGCAGGATTTGCTTTACCTGCTTTATATTTGAAAGAGCTCCGTCAACCAAGTTCAAGGACAGACACGTTTCTGATGAATTCTGTGCTAGATTGGAGAGCTTTGGGAAGGAGCTGCCAGAAAGTGCAAGAATCCCTGCTGCAACTCCCTAAGGGCAGAACTGAGATTTAAGAAACCTCTCACCCCTAAGTCCATTTAAATTGTCTTATCGCTGCTGCGAGGAACTGCAGAGCAGCAGCACCTCAAGAATGTAACTGCTGCCAGTTGGGCCAACCACACAGCTGGATCCACTCCTAGATTCATAAAGGACAGAAAGCCAGGCCTACCCACATGAAAGACCACAGCAGAACTGTGCTTCAGAATGTAAGCAAGCATCTGTTTTGCAAGAATCAAGAAAATGATTAAGGTCAAAACGTCTCCACTGCAATGTTTGTTCTGAACTCTTCTTTAGGCAGAATCTCATCACCATTAAGATGTACAAAGCAACCCATGGCTCAGAACCTTAGAAGAAGTTGTTTTATGCATGTCTGCCCTGTTTCTGTTCCCTCTGTTCATAAAACATCACTTCTTTTAGAAGACAAAACCATCCAGGATTCTACACAGCCAGTACCAAGGCAGTTCTCCAAGGCAGGACTTTGGGTTTCATATCATATAGGAGAACGCTACAGAATGTTTAGTTTACAGATTCCTTAGTAGCAACGTGTGTCCTGCCTTCTGACATACAGAACAGTGTGACAGAGAAACACCAAGGTACAGCAAGTCTTGTCAAAGGTCACTGACAGTTCACTGACTATTTTGAGGAACCTACTGAGCTTACCAGTGGCCGTGGAGAGTGAGGGCTGCAGCCAGGGAGTAGTCCACGGCCGGTCCAGGGCATAAGTAGGCTGCGGGGAGGAGGCCCAGCAAGAGGACACTGACAGCTCGCTCGCTTGTCCAGTGCAAGGACGCAGCCTTGGAGCCACCTGCAAGGTGAAGGACTATGAGTGCAACGTTCCTGCTCTGGGTGCTGCAGCCTCACACGCACCTCCTCCCATCGATGCCACCCAAGGACCTGTTTTTTTCCTACCTGACTACTACATTTCTGTCTGAGCAAAACTAAGAAGTCTCTGAATTACTGGAAGAGAAAATACATCTATTTTACAGTGCCTAGAGGGTTTATTTTAAATACTCCTCTTTGCTGCCACTGAGAAAGAGAAGCATCTTTTAATTCAAAGAAGCAGAAGCTCAACAGGTGAGGTCAACACAAACACAAGTCCTCACAACCCTAGTCACAGAGTAAATTTCTGGGACCATCACACTGGTGTGTGACCCAGAAGCAGTCTGGAGGCCAGAGGACTTCAGCCCTCCACTGATGCTCAGTTGGGTACGATGTGGACCGTGTAACAGGGGACTCCAGACACGGATGTGCTGGGTAGGAAGCTCTGTGACTAACTCTTACCTTCTAGAAGCGCACAGATACTGTTAAGGAGGGGGGAAAAAATCAGTTTTGGAGGAAGCCAAACACCTAATTTCACAAGCGATACCCTGAACCACAATTATCAGCACCAGCCCAAGCAAAAAACATCCAGAATTGACAATGTGTAATTACCTGCAGAAATCAATACCCCCAGGGTGCTTGCCTAACACTTCCATATTCAAACCAGCAGCCAAATGCTTTTGCTCCTTTTTGCAAATAAAAACAAACCAGACAGCAAAGCAACGGGATAAAGAAAGCAAAGAAACCTGCAGTAAAACACGGGAAGGATCTCTGCTGTGGACTCATAACCGTCCCTAGGGTACACCATGGCCAAGGAGGCTTCGCGGCATGTGTATGAAGCGTGTTTAGCCTGAAAGCCCGAGCAAGAAGGAAGACGTCTGGTCATGGTGAAGGCTCTGCTCTCCCCGACGCTTCTTCACACTTCCCACTTCCAAGCAGCGCTGAGGGCTGCGCAGTGTCCTCAGCCTCACCGCGCTTCTCACAGCGGGGCCAGGCCCAACACTCACCTTCACTTCTGCTGCTGCTGTTACAACTTCCACCCTCCTTACCCACCGCCAGGTCACCGTGCAGGCGGCGGCACGAAGCGTTTAGCACGGCAACACCCGTGTGAACGCCTCAGGGAGCGGGTTCGCTGCTCCCACAACCCCCGCAGCGCCCCGCGGCCGCTCAGCACGGCTGGGTGCGGGGCACCCCCCACGGACAGACAGACCCACGGACAGACAAGACCCACGGACAGACAAGACCCACGGACAGACAAGACCCACGGACAGCCGCAGGGGGCCGTGCTGGGACGTACCGTGCCCCTGCTGCCCGTGGCTCCTCCGGATCGGAGCGGCTGAGGCGAGTGCCGGCAGCACCCCCGGGCGGCGGCGGAGGAGAAGGAGGCTCCTGGTGAGGAGAGCTGCGGAGAGACGGGTGGAGGGCGGTCAGGGCCGGGGACAAAGGGACAAGAAGACGAAAAGGGACAAGAAGACGAAGGGACACGGGCAGGCTCGGGCCATGCCGCACCACTCACCCGTCCGCGCTCCGCGGCCCCCCACCAGCCCGGTCCGCAGCAGCGCCGCCGCCGCCATCTTGCGTCTCCCCCCTCAAGGGCACCGGAACGGGAAGGAGCGGGCGGGGAGCGGCCCTCGCTGCTCCGCCGCCTCCCTCAGCGGCCGTGAGGGGCTCCCCGGGGACCGGCCCAGCTCGGCGGGGGCTCCGGCTTCGTGTGGTGCCCTGCCCGGCCCTGCTGAGGTGCCTCCAGTCCCCCCTCGCCCCGTCCCGTCTCGCCCCCAGCCCCCTCCCGCTCTCCCAGGGCTCTGTTCCGTCCCCCGGCTCTCTGTCAAAGCAAGCACCGAGCCCTCAAACAGCTCCGGATTTATTTGTCTCGTCAGAAGAAGGCCTGGCTGCTGCCCGGCGCCGAGATCCGGCCTCTGCCCTTCGTGAATAGCACACGGCGCTTGCCGAGGGCTCTCTGCTGGCACAAAGGGGTGCAGCAGCCCTCTGGAGAGGAGGAAGGCAAGGCAATCTGCAGCCTGTGCCAGGGTTTGGAAAGACGTCTCAAACAAGCAAACGCACGGGTTTCTTGCACCACACCTCCTGCCAGAACGAGAGCATTCCCTCATGCTCCCGTCCGCATCCAGCTGAGCCTGTGCCACACAGCTCTGCTGCTGTGGGAGTGGGAAAGACACAGTTACCAGAGGGTAAATCCAGTGATACTTCCTTTGTTAGCAGCTCAGCTGATGGACTTCGTGTCACTTATTGCAAGTTTTGGTCATTAATTGAGTAACCCAAAAGAAACAAACTGTTAAAACTTAATTAAAACAAATAAAAATGGTGCAAACGTGCCTGCCCCCCCCTGCAGACAGCCTGTCACGTTTCTGTGCATCGAAGATCAACCTGGTCACATCAAGCAAATCCGAAGCCGGCAGGACGAGCCAACCTGCGAGGCAGGGAACTGCTCCCCCGCCTTCCAGAGCACCGAGTCAAGGAGAAGCAAGGGGCAGCTCCTGCTGGCTGCCAAGGCTCAGTTCCCCCTGGAGGCTGGGAAGAAGGATAAACCACAGTGCTGAAAAATGCTGAAGGATGGGGCAGTGCTGAAAGGAAAATACCTGCCTCTGTCCTCTACCGTATTGCCTGAGCCACAGCCTGGACTCAGCAATTCCTCGTCAGTCCTCATCTGAGCTATCCTCAGATTTATCATCTGCAGCCACCTTCCAGTTCTTCCTCTTGCTCCTCTTCTCTGGTACTTCGGCGTGTCTCTCCGACACAGAATTGTGACGTTTCTTTCTCTTTCTGGGAGGCCGTTTCTCTTTCTTCTCCTCAGATTCACTGTCCTCAGAGCTGCTGGTGGTTGAGCTGCTTGCATGGGAAAAGTCACTTTCCTGCCCAGAAGACGAGGTAGGTTCCCTGGCAGGCACTTTCCTGGTCTTTTTCTTGCGCTTGTGTTTCCCCTTGCGAGTGCCTGAAGTCTCCTCTTCAGAGCATTCACTCTCCTGGAAAGAATCTGACGACGTCCTCCCCTGCTCCTTTTTCTTTTTCTTTCGCTTTTTGTGCGAACGCTTTTTTTGCTTCTTCTTGTGCGATTTCTTTGTTTTTTTCCGTTTGTGTGACCCATGGGCAGTTTGCTTTCTCAAATGAGATTTTTTCTTCCCATTAACAGCGTTCTGTTCCTCTCCTTCTTGCTGGTCACTGCAAGAACAAAGGATCATCAGAAGAAACCAGATGGGCAGGCACATAGCAGCTGAGCCTTTTCTACCTCCAAGTTGTTAGCAAATCCATTGACTCAACTGAATAGTGCAGGGGAGTGGATGTAGTGGCTGCATTTTTGTTTCAAATGCTTGTTAACAGCTTGGTCCACACCTTACTAATACCCCTGATCAAGGTATTCGAGGCAGAGCCAATGACAACGTGTACTGAAAGCCATCAAGTGACAAAAAAAATAACTTACAGCAGGCTATTTCAAATCTGTAAGCCTGACAAATTTTGTACTTGATGACTGCTAGGTGCAACTTAACATAATTAACTCTGAGATCTCATTTTACAGCTAAGTCTCCACTTTCCAGGGGTCTGGGAGGGTTGATTTTCTCCAAATACGGACTAACACTGAAAACAGACACACTACAATGCAGTGGGGAATCCGGAGCTGGTATTTGACAGCGTGTCTACTGACCTGATTTGGATTCAGCCTACTTCTCTGTTTCCCTGCTGGCTCAGGCAGACCCTGCACAATTCACAGCATTTCAGTAACTCAAGCTCAAGCTGAATGTCTAATTACTACAGGAGACACAATCCTCCCCTAAGACTCAGACAGGAGGGAACCACATTAATGGACTAGTTGTTTTCAGTGGGTATCTGTAACTAAACAGTGTTGCTTTGCCATTAAAGGTAGATCTAAAACCGAAACTTACAATAATTCAGTTTGTAAAATTCCCTGCATACCCTGACAAGACTCAGGATACATCTCTGAATCTGTTTGCTTTACCTGTCTGTATCAAATTCTTCAGGGTATAGCTCTTTATAGCCACTGTGACCCCACCTGTAAGAAGCAGAAACACGTATTAGAAGCAGAGAAGTGTTCAAGGGGAAAAAGGGTTCTGAAAAGACAGAGCCACAGAATGAGCATGAGTTTAGACACAAGAAAGAAAGGACATCAGAACCTTCCCAACAAGTAAAGAAGGAAGGAAAAAACAACTGATTTGATTAGTACTATTTAAAGACATTTCATGTTTTCAGGCTCCTTCCTACTTCTAATAATGTAAGTTCCATTTCTTTAAAAGAACTCTGGGGAGCACTGTGTTGCACTTCTTTAGACTTTTTTCAGTTCCTTGGGCAAAGAAATAAATACCAAGCTTAGGTGGTAAACTTAGGGCTTAGCTTTTGTGGCTTATTGTGACTTAGGAACTCTGTAGACAAATTCAAATCAGATACTCTGTGACAGTGCAAATGTTTGTGCCTCTTACTTATTCATTCTCAAAATGAGATGAAATACTATTTTATAGGAGTACATATCGACAGGAGTAACACACTAATATTTTGGTACAGGACTCCAGAAAGGTGCTCCAATTATAGTTACAATCAGAGAACATTTAACACCCCACAGACCTGTCAGGCATGTTGGCTTCACATTCATAGAGCTTTTTATTCCAGGACCGTGCTCTAAGCAAATCATCTTCAACCGGGTCAAGAAATTGTGAGTTCTTTGTTTTCCAGTCGGCCCTGTGACCCTCGTCATCGAAGCCATCACTGCGCATCCGACTGCTGCAGAAAGAGAACAGTTGTCCTTCAGCTGTCAGTTCTGATGGAGAAACTTTCTGAGCAAGGGGTTAGTCCAGCGAGGGGAGCAAAAATCCAGCAAGTCGTGAGTGTCCATCTATGCAAGAAGACCAACTATCATTTTAACAGACAGTCACCATTAAGAGCTCTCACAAACCAGTTCACGAGCTAATGCTGGTTTTCACATTTACTACTGCCTACAGTGCATGGCAAAATTCTCAGCCAACACACTAAATTAGAGGAAGGGGTTACCTTGCCTGCCACAAAAATGCAGTTCTCCTCCTTCAGAATACTCTGCCAGAGCAGACTAGCAACATGCAGTGAGACATAGCTGCTAGTAGAAGTCGGCAAATGAGGAACTTGGGAAGCAGAACTGACTTAACTGGAATTAGCTTGATTAGGTACCAGTACTAAAACTGCAAATCCACCAACAAGCACCAACAGCTCTGAGCCATCTCACATGTCTGCGGCTCACTCTGTGCCACACTTCCTGAGCGAAGCAGCATCTGTGCACTTGGCACGAGTCTGCAAGGTGTTCTCTCCCGAGATACCAAAACCACTTCCTGCAGCATTTGCATTTCTGCCATGTTGTCCCAGCATTTAAAAAAAGAAAACAAATCTCCACTTGCAATCCCCACCAAATCAGCTTGTTTTCGCATAATACTGCTTAAAAGGTGGACAATACCAATGTTGTACCAGAGCAGGACCCCATACTACAACAATTTTGGTTACTGATAACTTGAAGGCCAACACGTTTAGACTTTCCTCACACCATTCTGACCTACAACTCCAGCACTTCTTATTCCAGCTCTTTCAGAGAGCCCGGCCTACTTCCTGTTGTATTTTGAAGACTATACATGTAGATGGAAAGATAAATAGTCAGATTTAAGTGCAGGTCTGACTTCCTTCCAGGGACTCCATGCCCTATGTGGTATTCCTACATTATTAGGGGATGGCCAGCACAAAATACTCCTACAGCATTATAAAGCAAAAGGGTTCAGTGACTGTGCCAGGACTGTTACCTCCTCCACACAAGTGGTGCCCACCTGGAGGTGTCCGACAGCATCCTGCTTCGCCTCCTCCAGTATGTCTCTTCTGTCTGCTTCTCCCACTCCCTGATTTTCCACATTTCTGTCTCTTCCTGGATCTGAAAGCCACAAAAAGGAAAAAAACGTAAGCGTGTTACAGCAGCCCCCAGCTCAGCGGGGGAGCGAACCCTCCACGAACACGTGAAATTCACCGCTCGGCCGGGCCATCAGGAGCTCAGGTCGCGGTTTGCTGAGGACCACGGAGCTCCTACACCGTGCCGGGCACGCTCCCAGAACCCGAAACTTCTTCGCTGCCACCCAAAGCACACTGCGGGCACGATAAGGCACCCAGCCGGCTGCTTTACAGCCTCGCTGCTCACAAAAACCCGGCGGCGCCTTCCCCCCATCCGCCCCCCGATAACTCCGGCGGGGCTCGGGGCCGGGCCCTACCTTGTTGTGCGCTCCCGTGTGCCTCATGAGGTTCCTCAGCAGCACCTTCCCCACCGGCACCCGGGCCATCCTCCGGCCCCCTCCGCTCCCCTCCGGCCCCAGCAGGGCCCCGGCCCCCGGACGCGGCCGGGCCCAGCGCCTCCCCCGGGCGGCTGCGGCGGAGGAACGGGGCCGGGCCCTGTCGCTACGGCAACGGGGCCCTGCCGGAGGAAATGGCGGAGGGGGAGCCCCCGCCTTGCCCGAGTCTCCTGAGGAGGCTTGGCGGAGCCCCGGCTCTGCCTGAGGACTCAGCCCCGCGGGGTCGCCCCGCTCTTCGTCAACGTGTGCGGCTGCGGCGCGGTGCCGGCCCCCGGAGGCCCCCGGGCGCCCGTGCCCGTCAGGGCCGGGCCGCTGGAAAGGGCGGCCGGAGATGGGGGCGCGGGAATAAAGCGGGGGCTGAGGGAGCTGGGGGGCGGCATGGGGAGGAGCGTGGGGAGGAGGATGAGGGGAGACCCCGCTGCGGCCTTCAAGGGGGTTGTGAAAGGATGGAGGGCTCAGCTCAGTCAGGTAGGGACAGGATGAGGGGGAACGGTCTTAAACTAAAAGAGGGGAGGTTTAGACTAGGTACTAGGAGGAAATTCTTCATCCAGAATGTGGTGTGGCACTGGAACAGGCTGCCAAGAAGCTGTGGATGCCCCATCTGGGGTTGTTTAGTCTGAAGAGGAGGCTCAGGGCAGACCTTACTGCTCTCTGCAACTCCCTGAAAGGAAGGGGTGGGAAGCTAGGGGCTGCCTCTTCTCACAGGTAACCAGCGGTAGGACCAGAGGGAATAGGCTCAGGTTGTGCCAGGGGAGGTTCAGGTTGGGAATTAGGAGACATTTCTGCTCAGAAAGAGCAGTCGGGCATTGGGACCAGTTGCCCAGGGAGGTGGTGGAGTCACCGTCCCTGGGGGTGTTCAAGGAGAGGTTGGACATGGTGCTTGGGGACACGGCTCAGTGGTGACATTTGTGGTAGGGGGTGGTTGGACCAGGTGATCTTGGAGGGCTCTTCCAACCTTGATGATTCTGCGATCCCTGGAGGTGATCAAGGCCAGGTTGGATGAGGCCCTGAGCAACCTGATCTAGTGGGTGGCATCCCAGCCCATGGCAGGGGGTTGGAACTGGATGATCTTTGAGGTCCCTTCCAGCCCAACCCATCCTGATTCCCAGGCACACTGAGGGATTCACACCTGGCACCCATCTAAATCCCACAGGGTGTTTTATGCGCCAGGTGCCTCCCCAGCCACATGTCTCATGGTGAGGTGCGTCACGTTTCCCTGCTACCAGAGCACAAACACTGCTGGGAAGGTGAATTCCAATGATGCCCAGCAGCCACAAATTCAGTTTCTTTGCTTCTAAAGCAAGTGATCATAATAAACATCCAAAAGCCCCAAGCCCTGGCCAACCAGGACATACTACCGAAGCAGTAATTCTGATGCAACTTTTTTTTTTTTTTTTTAGATCTTTACAGCATTATAGATATTGCATATAACCCAGATGTTCTTCAGAGGGGAGAAGAAAACCCAGAAAAAATGAAACATCTGATCCACATGACACTTAAATTCGTTGAGGAACGATGCAACCTTATTCTTTCACCTTCATACACTATTGAGCCATTCAAGCTGAAAGGCAGCCTGGAAAGGATGCAGCAATGTCTGCAAGGATGGCAGATGCCAACACCCTGTCTCAATCAGAACACAAAGAAGGGTATGTAGACAGCTGCTGTCAGTTTTCTTTGCAGGCCTATCAGACTTTGCCAACAAGCTCCCTCAACCCCAATTCTTGCCTTAAGCATAAACCAAGCACTTAAAGAAACAAAAGTTTCCTTTGCTCTGAGATGAGTAGAAGAGGTTGCTGCTGTTACCAGTGCTCTGAAAACAGCAACTTCTAACAGCTTGGCAGTGAAAACAAATCACGAGGGAAGGAGAAACTGCAAATTACAGTCTTCAGCTGACAAACTTGCTAATTACAAAGCTAAACTTTTGGTAATAAGTTTGTCAAGCAGTGTAACAGTTCTTAGTAACTGACTGTTATGTGAAAACCTTTGTTTTCTTGAAAGAACTGACACTTGATCAGCTGCTACACAGAATAGAAGCTAAGGACCACAGCAATGCTCCTATCCTGCTGAAAAAAGGAAGTATTGCACAGCCTAAAGTGCCTCTGATAGAGGAAATTAGCAGTACAGAACTGCCAGAGGAGCTGAGCACCCCTGCCTATGAAATGAGCACCATGAAGGATGCAAACGAGAAGCCATTACAAATTGAACTGAAAGTTGAATTGCCCAAGGTTAGCTCCGTTTCTGAGTGTGATCTGAGAATTTCAAAGGTAAGGCAACAGAAAGAATAACCTTTTGTTTTCTGTCTGGTATCAAATTCCTAGAAATACTTGCTGCTAATTAATTGTCAAATAATCAATCACGTATTTTAGTATTTTTTTAGGATGACATAATCATTAATGTTCCTGAAAAATACGAATTACAACTAGATCTGCCAGAATTGGTGGATGAGGAAACGGCTACAGCAACATTTGACAAAGGAAAAGGGGTATTGTTCGTCACAGTGTCAGTTGCAAAGCCCATGTGTTAAAGAATTCTACGTCCTGTCCAGTTCCTGTTCACAGTTGACAGAACTAACCAAAGGCCCAGAATGAGCATCCTGACTTGCAGCTGGTGATGAGTTAATTGACCTCATCTTCAAAGGTGAATACCTCAAAATGCCTTTAGAAAGTGCATGTAGAAAAGGAAGCCAGGAAGAAAATTAGCATCACCAAACTTAGGAAAAAGTAGACTGTAAATACTCAAGGAATACTCAAATGTATTAACAGCTGTCCTAATGAACCATAGATGCATACATGCCTCACTGTATCATGAATTCTGCTTTAAGATACATGGCAATAACAGTTGTATTGTTTTTCTGTGTTTTTGTTGTTAAATAAATTATTTTGCTTACTGGATTTATGTGGTTAGAGCAGCTCCTGCAAGCATTTTATGCTGGAGCAACTAGCAGAGGTGTGTCATCCACAGCTCTACCCGTTGTCCTGCGTGCTGTTCCTGTTTTCTTTAGGACAATCCCTGCTGAATAGGCTTTGTAGTCTTTTCAATCAAATACAAGCTAAAATATTATCATTGCATGAGCTGAGCTGGCTTGTGAAGGCTGTAAGCAGTGTTGAAAGTCACTATCAGCACTCCAACCAAGCAAGCTGGATAGGATTTTTCAGACTGCAAGGCTATTCCCTGAGTCATTCAGGGAGTGTAACCATCAGGTAAGCTATTTAGTGTTCGTCACACAGGAAGAAATCAGTACTTTCTTTAGCCAGAACCTGAGGTACCGGTGAACACCGAGCAAGAAAACTGGGAAGGTTCAAGTTTGCTGCTATCTTGCAATCCTTGTGATTACAATTTCGGGTTAATAGGGTGAGTTTCACCATCAGACTGAAAGGCTGAACAGCTCTAACTGTGCCATAGCAGTATGACAAGCCACACAGAGGACTGAAGAGAAAAGCACTGGAACATGTTTTAGTAGTTGTCAATTCCAAACATTTAATAGAACAGAGGTTCACTAGAGCAACTCTGGAACCGAGATATTTTAGATCTTTAAAAAAAAAAAAAAAAAAACAAATTTTAATGCATTTTTTTTTTTTTTTTTTTTTTTTGCTTAAGCCAGGCATGAAAACCAGCTATCACAGCAACCAGACATTAAATAGTTCCCACAAAAATATTTAATTTCCACAGTATTTTCTTCCAATATCTTTAGTGAATTTTGTAGCAGAACTTTACAGGAGACAGTACTTAATGCAATATACAGAAAAACAGATTAGCTTTATCTTTTTGTTTTGTTTTGTTAACTTCTCCCCCTGTTGAATTCTCCCGGTCACTTTGTAATTACTGCACAATCCTCCTTTTTACATGAACATTTCCAAGTGGAAAGTGGAATTTGAGAATGTTCAGCACTGCACCCCTTTCAGGATACAATGACTGGGGTAACTGGACACAAGTCCAACAAACTACTTAAGCATTTTACATACAATATATACATGGATAGCACATTCTGCAGTTTACTGAGGCTGGGACAACATAGACAAGTAAGGGAAGAACTGCAGCACCAGTGACTAACGCAGAGCTTCCTATGTTAGAATGCCTGAAAAAAACTTTCAAACATTCGAGTCCCCACATGATTAACATCCACTGGTGGCACTATTATCATGTGTGATTTGCCTATATGGGTTCCAACACACAAAGTCTCTTGAATATTCTGCAAAACAGTTACTTCCATGGCATCGTAGCCTGATACTAACTTAGCAAGAGGAAAAGCAATTAAAGAGTCTTCATATGAAAAGCACATCTAAGTGAAAGTCTACAAAAAGACAGCACACTCCCTGTGGTATCTGAGAGCTGTGACACCACAGGTATCAGTGCTCTTTCACCTTTAAAGTGCTCAAAAGGGATCCCAAAGCTGAGAATGTCCAAACCAGTGCCAAATTCCAAGAGTTTTGGAATGCTAACACTTGGCCTTTGAGAAACCATTCCCAGGGGCTTCAGTTCCTTAGTGCATCTGTCATTGTCACCCACCCCAGCAGAACAGGATAATAAGGGAATTCACCTACTACCTTGCACGTTATGGTTACCATCTCATCTGAACTCCTGTGAAGAGATGCTTGTAAGTCAAATTTCGGAGAACACTGAGGTCATGAAATTACCTGGTATGCACCGTGCCCCCTCCTTGTTCAATCTAGTGTAGAAGCAGGTGCAGTTTGCATTCTGCCTGGATCATTTGTAAATCTGGGATGCTTAACTGCTTTGGAAGAGTTTGCAAGTTCACTAACTGTATAAAAATACAGTATAGCTGTAATATTGCTTTGAAAAGCATTTTTGCAAACTTTTGTTTCTGTACAGACTGGTAATAACATTACCAGATAATATAATACATATTTAAAATTAAAAAAAAAAAAAAAAGGAACTCTTTAATAAGTCTGAACACTAAAATCTAAATAGCTTGTTTAAAACAAAACAGTGTGACCCAGGAAAACGTTGCTTGCATGGTTAAATTATAGCAGCATGGTTACTGGCTTCTCAAGGAAATTCTTGAATTCAGCAAGCCACTGTGCTCCAACTGCTCCATCTACAACACGATGATCACAGCTAAGTGTAACGGACATCACACTGGCCACATCAAATCTGACAAAAGAAAAAAAAAAGTTAACAGAATCCTCTGCAAATCACTGTCAAAGCAGCTTTATCTCACACAGGGCACTTGAATTATAACCCACCCCTTGAGCATTCCTTAAATACAAAATTAACCACGTAGCTAAACAGGAACAGATGCCTGAACTGTTGTGTATCTCTTATGCTTTTCCATACCTTATTCCCCAACCTGCCCCCCTTCAAAGAAAGGGTCAGCCTTTACTTAACTTGGAAGCTGTGAGAACAAACATGGCAGATCATTTATCAGTCACTGCAACAGGCTCACGTAAACATTAGGAGAAACATACATCTCCCTATTCTTCAAAAGGTGTTGAAAGCACCATGTCAACAACTAGTAACTATTCTTAAATAATATATCTATTGGAAGTGTTAGAAAACTAGCTGTTATTTCAGAATTTTAATTTCAAAAGCTCAGTTCATGCAGAACCTGATGAATACTGACCCTTTCTCATTATCAGCTGGCACTAGCCTTTTCTCTGAGGAACCAACTGCAAGGATGCAGGCTTGAGGTGGATTGATTATGGCAGAGAAATTCTTAATCCCATACATTCCTAAATTGGAAATCGTGAAAGTACCACCCTACAAGACAAAAACATTCACAGAAAACTCAGAAAAGCTGTTTCAAGTGGAATATTAATGAACACAACTGAAACATCACAAAACAGACTGCTTGTTCTGAACGGGGACAGAAGACAAGGGCAGCAGTTATTACTAGCAACTGCAGTTCCTCACCTGGAATTCATGTGGCTGAAGTTTACCTTCTCGGGCTTTAGTGGCCAAAGAAACCACGTCCTTACTGATGGAAGCCAGGCCCTTTATGTGTGCATTGAACACAATAGGTGTTATAAGGCCTGCAGGAGTACTCACTGCAACGCTAACATCCACTACGTGATTTCTGCAAGACACAACACAGATGCCAGTTACTCTAGCAAGACACAAAGAATTTCAGGTGTTAAGACAACTCTACGTTAATATGTGGTCTGCAACAACTGTTTCAGCTCACACTAGCCTCAGTCTCAATATTCTTAGCATTTTCATTAAACCCTCTCAACTGTTGCATTATACCTGCTCCCCTCCCTCCTCAACATCCCACCAGCAGATCTGCTACTTTGCCATCAGCTCTCTACTGAACAAATAAAGTTTCCGGCTTCGACCGTACCATAAACTTACTGCCTAATAACTGTGTCCATCCACGAAGAATTTGCCTCAGGCACCTTCAAGCATGCCAGAGCAGAAGCTTTAATTATGAAGTCATTGACAGAAAGCTTAATGTTATCCGAGACCTCCTGCAAAGGAAGAGATTTGAGGTGTCAGTTTGTCCCTTGCATGTTAACTGAAATAATTTGGATAGTCACTGTCGTGCAGCCTTGTTTTTTCTTATTTTCTCTAAACAATCATTCTACCTGTAAGCATTAATATTTGAAGTGCCAAGATGATTTAGGAGGTGGATTAGGAGTTTTTATATCCTTCATAATCTAAGAAGACACCATTATTTGAAATGGCTGTTTTTCCCCAAACTTGTCTTAGAATTAACATTTTGTTTAAATTTTATTTTTTATTTTTTTTCACCCTCAAGGAGAATACTAAGTGGCCTTCTCAAGGAAGTTAGAAGTCAGTGCACAGTACCTTGGTAAAAATTCTTGTTCTGTCACTGACAGTCCAGAACTGATGCAGTTTTCCCCCAACCCTAATCTTGCCACGACTCCCCAAATACTTGACCTGATTGAGTTCTTTCCTTAGCACCAGTACTTTTCCCATGTTCACATCAATAGAAAGGTAGTAGTGAGGTATTGTTTGTTTGGATTGCATCAGTCGTTGAGCAATAACCTGTGGGTACACAACAGAAATGACAGAAATAAATGATTTCAGACAATTTATGACTGCAAATAATGATGTCAGGGAAGTAAAATCTTCTCACCCTCCGAATGTTGCTGATAGGGATATCCGTGAAGGTCCCCACTGGTGCTGCTGCAACTGCAGCAGCTGCAGGTACTGCTTCTGCTGCTGGAGCCTGCAACCAGAGAAAGACAGCACAGTTCACAGGACTGGCCCAACACCAATCGCAGAGTAGTTCAGTAGGTAGAACAAGAGCTGAGGCCATGCCCTCTCTTGCTTGTGAGCAGCAGACATTTCCACTCTCCAGCCCCACCTCTGATCCCCAACTAGGTTCATTATAAGCCCTACAATTGATTATTAAATCACACACATTAAATATTACACACGACTCTGAAGTTCACAAAGCGCTAAGTCCTGCTAGATGATGGTTCCGCATCCCATTCTTACAGATCTCAGACCTACTCACTGGAGCAACCTTTGGCGGCACAAATGACTCCACATCTTTCTTTGTGATTCTACCATCTGGTCCAGTACCTAAAAGCATCAAAGGAAAATGTAAGAGGATTTCAGTTAGTTGCAACAGGGCATCACGAAGCTCTGTTCAGAGATATAAGTCACTAACAGTCCCTGGTGGAGAAAGCTGCACAGTGAGGATCTTCTCGATACAGAGAAAAGAACAGAACAAGCAAGAACACACCCGGAGAAACAGATACTTAACAGAGAGAGCAAGAAAGGCAAAGGGCACTTTACCTTTCACTTGTGCAAGGTCAATCCCTTTTTCTGCTGCCAGTTTCTTCGCCAGGGGACTAACCACGATCCTCCCTTTCCGGGGAGGTGGCCCAGCTGCAGGGACTAGTGGAGTGGAAGGAACAGCAGGCTGAGGAGGAGGAGCAGCTGCAGCAGGAGTTGCCACCTCAACAGAAGAATCAAAGCCATTAGCTCTGTGATTATTTTGCAAACACCTTAGAGGTTTCACTTCAGTGCCATAAGAGAACAAGACCATGTAATTAACAGTCAAGGGAATAACAAGAATAGTCTCCAACCTGAAAGTACTCAGAGAAGTTTCCCAGCACCAGAAATTAAATCGGAAACTTTCCCATGCAGAACACCAACTACAACTGTTGAACTATACATCAAAATGGTGAAATAAGTAATTTATAGTCCAAATTTTCAGGAAGGATTCATTAGAACCAGTACAAGCAACAGGCTGGAGAAGAGACCATATCAAATGATAACCTGCTCCAGTTTTCACAGGGCAAAGCAGATGACATCAGAAGTGATCTATTCTCAGTGCACGTGTTAGCCTGGCATTCAGAGGATCACAGACATTATTACTGGAGTCAAGACTTCTCAGTCAAACCAACAGAACAGTTTAGCTCCAACCAGCAATTCTCAGCAGTCCGCATAACTTCCCTCCCTGGCTAAGAAAGGCCCTTACTGGTGGAGGCGGAGGAGGAGGAGGAGGAACTTGTGCCTTCATGTCAGCTACTGCAGTCTCCTGGTAGTCAGCAAAGGCTGGAATATCAGCCTCTTTCTCCACAATGATGCAGAGGGTTGTTCCTAATGGCACGTCTCTTGTTCCTTCAGGCACCAAGATTTTTGCCAAGTAGCCTTCCTCCTGCACTTCAAAGCCTGAAAGAGAAAGAAACAAAACTGGTTTGAAAAAGAAAAATCTTCTCAATGAAACAGGTAGGGAAACATCTTTGTGCACTGTATGTTACTATGAGGGACTGATGGCAAAAGAGGTGTTTTTACAAGTTCGAGCAGCATAAAAAAGTAACCCTTTTTCATTGCTTCACATCTTCACGTCCTGAGCAGCCAGAGAACAGGTAAAAGAGGCTACTCTGAATCCTCTCCTTTTAAGGGGCCATCATCCATTCTTGGCTTTGGAGTTGACTCACCTATTGTGGCTTTATCTGTCTCAATTTCCGCCAGTAAGTCTCCCTCATTCAGTTTTTCCCCAACTTTCTTCTCCCATCTCTGCACTGTGCCCATTGTCATGGTAGGTGACAGGGCAGGGAGAGTGACCTGTGAAGCCAGAGAATACAAGTGCATCAGATGCTGGTAATCCAAAAGGGACAGGAACATGATTCTTACTCTTGGCCAAATGATGTCAACCTCAAGGAGCAGCCAACCTTTAATGTACTCTTAGATCTTGACTCTGCTACAGCAAAGCACAGTCGTCTGCTGTATCTCTGGTTTGGCTTCTTTTATCAAGGAAAGAAAGCGAGCAAAAGAAAAAAAGAAGAAATCTATACATCAAGGTCATTAGCAGCACCATCACATTGGGAATCTAAAGAGACTAAAAGGAAGGCTGAAGCAAGACGCTTTGTCTTTGACAAATATATCTGGCCCCTGTAAAAGCTATACAGACTTGTCCTCCAATAAGCACTTAAAAGGTGCTGTAGGTTTACACGTGCATTTTGCAGTGCAATAAACATAGCACATGTGATTACAGCTTTAGAGCAGAACTGGACAGATAAGGCAAGTGAGGGAAATCAAGTTAAGTAGCTGAAATTCAACTCAGATCAAGAAGCAAAATGCAGTCAGATCAAGAAGCCTTGGATTAGATCCCTATTCAACTACTGATTTTTTGTAACATCTCAGACAAATGAGCTTCCACATGTCTCAACTGTGTAACTAGGACACTATTTTCAAGTTTTCTATATCAAAGGAATGTCTACCATTACGACTCACAAACACATCTGGTGTGCTCACTAGAGTATCACAGAATGGAGTTCTGCTCCAAGACCTGAGCAGGGCCTTCAGAGCATATTCACATAAAGTACAAGGCTTGTATATACCAGAACTGTTCAAATCAGACAAATGTAACATTTTTTTCTAGCCTGCAAATGAATCCTGGAGAAATAGGTCTCTCCGACAGGGAGCTGGGACGCTAAAACAATTTTCAGAAAATAAAACACTTTCTGGGACCTCCCCAAACACCTGCTTAAAGCATGCAACAATTCAAGGGGCTTGCACTTCTGCACTTACACCTTATAACCTCCCACTCCCAACAGAGCTTGTGACAAAACCCCCTAGAGCTAGCAACGCCAAAGACAGACAAAGAGTGCAACAAACCTTAAATCAGCAGCAATGCTCCCTTACCTGCATGTGAGGAGGGTAAGAGCTGCCAGGAGCCTGAGGAGAAGGCTGAGGTGGGGCTGAGGGAGCTGCAGCTGGAGGGGGAGGCACTGAGGCTGCAGGGGGCACAGACGCTGCAGTATCCAGAGTATAGTTTTTAAAGGCATCAACATGTTCAGGCCTAGGAAAAAAAACGGAACATAATGGCCAAACCAGTCTGGTGACTGTCTCTTAACCTTCCACATAGAGCACCCAAGAAGTCCCAAGAGAGAAAATTCAACTCAAGGGTTAGCAAAATACCTACTTTTCTACTGTGATACATATTATGGCCCCAATAGGAACATCTCTTGTTCCTTCTGGCACCAGGATCTTGGCCAAGTAGCATTCCTCCACGCTCTCAAAGCCAACTGTTGCTTTGTCTGTCTCCACCTTTGAGAGAGAACAGGATATTGTTAGAGCAAAATAAAAGTCAAGTGAGCTCAGAGCCCTGCAGTCTGGCAGTGTAGGGTCGTAATGCACAGAGTACTGGCAAAGTCACCCTGTCCCACCAGCTATGGGAAAGCATGGTTTCAAACACATTGTGTTCTTCGTGCTCAGAGGGGTGAAAAGCGGCAACCAACTCTGAAAAGCTGCCGGTTGCTTGTTCCTAGCAGCGCCTCCAAAACATGGGTTCAGGTGAGGGCAACCAGGGACAGAACCCAGAGCATATAAAATGCCCACTAAAAACGCAGCACAGCTTCTGCCCTCAGAATACCTCTGCGATGAGCTCCCCTTCACCGATCTTGTCACCTTCCTTCTTCTCCCAGCGCGCGATGGTGCCCATCTGCATCGTGGGGGACAGTGCTGGCAGGGCCACCTGCGAGGAAAAGGGAAGCTTTAAAACCTGTGCAGCCCTGGCTGTAGGGACCCCACTCAAAGGACAGGGACAAGGCATCGAGGAGAAGCTGTCTGCAACCCCTGGTGGGTCAGGACTGCCTCCAGCCTGCAGGAAAGATCCCAAAACCAGGGTGTCAGGGGAGTAGGCGCAGCAGGGAACCCAGAGAGGTTCAGTGAAAAGGGGATAATGGTGAGGGGGAACCCGACAGTGCTTCCAGGGTCTGGTGTACGGCAGTTGCAGGGCTTGGCGTGCAGGGGTAGGGAATGAAGGAGAGGCTCAGGACAAAGCACAGAGGTACAGGAGCTGAGGGAGTGCGAGAGAGCCTGGAGTACCCTGGGGCAAGGAGGGCAGCTGGGAAGGGAAAGAAAAAAGGGAAGGGATAAAAGGAAGGAAAGGAAGGGAGAGAAGATAAGAGAAAGGAAAATAGAAGGGAAAGGAAGAGGGGAAGGGGCAGGAAGGAAAGGAACGGAGACGAGGAAGGAAGGCAGGCGAAGGGGAAGGGAAGGTCGCGGGGCCGCCTCTCACCTTCTGGTGTGCCGGCAGGCTGCAGCAGCGCCTGGGCCCAACCCGGGGCCCGGCTGCGGGCAGGAGCCCCCGGGGCCTGCGGGCGGAGCCACCCAGCACCGGGCCGCGGCCCGGAGCCCCCGCCCGGGCCCCCAGGGCCGCGCCGGGGCCGATGGCGGCGGCGCTGAGCGCTCGGCAGCCCCGCGCCAGGCCGGCGGCCGGGGCGAGGCGTCGGGCCACCGCCCGCCACATGGAGCCGCAGACTAGAGCCGGGGCCCCGGCGCTCGCTGACCTCCCACTTCGGGCACGGCCCTGCCCGCCTCGGCTCGGCTCGGCTCGGCACGGCACGGCACTGCCGGAAAGCGCCGCGGGGCGGGGCCTCCGCGGAATGGCGGCGGGGGGGGCCCTGAAGGACGGGTGCTGAGGGGAGCGGGGCTGGTGCAGCGCTGCGGGCAGCCGTGGGAGGTGGATGGTCCTCAAGAGGGGGATTTTCTCGGGGTTCGGCTGGATAAAATCCCCGTTTAGCTCCAGTTAATCTCCCTCCTCACCCCAAGCCCCCTCATCCCACACGCCTCACCGAATAAACCCACGGAAGCAGAACTTTACTTCTTTTCAGCACCACCGTAAAGCTAGCCCTAGAACAGCCCCTGCTCATCTCAGTGATTTCTGCACGACTTTTACTTTTCACAGCTATCTTTCCCTTCACAAGCACTGACCAGTCTTAGTTTGCAAACCCCGCTTTATTGAGATCAGGGCTTGGGCTGCTAAAACCAACGTTTATGTATCTGGGATGGCAGGAGGTTAGGTACACAGATAAGGTTTTCACCTTCCTTGACAGGCTTGAGACCCACCATTCATTTTAAATGACGAATGCAAACTCTATGGAGTTTCTATGAAAATATAATTTTACACATACCATGTGTTACATAACCAAGTTACAAGTATAGGAGCAGGAAAGTAACTTTGAAGAGAGTTGGGTAGAAATAAACGTTCAAAACAGCAAAAATGCAGGTCCTGGGTATGACATTAAGAGCATATTCCCAGAATAAATTCACTACAGTCAGTGTTACAGTAGTGTCAGCCTGATGTAAAAGCAACAGCTTTTGGTTTTATCAGCAAAACCCATCCCAACCAAGGACTTGTAATCTAATACCTCTTATCCCCATTTCTTACCTGCTTCAGACCCCTTCCTGTAAATCACAAGAGGTAAAACATCTGGTGAAGGCTGCAGTGTCACTGCAGGCACAAAGCTGAACCCAAAAAGCTCACCAAACTTTTTGGGAGTGAATGAGCCAAAGCAGGGCCTTCAGCTTCAGTGCCAGCAATGGTAGCAGTCCCACCTTCACTATCACAGAGGGAGATGCATATAGGGACCTAAAAAGGAAGCACTGCTACCTGTTCTGTCTCAGGGAATGTCGTTTGCATGTTAGTTTACGTGTGACATTAGCACTGATGATAGATTTGTTGCTGACACCCCCAAAAAGCAAGTCTTGTCTGGTCTTGCTCCTCCGATACAGCCCACTGCTGCTCTGGAGAGCATGTTGCTGAAAGGCTGCCAGATCTGGTTCAGTCTTTGACTCATGGGTAGGAAGGTTAGTAAGCATATTAAACATGCCCGTGATTAGCTGCCTGAACTGGCCTAAGAACAAGGCTGAGGCTCCCAACTGTCTCCTGTATCAGCTAACATCTGTTTTATTTTCCATGAGAAAATTGGATGCCTACTGGACAAGGCTAAATTGAACCAGAAGCTCTGGTCACATTAACAGCCTCCCGTGTCTTCAGTGCTCCAAAACCAAGCAGTAGTATTGAACTGGCAACTGCAGACCTTGAAAACTGTCTCCATAAAATTCCAGTCTGGGTGTGTGGCTCTTGCTGAAATAAAATTGATAAGCAAAACTTGAAGCAACACTTGAGGAAAAAAATGCAATCGAAATACAACAATTGATTTCAGCATAACAACCCCATGCTCTCTTTAACAACCTACTAAAGATCATGCAACAGTGAAACAATTTCCAGGGAGGAAGAAAATCTTGTTTTTTTTTTTTTTTTTTCAAGAGATGTGTCCCGTCTGCCCCCCCGCAGCCCTTGATGAACTTGTCCATTGATGAGCTGTCCCACTGACACTGAAAGTCACCATAACGAGCTGTAGGACACAACAGGCATGTTGTGGTGTGCCAGTGTGGCACAGGGCCAGGTAAAAGCCTTGAGCTTCCTGGACAGTGAAGCAGCGTGGAAGGAATTGGTATTGTTACTGCCTGTACAAGCTGGCAGAATATAAAACCCAGTAGGAACCAGCTGGAGTTCCACAGTAAAATAAGATCAAGCCCAGTGTTGTGTGAACAAGAGACCATACAAAACATCTCAGCATCCACTAAAAAGTGAGTAAAACACGATAAAATGCGTGCAGAAATATACAGAAAGCACTTGTACTGGTATAAAAATATCCACAGTCCTCAGACAATGTAAACTGGTACAAAATAATTCCAAACAGTAACATATTTACAAAAGGACATGTTAATATAAAACAGTGAAACCAGGGTCACCCTCTCCCAGCCTCATCCACAGCACAGACACGTGGGTAGTCCATGAAAGGGCCACATGCAGCGAGAATGAGCAGAACCTTGACTTGCCATTTGACCTTTTAAGTCAACAGTGTCTGCTGCAGACCAGAGCCAGTGCTGTGTGCGTACAGCTGACTGGCAGCAGAAGGACAGAGGCAGGCAATGAAGGGGGAAAGAAACAAACAAACCAAAACAGAACACAAAAAACACAAGGCTTGGGGATGTTCAGCGTGTGCACCCTCCCAGCCAGCCACTTATTTCTTGCTCCTTCAGAAAGCCAAGGAGCAGGCTTACCAAGGAACAGATGGTGCTACTGATAGGATTTATCCCACCGGTGTGGTTATGTTTGGTGGCCCTGGCAATCAGTGGACACCAGCACAGCGATGCCTGTGCACAGGAGGTGACAATCAGTCCACTGTGCTGACAGAGGAGACAGTGGGAGTGCAAAGAGAGGGACTCAACAAGGAGGGGTCCTGTAAGTACCTTGGGGAAGCATCTGATTCCAGCACCTGCCTCCCCAAATGAAATTCTTCAGCAGAAAAGCAAGCACCAAGATCCCACAGTCCCTACAGCAACAAAGCAAACCCAGAGGACCTCAGAAGTGAGTACAGGAGGGCAAGGGGGAGAAGCAGGGCTAGGAAGTGGAAGCCAAAATTTGGGAAAAAGGAAGCTTTGCCAGGCTGGTGATCTTTGCTTCAGATTATGCAGAAAACCTCCAGAAGACTGTCTTCCTTCCCCAGGTCACACTTCTATACTCAGTCTGGACTGTACACGAAGTTCCCTCTGCTCCTGCAGCACATGCAAGTCTGAGACCAAAGTTGGTCAAACCTTCTGCTTGCATACTCCAGCGGCTTCTTCTGATTCAAAGGCAAAGCTTCACATTTTTGCCATCAGTGCAGGCTTATGCACTACTGTGTACAACAAACCAGACTTGAAACGCCCAGATCACCGGCTGCAGCACACACTGCAGGAACGGAGAAGCAGGGGAAAGGAGAAATGCACCGTTAAGGCCTTCAGGGTTCTGTTGATAGGGCAAAGCAAGGTGTTTCTTTCCCACAGACAATCATTTCAGTCCCACAACGCTGTCTGTGTTTGGCCACAGAAAGAAAGTCAGGCATCCATGCACACAACATGCATTACCCGTTGCTTGCAGAGAAAAACCTTTTCTTTTGGCAGCTTGAATTGGACTCCTTCCAGCACGCATGCTTTTTGGTCATTCTCTGAGCTCAGCAGCCAGTTACAGGTTTCCATAGTGACAAGACCTAAAAGCTTGATTAATTCTCCCCATGGTCTTCTTCCACCCAGGCCACAATTTTCCCCTCCCAACCAGGAATGATATCATCATCATGGAACACCTGTGAGAAAAGAGGCCAGTCATGTCTGGGGGCTGGACACCGCTCCAGGATGTGTGCATAGCTTAAGAGGCAGGCATCAAGTAAGAGCTTAGCTAGGATTTTACTGCGCAGTTCACTGAACATACTCCTCATCCCTCACTGAGGCACATCTCAACGATATATTCAGGTTTTTAAATTAAAAAACAAATTAGGCCCCTTCAATTGGTAACAGTCAACATTTTTGGCTTTTTATTTTTTGACGGGAAAGGTAAAATAAAGACAGGAAACACGCCTTCTCTAATCTATCAGACTACAAACCCCAGCTGCTTCTGCAGAACTAGTCAGCTGACTGCTCCCAGAGAGGGTGTCCCTTTGCACTTGTCTTCATCAATTTGTCAAACAGGAAGCATTCCAATAAGCTTTAACGGATCCAATACACACCAACACCAGCCTGAGCTCAAACAGGGCTATAATGCAGTATACAAAGGAAGAGATTCCGCAGTTACCTCTGAAAAATCTTTAAAATAAAGTAGGAGAACGTTTTCTGAATAAAACTGATCGGTCTGAAGTGTATCTCATTGCAGCTGGTTTCATAAAACCACTTGAAGAGCTAGAATTGTAGCCTGGGTTTTGCCCAGTGTCCCCTGAGCTATGTCACAGACTGCTTTTGCTGATAGCCTTTGCCCAAGGGGCTCTGCAAACCCCAGGCTGCTGCAATCAAATTCATATCATTGTCCTGGCTGGAGATAACAACATCCCACTTTAGCTCCTTGGAAGTGGAGCTTAATCTACAACTGTGAAAATCGGCAGTCTGCTTGGAGACAAATTCAAAGATTTTATTGGTTTAGAAATGGCATGACCAAGGTCTCCAGGGTTGTGTTGTAACACTGAACCCAATGCTGCCTGATAGTTAAATTCCACACCTACCTCCTCCTTGACTGTGCCAAACTCTGGATCCAGGGCTTTGAAGTGGTACCGGTGGGCTCCTTCACGATCAATAGCTACCTTAAAATCCTTCAGAGTCACTTCCCCTAACCTGCAAGGGAAGAGTTTGGCACTAAACCACAGTACACTGTACATGCTTTATCTCAGGTGTTCCTGCATGGAAGGTGGAACCACAGCACAAGTCTGACTAGGGATCTGGCACCCTAGTCACAGGAATGTGAAGAGTGTGCCCCACCTGTCAACTCCAAGGTCCTCTTCAGAGGAAGAATTTCCTCAAAATTTGCATGAGCCACCTCTAAACAGCCTTTCTCCCTTTCCTTTTTGCACTGACTGACATGAATGTTTTGGCACAAGAGTAACGCACCACAAGCCACAATAGATCTGCTTGGCTGCTTTCTCTTGGAAGTTAATAATAATATATATATATATATATATATAAATGAATCTCTTAGGGCTCAAATAAATGTTTCAGCTAGGGCATTGCTTTAGGCAACTTCTCCCAGTCAATGGTATGAAATCCAAGCCTCAAGTTAATGCACAGGGAACCCCTGCTAGGGGTGACCATACCCAGAAGAGATCAGACTAATGCTTTCAGGGAAACAAGCGCCTCCCAAATCAACGTGAGCAAGGCCAAGCCAAATCTCACCTCTTTGGTATGTTGACCATGAAAGGTGTGAGGGAGCGGTCAGTGAAGTACAACACTTTGGTGCAGGCACTGGTACTCATCACAGGTGTGCTGTGAGAATGAGGCAGTTCTACAAAGAAAGGAGCACAGAGCACACTCATTGGGGAACAACCTGCCTCCTGCCACCACGGGAGACAAGAGATGATCTCAGCATCAAACTTACCACAGCAAAGAACCTGGAGGTGGGAACATTTTCTTATGAGGGTGGATTTTCCCTTGGGAAGAACCAGGTATTCCAATGCTTACTGGAAAACTTTGCATTTTAAGGTAATAACACACCCAAATGCATTAGCCTAGATGATTTGCCTAGCACTGCCCTCCAGGATTACTGTCCCAGCAGCTTGCTGCTACCATCTACTCCACAGGCACTCTGTTCATTACCTCAGCAGTGACAGGAGAGCCTTTCTGGCAGAGGAGAATGAATAGACTCCATCCTACTGGCTGGGGACACAACTACATTATCACTTGCCTTCACTTGCAGATGAGTAGAGCAAAATGCTCTGATTGATCACCATCATTAAGGCGGAAGTTTATGTCACCTCCCACCTGCCCATTCAGCTTGGGCAGGATAGGTGTTTGTGCACAGATTTTTCTCTGTTGTTTGTATTTCTCTCCCTCTGGCTACTGCCTAGTTTCCTCTGCCCCTGCAATGTGCTGTGCCAAAAACTGAAGCAGGGGAACGTTCACATTGAGTGACTCTACAGTTTTAATTGCCCTAGCATGTAGAAAATAGTATGGGCACCAAGTCAAATGCTTTTTAATTAACAAATCTTCAGAGCCACCTCACAGACCTCTTTACACCTGAGGGATTCTAGGTTTGAAGCTGCAAGACTCAATTTTCCTGCTGCAGTGGAGGTGATGAAAGTCTGCTAAGGCTCAGTGAGAAAGGGAGAAATACAGCATGCATGCAGGGAATGCATGACAGTGGCTGATCTAATAACTGCCGTTTATGGGAGAAGGAGGAAAACCATCAACTCTTCCCCAAACCCCACTTCAGACTTCTGAGTTCCCCCCTGCATTCCTCCACATGAAATACATCCAGACTAACCTGCTGCTGGATGCTGTAATGCAGCTGAAAGGTGGCCTCTAAATTTCCCCAGTACCTGGAGTCCCCTGCAACCCCACAGACTTTCTAGGCAACATTTAAAACCAACCCCGGGGAAAAACAAACAAACAAACAAACAAACAACACATGCACAAACAGCCTTCATAGTGAAAAGCAAACGTGGAGCTGCTGCAGCTGGAGCCAGGGAACATGGTGTCACAGAGGGCTGTGCTGTTCTGCATACATGAAAGGAGCCAGACATGATGCAGGAAGTAGGGGAGGAGGCAACTGTACAGTTACATGTCCACTAGATGGTGCAAACCAGCAGGGAAGCTGAAATTACGTTACGTTTCCCACTCATCCCAGGGGTAATTATTTGTCATAATTACTTCTACTGCAGTACTGCCCAAATGGTCCTGACAGATTCCCACTGTAAAGGCGCTTTGCAAACAAGCAGCTGTAGGTTGCCTCTGGTCCTTTTCCCCTGCAGTGAAGTCTAGCCTGTACAGCAAGCAAATAAAGATAGGAAAGTAAGCTCTGGTAAAGGGAATAAGCTTGGGGTGCCAGATTTTCAAGGGGATGCTATGTCCTAGACTCTAGCTAAGAAATCTGAGCAATGAATTGAGCAGTGAGAGGGCAGGAGCTGAAAGGCACTTACTGGAGTTTGGAGGCCAGGAGTCTCTACACTCATTTGTTGCTCTGCTTGCTGGTGATTTTCCCCGGATCTAGGGTGTAAAGCCAAAATGGTGAGAACAGTGTCACTTCCCAGCTGGGAGTCATGTTGCTGGTAAACTCTGGGTTGTGTGTGAGGGACAGAAATCAAGAGCCAAACACTAGGAAACTTTTACCCTTCTCTCTTGCCTCTTCTGCATCTCCATGCGGTGTAACCGTTCCATCAGGCTGGAGATGCCCTGCTCCAGGCTGTCAATAGTGTGGTGCTGTGGGTCATGGCCACTGAAACTGTTCCTCAGACTACGAAGTGCATCACGAACAAGCTGCAAGTCATTTGTCTTGCCAAGAGAACACAAATTAATTAGATTATCTCCAGGCTGCTTTCTTCCCATCTAAAGCCACAGGCTTTATAAAAGGGAAAAACAAAACAAAACAATACAAAAAAAAAACTTTAAAAGGTAACAGCTTCCAGGATACCTGGAACCTTTGCCTACATCTGGTTGGGAAAATGTCCCTTAAGTGCACTTACCCCTCGGTGGGCTGCAGGAGCAGCTCCTTTTCCTGCTGTCTGGAGGAAGCCATTGCTCTGAGCACTGTGACTGCTGTATGTCATCACCTGTTTGGTGGAAGATGCATGTGATGCTAGGAATGTTAGCGTTAGGAGTACACCAAAGATCCCAGTTTGCCATCTTCAAAGGGACAAGAGGGTATGACAACTTTCCACGTGAAAACTTTCTGGCCAGCACCTTCTACCAGGTAAATACACTCACTAAGGTGTGTGCTGGCAGTCCTATGGGACAGAGCACAAACTTCCCCCAGGATTTTGACACAAGGAGCTAAGCCAGAGAGCTCACTGCTGAGATCTTTGGTAAGCTGCATGCTTTGTAGGGTCTGCCTGCCTTGGTTAGGGCACAGACAAACAGACCGCGTTGAGCCTGGCCTCTCTGGGATGAAGATTTCTGGAGATAGGTAGCTAGAGGGTGCTAGACAAAAACATCACTCTGACAGTCTGATGTGTAGACCAAGGCTTCCCATACCTCTTCAGCTTCCCTCTTCATGCAGTGAGCTAGCAGGGCCTCTTTGTGCTCCAGCTCCCGCTCCAAATCCACCTGAAAAGGGAACAGAAGTTAACCTTATGGGCTCATTTTTGTGCTAGGTTGATGCTCTTAGGGCATCGGTGCAGCCCACCTGATCCATACCTGCTGGTAGCTGGCCTCAGAAAGCTGCCTTAGCATTTCATCCAGTTTGGTTTGATGCTGCTGTAAGTGCCGATCCTTCTGGCCCAGTTCCTTCTGTAACACAGGAATCAACGGGACAGCGAGTAAGGCTCACAGTCATCTCCCTTATGGCAGGAAAGATTGTGTATTCTGCCAGGACCAGGCTCCTCTACAGCTTGACCTACACAGTCTGTCTGCTTTTAGATAAATGTTTGATCAGAGTTGCAGAGCCTTGTTTGTCAGGTCTTTGTTGCCTGAAGTCCCCTTGCCAAACAAAGATCCACTACTGAGGCCAGACAACTGATGCAAAGAAAAGAGATTCTTGAGGGATCAGTAGGTGATCAAATGACAGAACCTAACCTGATAGGCTTGTGCACACATTAGACATTCAGCAAGCCATCACAGAAAAAACACGACAATGAAGAATCCACTATCAAAAGCTACCTGACCCCTCCACCTCATTACAAACATCCATGGCTATTGCCATTTCTTCACCACCCACAGTGCCACTCTCAGAGGTGACTGAGTGCCAGGGAGACAACAGTCACGTTCACAGGAGAACCACCAGATGCTGCCCCAGCAAAGCTCCCAGAGAAGAGAGGTTCCATTACTTTGTATTCTGCCAACAGCCGGTTTCTCTCTTCAATCTTCCTCTGAAGGTCAACCTGCAGAGAAAAACAGATAGTTGTGAGGTCTCATATTCCTTGGGAGTTACTGCAAACCTCTTTGCTCCTTGCTAAAAGGAGACCAAACAGCTGCAGGGTTTGAGGGAGCTGATGTTTAAGGACAGCGACCCTATGAACAGGGCAGCTCCTTCCTTGCACTGCCCACTCCAGGCAGACACTGCATCACAGCTCCACCTGTCAAAGCGCCACTTGCTAAGCAGGGAGCACGATGAGGAAGGAACAATCCAACTGCACTGAAAACACCATGGAAAGCCCCTCCCTGTCTCAGCTGAAGGCCTTGGAGGACAGGAAGTGGGAGTGAAGAACAGGGAACTCCAGCAAGCCGGACAGCTGGCGAGCAGCCTGCAGTGTTTACTGTGCAGAGACCTCTGACTGGTCATTCCATCTCCCACGACCCCAGGAACTACGCTGCAACCACCAACTACATCCTCTGGCTGCTGGAGCCTCCAGGGCCCCTAGTCTCTTTCCAAAATAACCTCAGCAGCACAGTGACTCACATTCTGGTTGTGCAACTCCTCCTTGTCCATGTTGGCTCTCAGCAGCTCCTGCTTTAGCTGAAGAACTGAAGCGTCCTGTTGAGCCACCCTTTGCTGGAGAGCATCCTAGGAAAAGACATCATCTATAGGAAAAGTGCTTGTATAGGAAGGTGCAGACAAATGCAGAAACCCTTCCATGGGAAGTCACCTAGAGCAGTAGCATGACATGTTGGCTATGCACAGTGCTGAAGGGTTGCCAAGGTCCTGAGAGAGCAGGAGATAACACAGATGTCTGCCCCAACAGGCTCCTAGAGTCTTTCTGCCTTGCTCTTGCCCAGTAGTGGTTTCCCTACCAACATTTTAGCTGTCTTTGACGGAGGGATTTCTGTGCTGCTGCCTGAACTTCCTGCTCCAGAAATGTCCTGACAATGTGCCCTTATGGAAAAAATAGCAGTGTCTTCAAGGGTCTTTTCAGTGGCCTACAGCTTGTGTCTCCAGCCACACATCTGCAACATCCAGAGGGGGGTAAGAGGCCAAGGTCAGCCAGGGACAAGTTAACTTAAGCTCTGAGCATGACCTAATTGTGCAATGAAATCCTCTCTGAAGAGGCCAGAGTGAGGACTAATTCTGCACCTTTCATTTCGTATTACCCAGAAGCTGAGAGCTCTACCTTGGAGAGGTGCTGCTGTCTTCCTTCACAGAAGCCTGACAGGCAGCTCTAAACATACCTCTGTTCAGGAGTCGACTATGGTGAGTTTGTAACTCTAGAGGGAGAAACTGAACAAACAAGCCAAAAAGGTGAAAAATGCTGCAGCTGAAGAGGACAAGGATGCCTCCAAGCTCTTTTGCCTCTTGTCAAGAGTTCACTGGGCCAACCCTACTGTGCACACCCCAGGACAGTGGAAAAACAAAGTCATAAGAACCAAGCAGGAATCCCATGCCTCATATTTTGCTTAGGTGAAAAAGAAAATAAAGGTGACTTTGGACCATAATCCTACAGAGACAGAACCCATAAGACCTAACTCCTTGTGCCTGTCTCAACTGCAGGAAACAGCACATAGGATCCCCCACCTAAAACTCCCCTAATATAGCTCCGTCCCCTCTTTGGGATTCCTCAGATGTGTATGGTTGCTGCTTGCCCTACTCCTGGGCTGCAGCAGTCCCCATGGCTTTACTGTTTGTACTTCACGAAGAGTGCCTTTCCTCACCTTTATCCCCTGTAGGTTTCGAGCTTCTTGTTTGCATTTCAACAGCTCCTTCTGTAAATCCAAAAGAATTTGATTAAATGGCATCTTGTCACCCCTTCAAAATCATCTCAAGTCAGTGTTCTCTCTCCCCAGACACATGCTTCAGACAAAAGTACACCCCACTTCTTCCTACAGATCAAAGAGCATGACAGACCCTGAGACCCCTTAATGAGTTACAGCCATGGCAAAAAAACCTGAGCAGCTCTAAGTCCCTGCTATTAAATGCATGAGAAGAAAAAAAAAAAAAAAAAACATTCTTCATCCCCCAAATCTGTCCTTCAGGCCAATGTCAAGTACTTCGCTCCCAGAATCAGAGCTGGGCCTAGGGCCAGCATCAGCAGAAATTTGACTAAGGCAGGTTTGACAGGACAGGTTATTTACTACATTTATCTGCTACTTGTTTTTATTCAGATATGGCTAGAGATTTAACAGCTGGCCAGAGAAAAACATTTTGAGAAGCTACTACAACCTGGATCTCTCCAGCTTCAAGAGCATGCAGGCAAATCTACTTCAGGGTTCATTTAAATTCAGGTAATACCTAAATATTTGTTTTCTTAGAAACAGCCTTTACTAGCAGCGGCTTGAGGCAAACTGGGGAAGTAGCAGGTATTTTTCTGATGCTATCCCCACAAATTTTTATTAGCCACTGTATCCGTATTAGTGGTTAATGGATATATGGGTATAATGGGTATGTGGATACAATAAACACCTCCTAGCCAAGTACCTTTAGTGCTCTCCAGGTCAGTAAATTTGGGTTTCAGGTTTTTAGGGACAGATTCCACACAGCAGGAGATGGGAACAGAGCTGGACTCTAACGCAACATGCACCTCACCCCTGCACCCCCTCCCCCCGACCCCAAACCTCTTTTCTCTTCATCTGCCCATCCTCTAACCTTTAGGTCTTGATTTTCTTCCACACTCTGGTCCAGACGACTTCGGATTATGATCTGAACACAAAACACCATGGTTACTACTGTGCAAAACACCTGTCTGTGGCAGAATGTTACCTGAGGTTGTTCGATCAGAGAAATGGAAGCATAGCAATGTGCTCACCAGCTGCTCTTCAGGGCAGGCTCCATGCTCACAAAGTTCAAAGGATCCTTCCTGCTCATCCTCAGGTAAAGATCCATTGAGCAGCAAAGCCTGGGAAGATGAAGAAAAAATCTCTTTAGACAATTCAAAGGAAAATAACTGCAATAACAGATTTGAAGTCCATAGCAAAGAGACTGATCCATGCTTACATGGTGAGGCTTCTGATTTGGAATGAGACTGAAGTGTCTGTCCCCTGCTGAAAGACACAGTTCTAACCACATATTTACAACAGACCTTAGAAACATGATGTGCAGGGAAGCCTAATGCTGTTCCGTGCTAGAAAAGACCAGGACACCTGCAGAAGTGCCATCCAAGTGAGGGAAAAGCCCTCACCCACACAGTAAAAATCTTAAGCTAGGCCCTGTGCTTAATACTGTGCTTCTATCAGCCTTTAACTCCTTTAGCAGCTCCAAAGTAGCCCATGTTTGCAGAAAGATGCCAGAATTTCCACAGTAAACCACATCCAGCCTGAAAAAGGGAAAATCCTGCACTGTAGGAAGTGTGACAGGCATGACTGCTCAGATAGCCAGCAGAGTATGCCGTACCAGTTTACTCTAGCTGGTGGTATTTACATTGACCTTTCTGTCTCTGACTCCCAGGACTCAAAGACATTTGGTATTTGCCAGGATGTTACACCAGTCAATAATTTGATGCCTTTTTTTTTTTTTTTTCCCCAGTTAGTTTTCTGTTTTATTTCTATTTGAACTTCACAGCTACAGACAAAATATCCCACTTGCAGCAATATTCCAGCTCAGCTCCAAAAGACGTCGAGGCCGACAGGTCGCGTTCTGCCTGCTGACAGAATCTCCCATCAAAGAGCTGCAACTGCTGCCCAACAGCAGACAGACAGCAATCTGTATTCAGTTAATGCAAAGGCTCATCGGGAAACTGTTCTGTGAGGGCATCCCAAAGCCTGCCCAGCAGGACATTCAAGCAGGAATCAGACAGGAACAGAAAAAACTGTCATGGTTTTAGCTCCTTATGTGGCAGACATACATCAGGTCCCTGATATTTCAATCAAACTCTCGTGAACTGGTGGCTGTGAAATATTGAGCGAGAAGGGGGAAGAAAAAAAAAAAGATCAATTAATCAAATCCAATTTCTTGGCTTGCAACAACAGCTGCATCTTCCTGCTCCCAGGGAATCAGGGGGCAGCAATGCCAGCTGCTCGCCCTCAGTCCTGAAACGTGGGGCTAGGGTGGAGGAGCAGGACATGCCAGTCCTTCCCAAGCTTTCTCTCCCTGCTCCCAGTGGGCACATAATGTGAGCGGATTTTACCAGTGCACCAAGCATCTATTTTCTTTTGGAGCCTTTTGTCTCCTTCCCATTGTCCACGGGGAAAGCACCCTCCCGGCTGCCTATGCTTCTCACACAATCTCTGCTTTGTTTACTGGCACATAAATATTTACAATTGAAAGCCAGTATGGTTCCCAGCACAAACAGAAAGGAATATTCCTGAGAGAGTTCAGGGTCTTTACCATATGGATCAGAGGCTCTACTCCCCATGCAGAGTCACACAAACTCACACAAATGTGTTGGGCTGAGGGTCACTTGGTCAAGGAGGGACTGAACAGGGCAGTGAGAAAAAGATCCCACAAATAAATGGTCCTGGGAGGAAAACGTGCCAAATATTATAGTTCAGCTAAGCTCACTGAAAGACTGATGCAAGCCTGCGTGACCCCTGATCAGCTCTGTGAACTTGATTGATTTCCCAACATTCCTTGTCTCCCTGCATTACTTCCGATCACAAATCACAGAATGACTGCTCTATTCTTCCAGGCTGCTAATAAAACCCACAGGCTGCTAAGTGTCCTGGGGAAGAATGGGAGCCCCAGCCCATGGGAAAATACTGCTGCATCTTTATCGTTTTGCACAGTAACATATGTGCTTAGTAGGGTGATAGCGCACTCAGGGCTTAGCATAGCATCACAGGACAGGGCACCAGGCCAGCGAACCCAGCTACAACCTGGACTCCAACTGAAAGACAAGCTGATAATAATCAACTTCTAAACACAGGCTTTGTTCTGGCTTTTCTGCAGGGGTTCCTTGAGCGGGTGCAGAGAAGGGTGACGAAGCTGGTGAGGGGCCTGGAGAACAAGTCCTACGAGGAGTGGCTGAGGGAGCTGGTCTTGTTCAGCCTGGAGAAGAGGAGGCTCAGGGGCGACCTTATCGCTCTCTATAGGTACCTCAAGGGAGGCTGTAGCGAGGTGGGGGTTGGTCTGTTCTCCCACGTGCCTGGTGGCAGGACGAGGGGGAATGGGCTTAAGTTGTGCCAGGGGAGTTTTAGGTTAGATGTTAGGAAGAACTTCTTTACTGAAAGGGTTGTTAGGCATTGGAACAGGCTGCCCAGGGAAGTGGTGGAGTCACCATCCCTGGAAGTCTTTAAGAGACGTTTAGATGTAGAGCTTAGGGATATGGTTTAGTGGGGACTGTTAGCGTTAGGTCAGAGGTTGGACTCGATGATCTTGAGGTCTCTTCCAACCTAGAAATTCTGTGATTCTGTGATTACCTGCATTTGGTGTGCCCTTAAAATCTACCTAAATACCACTAGTCAAGGCCTTTAGTCTCCATAGCTTTATCTCTCTTTCTGTAGTCCTCTTTTTCCCTCCCCACCAAATATGAGCCTCAAATTACATCAACACAGTTTTGGAGAAACCTGAACTAAAACCAACAGAAAAGGCTCTATCTGAATTGCACAAACTGATGTTAGATTCTTTGAAACGCTGGTAAATATGCAGGCACTGGGGAAACTGCAGCCATGCTTCCTCCCAGTCTAGTCTCTCTTGATTAAGCATGGTATATAATGATGGGGAACATCCTAAATATTGCAGGTAAGGAAGATATTAGAGTGTGTGTTAGGTGCTTATGACAAAGCACTATCAAATACTCCCTTGTTCCCAGGGAAGTCATCCCACGGGGCAAGACAGGGAAGAGCCACTGTCCCCACTAACTAACTGACTTCTGCACAGTCACTGCAGGAGACCTTACTGGGCCAGGACTCTCACTCAGCTGTCAAGTTCCAGGCCAGTGTCTCAGCTGCAAGATAACCTATCTGCCAGATAGATTTGGTAGGAAAAAAAAAAAAAAAAAAAAGAAAAAAAGAGTATGTAGGGGAAATCTGGCTGAAAAGAAAATCTCTTACCTGCAAACCTGATATCATCTTCTTTGCTTCCTCCATTTCCTTTTCCAAATGGTCCTGTTGTTCCAAAAGCTGCTCCTCCCATGAATTCTCTAAATGTGACACAGGGTTCCCTGCTTGCCAGTCAGGCTGGAAGTGAGATTCTGTCTCTTCTGGAAGAGAAACAAACTGAATGTGGTCATGACAGACAGCGATCCAAAAGAGACTTGCACAACACAGTAATTGCCTGCTGTCCACAATGTCAATCACTGCCAAACTAGCATGTCTTCTAGCTGCTATTTATGCCTCATTTTTCACACAAAGGAAACTTTCCTGAGCACACGTAAATCAAAGATGATTGGCATCCTCCCCCTTCATTAACTTGCTGGATCTGATGAGTTTGGATGAGGACTAGTCACAGGAATACCTGCTACCTTGTTGATGAAAGATGAAACTGGCCAGTGCTGTGCATCCACAGACATGCAGCTGCAGTACCCTGCTGCAGGAGCAGCAAGCAGACACAGTGCTGCTGCTAAAAATACAAGGAAGAGCCCCAGCCTGCCAGCTACCCCACCTGCTGAGGTGGTCATCAAATACTTTCAAAGGAGCACTGAGGTAGGCTATACTGTCTGAGGTAGCAAATCATTTCCTAGGAGAGCTTCTGTTGTTTGCTCTTGGGATGGAAGCTAACCAGGAAGGGCTATTATTAGGCTATGTCCCTGAAAAAAAAAAAAAAAAAAATCATTTCAGGAACTTCTTCAAAAAGACTTCCTTCAATCTGTATGAAAATTTCAAATGCAAACTGACCGTATCAGAGGGCATTTGTGGCAACACAACGTTGAGTTCAATGCAAAAGCCACAACAATACTTCAATAGTTCAATTCCTTGCGAAAAGTCACTCATCCTGTGTACAGACACACTGTACACACAGACGCTTACACAAAGTGAAGTTCTGCATTATGGGCTTTACAGTTTTCCATGGACTGTGTCTTTAAGGGGATTTTGAGAGGTTTTTTTTCCTTCTCTCAATACAGCCAAATGATGCTGTGATGAAAGCATCACCCTACAGTGAAAGTTAAACATGCCCCCTAATCCTTCTCCAGAGCTTTTTTGTTTTCCAAGCATTAGCTAGCAAGCCTCACAGACATTGACTGTACAACTGTTGCCAGACATGGCATCACTGCAGTGCTCACAGTTTTGAGATTTAGGTTTACAAAGCAATACCCAGCAACCTATTCTCCACGTTCATTTCAGTCTCTGGGGAACTTCCCAGCAAGTTTGTGATGCAATCAAAACCCAATAATAGTGTGAGCTGTGAAGCATTTTCAGCAAGCTACCTGTTTTACTTTCTGTTTCTTCAGTGTGGATAATCACATATCCTGCTTTCTCCTCTGACGGGGTTACAGTGGATTCGCTCTTTGTGCTATGGATAGGACTGGGTGATGCGAGACTACAAAGGAAATGAGAAACAGTTATTTCAGAGTGCTGATCAACATCACCCTTATCTAAGATAAAAGTAAATATGCAGGAAGTCTTGTTGTCAGAATTATCTGCATACCAGGGAAGCCAGTAAGAAACCAAACTTGGCATCTAACTTTTCAATCACTCTACATCAGTGTGACAGCAAGCTAACTCTTAAGCAACCCAATGTGTCTCTTCATTTCCCTTAACAGAAAGTTTGCTGCTTCCACAGAACTTACAAACACTCACACAGGGATGAGACCACACTTTAAGGTCTGCTCAGAAACAATTTGCTGCAAGCCTTCTATGCATGTTGGAAGCTAAACAAAAAGCCACCCTGCTTTCTTCATGTCTCACCCCTGGGTTTCAAAAGCACCCCTGCAATCAGAGAACAAACTTAAAAATATTTTGTTCTTGGATTTTCTAGTCAGATAATACTCATTTGTGTTCTTAGGTTAAAAGTTCTTTAAAGTACCCAAATATTTTCAGTGGAGTCATCTCAGCTGACTGTGAGGTCCAAACACAACCTTTTTTTTTTCTGAAATTCTTCTTACGCACATCACCCAGACAACAGGACAAGGTGGCTGAAGCTCACTGACCCATTCAACATACCTCCAAAGTCTCAGGAACTAATCCTTGCTAGTGTGAGGAGGAGTTAAGTTTTCATTCTCCACAACACAGAAACAAAGGGCAGAAAACAAAAAGGAAACAATGTGGAAAAATAACAGAATAGGTTCAGAAAAATAAGAAGTTTCAGCAGCTTGCCCTCCACATCTTTCCAGCACTGCTGCTGCATACTCTGCAGCTCTCCCAGAATCTGAAAAGCCTTGCAATCGAGATGAAAACTACTTGCTTGCAGCTCTGTCTAGTCCACTCCCACAGGCAGTGCTAGCTGAGTTCTCGTTTATGTTACAGAGCTACAAACCATCTAGTTTAAAAGGTCCAAACTGAATGGACATTCACCATGTTAAAGGAAGAGATGAAGACAACTTACTAAGTGCAAGAATAACCACCTTCTAATGGGGATCTGTAACAGTCACAGTACCTGTCCTGTCCTGCTGAAGTAGGGTGTGTGTGATCATTAAAGGCCTCCAAGTCACCTGGCTTTGCTCAAAGATTTACCTTCAGGAAGACTAACTCCATTACAGGACTTCTTCACTAGGCACACGTTGTACACGCCACTTGTAACCAGCCGCTTGCTCCTGCTTGCCACTGAGTGACACAGTGAAAGTGCCACTGAAATGCACTCGGGTGCCCGATGAAGCAGTGCCACAGGTCAGGTTGCCCCACTCATTATCCCATCAGTGAGTTAAAGCTGAAAACATTGCTATGCTTTTTGTATCAGTCACCAAGCCCATCCGAGGATGAAATATCCACTCGTGTGATTTTCTCTTTAAAGTACATCACAATTCATGATTAGAACATGCAGAAATAAGTGCTGGGAAATTAAAGCTATTTAACTTTTATGATGCAAACTGTTACACTTTATTCCTTTTACCTCTGTTTGGCTTCTTAACCCATATATCCTTGCTCAGCCAAGTCCCAGAGCTGTCAGTGCCTGCAGAGTCAAAGCTTTAGGGAAACAGCCCCAATGATAAGCTCCAACTCCCATAATTTTAATAAACACCCCACCCCTGCTGTTTCAAATGACAATGGCAACAATCGCTCACCATTTGACTTGTTTCCCTCCCATGATCCCACTTTAACCTTTCGCCTCACAGGATCCGTTTCCTGGGGAGCCTCAGGATGCTGGCTACAGACATGCCTCGTCCCTCCACCAGCTCAGAAATTCAGCGCAGAAGATGCCAGCTCCTGTCAAACTACCGGAGGAATATTTGCCAATCTTCACGTTAGCTTGAAAAGATTCACGGCCAAAAAAAACTCAGGGTCTTTGCAAGAAGCCACCTGATGGCAGATCAGCAGTCCCTGTGCACAGATTTGCTTCCAGAGCCAGGGGAATTCTGCAGCCCAGGTTTTGCTTTTGCTGATTTTCCTCTCGGGTTATTTGTCTCTTGCTGCTGCATTTTGGTCAGCCGCACACCCAGTTGTTTGCATCACCCGGACTGATCTGGATTGCCGGTGGCATTTCTCAGCCCATTCTGCCCTCTTCAGATTCCCAGCACCTGCTGCAGATGCCAACCAAGCGCCGAGAGACGCTGCAAGCAGTAGGTTCCCTGCTCTTCCAGGCTTGGATGCTGCCTCGGAAGACGGCATGCAGCACTTCTCAGCCCTCTGCACGGCTTCTTCTTGCTGCTATCTCCAGCTCCCTCTCCCTCCTGCTGTCACACAGGCTGTGCCTTTTCTCCGAGCAGCCTGGCTCGGCGTGGGGGAGGGAAGGAAAGCTGGTGGAAGGGGAGGAGAGAGGGAGGAGGGATGCGTGAGGGGCTCGCTGGCCTGGGAATCAGGCTGATTTGGGGAAATTTTCCATGAATCATTTCTATTGCCTTTGCTGATTAGAGCTGCTGTCCCTGGAAATCTGCTCTTCAAGCTGTGAGCTCTCCAAAGTGTTACTGCTGGTGCCAGGCCGGAGATGCTGCCCTGGGACGGATCCAGCAGCAGCACCATGAGATGGAGGGGTGGCTGCTGCTGCCACAGAGCAGGGGCTTCTTTATGTGGCTCACAGCTAAGCTAGCACATTCCTGGCTATAAGGGAAGAGAAACAAGCATCTTGTTTTCATCGCCAAGCCTGGTGTCTGCAGAGGACAGCCCCAGGAGCTGGAGGTCGGGTTGCTCCCAGTTTCTGTTGGCAGATCACCAGCCGAAGCTAAGAGCAAGCCCAGTCCTTGTGAGCACCAAGGAGCCAAAGCAAAATACAGAATATTGCTTCTGTTGAGCCTTATTTCTGAGCACCAGGCAGTGCCTGGTGCCCTGTAACAGGACAACGTATTCCCGATTTCGTAAGGCTCAGTATAAATAGATTCTTCCCCACTTGGCAGTTCCTCCCGCAATTCAGCGGCCAACCTCTGTGTTTGCAATTGCTGTGCTTCTGGTTAACAGCATCGGATGCTTTTTCACCACAAAAGCCCCAATCTGTTCTCTCCTTGCTCATACATAAGTGCTCTGACTGGAGGCTACAGAAAAAGTTCTCCTGCCTGGCAGCCTGGAGCTGTTCCCCAGCTGAGCACTGCATGCAAAAAAAAAAAACAAACAAAAAAAACAAAAACCAGTATCATTACCCCAGCCCTCAAAGCTATGGTCTAACCCTTTGAGGACAGAACCAGCACCTTGTGCATCCCTCCCAGTCTCTCTCCTGGGCCTTGCTGCTGCTAGAGACAATGCTGTTTCCAACCCACATCCCCAAGGTAGCAAATCCACACGCTGGATGGGGAATATTCCCACTCTCAAGATATTGCGATTAAAATTTAATCATGTCTCACTGCATATTCCCAGCTTTAATTAAAATTGTTTTAGCTCCAGCTTGATGCAATCTCTGATCATTTCCTGTTGAGCTCGCAGTGGCTGACTGTGCATCCCCATAGCACAGGATTAGCAGAGCTCTAGGAGAGGAAAAATAACGGGCAGGCTGCAAAGGCTCGGGGCTCCGTTCTGCTCCTGATCTATATGCGCACAGAGTGGATCAAAAACGATCTTGGGCTTTCAAGATCCATAATTCCAGATAAAAAGCAGCTCCCATCAATGAAATTAACCAACATAAAGACTGTTTGTCTGCTTTTTTCCTTACTTATTCCCGAGCCCCACATACTTAGCTTTTCTAGAATTAGAGCACAGTAAAGCTTTGCCAAGCACTTCAGCCCTCGCTATTTCGGCCCTGGGCCTCTATCCACCCACATCAACTCACATCTGGAACACCTACAATATGAACCGTGCTCCAACGTGAAGTTGTGCTATTTCACCCTGGAAAACAAAACCGTTTTTATAAGCTGCAAGGAGAAACAGACTAAAAAATAGAATAATTCTTACTGAAAAAGATAAATCAAGATAACTCACTGTAGATTTTTTCAACTACATCGTGGAACATGTTCTGAATTCACATTAAATAGAAAATTGTGGAAGTTAATTATTACATAAAGGCTCTTACTGTGTTATTGCCCTATCAGGGATAGTATCACTATTACCATATGGCAAGAAAACTCATGGCATTGTATGAGAAAAAACAAAGCAATGTAGGATGTGCACATAAAGTTTCATTCACCAGCAAAATGGAGTCACAAACAGATAAACAACTGTTGTCCAACAATACCTGATAGGGTAGGAAAGTACCTGTAAAATAGGCTACCTTAACCCGAACAAGGAGTGGAGGGAGGCAGCAGGTGTCACTCACTGTCCTACTGAGATCACAGTTCAAGAATCAACAAAGTCCTGTGACATTCATCAGCCATTAAATTGTGTGGCCAGGACCAGAATTTTTCCATCCTCCCTCGAATGACAGCTTCAAAGTCCACTCTCTACTGACATCATGTGGAGGCAGTGGTCCAGTACTGGCTCACATGGAGTTTCCACACCCATCCAAATGTTTATGTCTGTATTTAAAGCAGACCTCACGCTGATACAGCAAATTTTGAGCACAAGTACAAACTATTCTGGTTTTTTTTTGTTTGTTTGTTTGTTTTTTTCCTTCCATCTAATCTGTTGAACTAAGTGACACTAATGCTTAGGTACTCAGAGGCCTCCCTGCACTATGGGAGCATCAAAAGTGGCCCAAGAAATCTTGTGGAGAAATCCTGCTTGCTGAGAAACTATCAGGGCCAATCTGCCCCAAGAAAATCAACCTCCTCACTCCTGCACGAGAAGGGAAAATAAAAGTGCCCCGTTGAGGCACTTTCGAGGGATGGTCCAGGCAGGACAAGGAGGCAATGAATGAGAGCTGGTACTTACACTGGGGTTAAGAAACCGAATCGAAGATCTGCAGCCATGCCCATGCAGCTCTAAGTGTGTTCCAGAAGAGCTTAAATGGAACAAAGCATCATACCCAGAGGGAGAGCAAATATGTTCAGTCATACAGTCTTTTGTTTGCAAGCTAGTCTCTAGTTCTCCGGGGAAAAAGGGCTGTCTTTTACTCTGAATATACCCACAGTAAATCAGCTGCTACTCCACAGTACAATTTTTATTCTGCTGTCCCTTCAGCTACACTCTCTCCTATATCCATGAAAATAAAACAACATAGCCACATGTCCTCCTTCTCCTCTCACTGCTCAAGTAAATAGGGACAAGAGTTTTCATTTCTGCCCCAAAGCAAAGGGGAGTGAGAAGAGCCTGTAAGGCACCGCTGTAATGTGTTGCGACTGGCACACACTGCCCAGGTTCTCATTGCAAGTTATACTGTCTCATACTGGAAATATGTTATATCCTGCCATTCTAGCCAATCCTGGGTTCTACAGGTCCCATTTTTTAGAAACCCTCCGCTTACCCCAGCCTGACCTTGCTTAACTTGGGCAGTCAAGAATCGCAGTCAAGGCTGCAGACTGTTTATAACGCAGACCACATACTTCTCAGGATCCAAGTCCTACTTTAAAGGGCAAAGCCAACTCTCACATAAACCGTAGTGAGCTCTGACTTTTGGGACTTCACAACAGCATGCAGGAGATTTTTCAGTTACATAATTTAACGTGAAAGTCTGGGGGATAGAAGGCTAAGTGAGATACCTGTAAATCTAGAGACAATTAAAGGTGATGGATGAGGGCACGATGGCAATGAAGACACAGCTACAGATCTCCTCGAGACTGTAGGCTTGGATTAAAGACTGGTGTACTCCTGTAACTACTATTCGAATCCACATGCCTGTCACCTCCATGTGCCTGTCACCTTTAGCTGTGTGTTTCCTGATCCTATTCCCCTGGTCTCCGGGAGGGACACTTGGAGCAACTGTAACTCAGAAGTTCCTAGCTCATATCTATGTGATTGCATCATGGATGAGACCAATGTCATCTATGGAAAAAATGACAGTAAACCACTTCTCCATGCTGGTTCCCAGGGTTTCATTCTCCTGATCAGACAGGAGACTCTACACTGGGAATCCTCTTTTCTTTGAGAGCTAATCAGATCACAATGACAAAGGGCATTTTAAGGAATGCCAGACAAAGGAACACAACAGGACAAATCTGGGCAATGAAGTTCCTTACCTGGAGGAGTGGGACTCCAAGGCAATATTCTGCTGCCCTTCGTACTGCTGCACCAGTGCCCGGACACTCCAGTAGGGGTTTTCAATCTCTTCGTCCATGCTGCTGTTTCTGGAGATAAATATCACAAAATGAGTGAAGCCTCGTGAAGAAGGAGCAGGAATGCTTCTGGTCTCCAAGGAGGAGGGGAGGAAAGCTAATGAATGGAAGGCAGGAAGGGGGGAACCACTAGAAAGCTTCCCATTAAGAAAGTTCTCCCATCAGGGAGCTTCATCTCATCTTCTTGGTGTGAGGGAAATGCAAGCAACCACAAAGTCCCCTTGTAAACTCAACCCTTATTCTGTGACTAGAAAAACAGAAAAGCTCTGTGAAGGCAAGGAAAATAACAGAATCTGCACACAGAATGAGGACTGGCTTTGCTGAAGATCTCCTGACCTGATGAATTTGCAAGAGAAACCTTTAATATTTAATTTATCAACAAAATATACCATTTCGGTCTCATTTCCAAATTACTTCATGGGTAGTCCCTTGAGCCAATCTAACATGGGCAAATGACCTTCAGCTGTGTAAATGAAACCCTCAAAAGACAGCCATCTGGCTTCCATTTAACTGTCATTACTATTATAATCCACATAGCACCTTTTGCAAGTGTTAAATGTGCTTTTCAGAATTACACATTCCTTCTGTACGTGGATCATTTCCCCTCATTATCACCACAACTCCTCCACTTCCATGGAAGGATGCATCAGCTGATTAACAGCACACAACACTGCATCTGCCTACACAGCAGTAAGTGGAACATAGGGGTGAACAGCAACACAGAAAACCACTTTGTACAACAGGACCAACACCACAATTCTGGCAATAACTGCTCCCAGAGCTGTAAGTAGCACCTGTAGTTAAGACGTTTGTTTTGTTTCACTCAAAATGGGAATGTCTGCAAGTAAACAACACCAAGAGGGCACTATCCTCAGTGTGAATTAGGATAAACGAGGCAGCAGAGCTCCCTCTGGCTTAGCCAAAAAGAACTGTTCTTCTTCTGTGAACTAACGCAGGTCCAACAGTTGTTTTGCCGTAAAATCCATAGAGGACCTGGGATGCCTGCAGTTTTCATTATGAGGCATCCAGCATAGATCAGTTGTCCCTTTTGTTAGGACACCACCAATTTAGGTTTCAGTGAGGCAGAAGTGATTTTTCTCTACATGTTCACTGAATAGGAATACCCTACATCAGGAACTGTTGGGATAAAGAGACATCTACTTAAAAGGGAACGGTGTCCACCTGACAACACAACTTGACCTCTAATAATCAGGAATAAAAAATCATTACCTCTGTCTGTGCCGGAAAACATCCCGGCCAGATTGCAAGACATCTTGACGAACGTCTGCCAGAGCTGCCACCGCCCCTTGGGCCACTGCAGCAGCTGAGCGAGGCCTGTGGCTGGCAGACGACGCTGACGAGCTCTTCCCCGTCACGCCAGCAGCGCTGTGATTCATTGCTCTTCCCGAGCCCGGCTTGAAATGAGCAGCTAAGGCAAGGATCAGCCTCATGATAGATTTCAAGTTCCCATCGACAATATCTGCACGAGGCAAACAAAATCAAGGAGGGTAATGTTAACGTCAAGTCCCACCAGAGCTGCTTCTGACCAACAAGCATGAATGTAATTAAACCCAGCAGGACCGTGCCAGTAAATAAGGACTATGCAAAAAGGACTGAGTTACAGCACTCATACTTAGCTCTGCTCGTTTTGCACAGAGCAGCAAACCAACTGCCACCAACTGATTCCAAGTTTCAGTGCTTTGAACAGACTTGAGCCTTCCCTCTGCGGCCATTTCCAGCTAATAGTCCAGTTAAATGACAGCATACTATAATTACCAAAAGCTCCATGGATGTCTACAGCAGTGACTGAAGGCAACCATTGTATTGGCAGCCACTCCAATTAGCACACGGGATTTGTAGTTCTTTTTTAAAACTAAAGACCGGAGAACCAGAGAATAAGGTACCCTATTTCTTTAGTAACAGGGTACCTTAAACTGTTTGTAGCACCTTCCGAATGTTAATTAATCAGTTTTAATTATCTCACACGAGGCATTTCCCAAAACCTCTAAACCAAGAGCTTGTATTCTTCTGCTAACAAGGGTGATGCACTCCATACAGCCTGTCTCAGTATTTTCCCACCTTCCTCTCTCATCTGAAGGGCCACAGTGTCCCCTCCCAGGATCCTGTCAGAACAGGATCAGGGGCAATTTTCTACCTCAAATCCTCCTTCCCACCCCCCGCCCCAATCCCTGTGATACATGATTAAACTATGCCATAAATATGTGATTTTGCATATTGGGTTTTCTCCCTATTTGCAGGCGATTGGATAGAGCATCAGAGGTTGCCAGCAGACCAGAAATATTTTTCCTGTGGCTCACTCCACATTAACAGGTTTACGTCCTTTAAATGAGAGATTTTAAGTCTGTATCCCCTGTTACACCATCACTTGGTCTTCTCATTGCTCAATGAAAGAGGAAAAGGCACTTTGGTAGCAGCACAGTGCACAAGAACAAAAACCAGTCGAGAATACAGTATCACGCAACCCAGAACCTGTTACTAAGCCACAGGGGAGGGAGGGGAAAAAACAACCTCCCCACAAAATAACACATTATCTGTTTCTGTTTGATATGAGGCAAAAATAGAACTGGGTGTTCAACATGTTGAATTATATGTGTCATCTGCCAGGGGCAAGTACCTTTTGCTGATGTCTGATGCATGCGGATCTTTTTTGACGCCACGAACTGTAAGACTTTCTCCACATTTTCCCTCATCTCCTGCTGGCTGGTAGGGTTGACCTGGACGCCATTCAACTTCTCACCAGCTAAAGAAGTGAAAAGAAATTTATTAGAGGGGATAGTGCTTAGTGCTGCCTCAGGAACTGCTGTAGCTGTGGGGGTCAACTTTATGTCTTGTCAGACTGTGAGGAGACATGCATGATTTCTTGTCCTGCTTAAGATACTCAATACTAGGAATAACTATATTGGAGGCAGACCTTGCAGTATATTGTCTGAAAAGGGGCATTTTTATGCATACTTCATTATTTTATGATTACTCCTGAGTCACTGTGACCTTCTGTGTGGAAATATTAGACTCTTTTGCTGAGAAACAGACAGCATTATCCCCCAGAGCTGCTGCTGCTCTCTCTTCTTATAAATATCAGCATCTCAGCAAGCAGTTCACTCTTCCATAAATGCCATGCACTAACACCATTCCTCGACATGGCAAATCCTTTCATGACTCCATTCCAGCCTTGTGGGGGTTAACACGGTCCCTGATCAGTTCTGGCGTCTCTGCCACAGGTTACCTTAGAGACCACATACACAGTTCAAAAGGTCTGCAATGTGGCTGCATTGTAACTGACTGCTAACACATATGGACCCAATAGAATTGCCTTTATGATTTGCTTTATGATTGTTTTCTTTTAACATGAGCCCTCCCCCAAGCTCTGATGCTCATTAACGTCCGCCAGTCTGCCTGACAGATGTCGGAGCCAAGGCCAGCTTTTTACACAAGATCTAAAACTGCACAATGAAAAACAGTGCCATATGGCATTACTGACCTACAATCTCAATAAGTGAGGCAAGGATGACTCCATCTCTGAGATCCTGTCTCAAGTCCTGGACTGGCTTTATTGTTGGCTTCTTCTTCAGCTGGGAATTCACCCAGGCCACATATGCCTGTAGCTGTTGCTGAAAATGGAAAAGAAACCAAAATGTTTGCACATCATTGCCTTTTCAGGGGGAAGTTGCATAGCTCTTACTTTACTCTCTCTCTTTGCAGATCTCACTGTCTTTTGCCTTTGAAAACAAAGGAATGGTCTCATCCCCGAAGCCTGCTGAGCACGGACTTGACATCACCGCACACTGTGGTGCAGCTCACTCTGTGCCAGGACAGGACGAGCAGGCAGGCAGCACGACATTGCCAGAACAGGGTCACTCACAGCATTTAGGGTCCTACCCCCTGTGTTTTTTTCCCCTCCAGGTATCTAGAAAGCAGAAAACCCACAACGCAGAAGCAAGAAAACCGGTACTACTTCCTATTAAACTGCAATCTATCACAAGAAACAACTGGGACAGATTTCATAGAAAGGAGCCTGCCTCCTTTGCACACCCAGCATGGCTTATTTGAAATAACCCATGGAGTAGGAAGGGTCACCCTGTTGTACAGCCCATTTCTTCCATTGCCTAGGAGCTGCATGGGCATTTCTAATACACTGCTCTCCATTTCTGTACAGGGCCCTGTACCCCTCAAAATGACTTGACTCAGCACCTGCAGGACCTAACATCAAAGAGCATCATCCTTGCAGCAGGTCGTAGCCCCACAGAGCTGTGAGTGCTGCCACAAGGGGAAGAAATTCAGGATGCTGGTCAGTGTTGGGACCTGTCTGGCACATGCAGCTAAACAGAAATGAGCAGATTCACAACTTCTTCCTTTCCACCCCACCCCCTAGCACCCCAATGGCTAGCAGGAGCCTTGGTGACACTGAAATCCCTTTGGGCAGGGCTGGAGTGACACATGGAAGGTAAACAAACTGATCCATTTATGGGATTACCTGCTGTTTCACTAAGCTTCCCGTTATTCTGCCCATGCAGCAGGTTTTAAGACCTCATTCCATATTATCTCAGCAATGCCAGAGTTTATGCTTTTACGGCCCATCAAAGTCACAATCTGATCACAGCTTCACTCGTAATTATCCTGGCATGGGAAATCCAACATTAACCACGCCACGGTTCGGTCTGCTGGTTCAGAAAGATGCCTGCACAAACATTCAGCCCATCCTGCTTACTCAGCGGAGCTGGAAAGCAGGACACGAGCTTGGGGGCCTGCCTGATGGCTTTTGGAAAACAAAGAGGAAAAAAAAAAAGCAGAAGTGGCAGAGCTTGCTGGAGCAGACTTGGCCTGACACGTGGATGGGGTCTGCGCACTCTCCTTTGCCTGTAATGGTAACAACACATGTTAGTTTTGCCTGCCCTCTTTCAGAGGTTTTTATTTGCTGCTTAAGCTAACTGGGGACTGCAAAGAGTCCACAAGTCGTGGCTTCTCTCTCCTGTACAAGCTCATGATGCTGTGCTTATTTCCAGAACTGCACTGATAACTCCTGCCAAACTGCAAGAAGCCCCTCTGCTGCTCACAGCTCAAATGTACCTGATGGTGGCGGCAGTGAGATCCAGCCTCACAGCAGCCCAATTCCACAGCCAGAGGCCACAAGCCTTCAATTACCCATATTCAGTAAAGCTTTAATTAATTTAAGCAAGTTCCAGTAGAAATAAAAAGGTGGGTTTGCTTACAGTAACACAGCACCATTACAAAAACACCTAGATTCAATAATAATGATGTATTAAATAAGGCTGCATGAAAATTGCATCTGAAGTCTATGTAATTGAGGGAAATAATCCCTTAAACTGTTTACTATCCTGCTGTCATTTTTCAAATTATTTTATGAAGTTCTGAACCAGGCTGTTATACTGTAGTAATTCCACAAGGGCACAGTCCCTTCCAGCCTACAGAAAGCTCATGATTCTATATGAGTCTATATGGTTCTTCCATTCAGGCACCTCCCTTTTCACTCAAAGGGAAAAAAAAAAAACAACTCACTCACTAAGCAGTTGGCTTTCTTTTTATCTTCTCTCAGCATTCTTCATGTACTCATAAAAAAAAAAATAAAATAAAATCATTCTGGCAATCTTTTAGTCTCCGTTTCTTAAAAGCGTAAGAATGATATTGTTATTATTAAAACAAATAAAAAAAACAACAACACACTCCTAATGCCCAGTGCATTTACACTTTAAACAATGCCTGTTAAAAAGGAGATTTTGAGGCACTGGAATATGGATGTCATGGTCACAACGGAGAGAATTTCACACCATAGCTGCTGTAATGCTGTAGACTTACATTTTGTTAGCGGTGTAATTTTTTTTTCCACTAAAGCATAAGATTTTCCTGCGTAAGTTCAGACAGTTGGACTGAGCAGCATTTCCCGATTTTCTGTCCAAAAACTGGAAAAGCTAACGGCTTTACCAAGAGTCTTAGGTTGCTGCAAAGCAATTCTGGAAAGTAATCCAGCTATCTTCCAGCACGTAATAAGCAAAACTGAGATTTGCTACGATCTGTTGTGCCAAGAGAACAGCAACCCTACAGAGCCTCTTCCACCACCCCCCAAAATACTCCCCAGGCTGTGCTCATCAGCTGCCTACACAGATGCTCACGCCAAAAGCAGATGCCCCACCGCAATTTGCTGCCGCAGGCACTGCAGCTCAGGCAACATGTGCCCCATCCAGCCTCACATGGGCCTGAGCTCCTGAGCTGCGGACTCCCAGAGGGAAGAAAATGAGGCTGGGAATGAGGAAGGAGGTGGGCAACGCAACTGAAAGCATTCCTCCTTTCTTTATCCAAGACTGTGGTCCCTGTTCCTCCACCCAGGCTTTCACACCACTTCCTGACAACAAAGCAGGCTATTATATTTTGTGCATTCTGAGTAATTAACAACAAGAGGTGCTAATCCCGGAGGCAGGACAAGCAGAGCACACCCCAGACCAGGTGAAGGATGCAGAGTGAGTCTCTGTGGCTGGACCCAGTCCCCCAGAGCTGTTCAGGTCCCTCGCTCTGACACTTGCTCACATTCTTAGTGCTACTCCTGTTTAGCTTTTGCCTTGCTAGTTGAGGGAAAAGGTCCCGCAGAACCCATTACACCAATTCCTGGGATGCTCTAACTGTGGAATGCAGCTTCCTACAAAGCTCCACACTGCACAGGATTTTACAACCCCAAGAACTTCCCCTGGCTGGGTTGTAGTCAGGCCTGGCTGACAGCTACATCCAAGAGCAATCAGAGAGAAAATGATTTTTCTGCCTAGCTCGTCCCTTACCTTTCCCTGAATAATTCTTCCTTCAGCCACTGACCTCTCAGGAGTTTTCTGCTTCTGCCCTGCATTTTGGACTGAGCTTCTGTTCAGCTAAATCCCAGGCTTAAGGGAGCAGACACTAAGCTCTGGCCCTACAGCAATATTTCATTTAAAACCAGACTTTTCAGAGGAAAAACGTATCAGCCTAGTCTACGATTTACTATACAGAGCAGAGGTTATTAGGATTATGGTGGAGTTAAGCTTAATCCTATTTATATTAACGCAGCTTTGCACTCCAAAAAAAGGCCACGTTTGCCTGTACCATGGAGCTGGAAGAGCAGCTCCTCACCTCACTGAGCCCTTACCTGAAAGAATTTGGAGCCTGGATTGCTTCATCTCCCAGGCAGATCACTGCTTGCATCTACGTTGCTGCAAGCCCTAGGGGAATTCTTAGAGCAGGAGAGATTTTAAAGCAAGGTACTAGAGGTCACCCCCAGCTGTAAGGCATTCAACAACTTGCAGGTACTTCTGCTAGCAAATTACAGGTTAGCACTCTCATGCCTTTCAGCAAATATGCTTCTCAGAGCAGGAGCCCACTTCAGATCACTTATCCAGCCCGGCCCCTGAAGAAGTGCCTCAGCCCTACTGTGCTCATGGGAAAGGAGATGAAGAGGTCAGGAGCAAACATCTCTGTGCTTTGTATCGACAGCCAGTGATAATGCTGCCTTCAGGAGGAAAACACCCTTCCAGGGTCAGCCCTTCTTCTAACAGGCTGACTGATAATTCAGTTAAGTGTCATTAAGCAAAGTTGTCCACAGGTGGAAGAAAAGCAGCAGCTCCATTGCAAACCTCCTGCCAGCTCTTGGTGTCCTTGCTATTCTCATTTAACTGCTGGGATTCACCACCTTTTCTGCTCACAGCTGACAAATCTGAATCGATTCTTATTGTTGGATTTAGGGACTGCCTGGCAGAATAAAGTCTCTCTTAATCTTTACTCTGCTCTTCCTTTGTGCCCCGTGGACGCTGCCCAAACACCAAATCTAACAAGGTCAATAATAAACCTCATGCTATGAGGTTGGTCCCAGAATGAAAGGCATTTACTATCCTGTCTGTTTAGGGCACTGAACCAAAAGTCTGCATCAACAGAGCTCAAGGGGTGGCCTAATTACATCAGGATGTGATTTTAAGGCCTTGTATAATTTCTAAGCTTTCTGACATTACCTTAATTAGATGAGGTCTGTAATTTGCCATCCAGTGCCCCTCCAGTTTAAGGTTTTTTTTTTGCTTTGGTTTGAGAAGGCCTTTGTAGAAGCAGATAATAAAAACTTAAAAGCAAAGAAAATGATGTTTCTCTCTGCTCTCAAAGCCAGCAAAGATTTTTGTTTTGTTTTGTTTTCCCTCAAAATCACTGCTTGATTCAGGCTGTTAAATGTATTGAGAGAGCCCCTGATGTATCCAACAGTAAAATGCACCTCGTTATGGACAGGGTAATGCCAGAAGGACTGTGTGTACCAACAGGACTCCTTTTCATAAAACTCTCACTTTAAAGCAGGAGATCTAATTTATTTCAAAATAACTTTTGGCCCAATGTGCACTTTCCAAATCTTCTATGAATAGTCTGTCTCAAGCACAGAAGACGCCTCAGTATGGCCACACAGTTCGGAAAAAGAGGCACCCATGCAGGCTGGTGCACACCAGGAGACAGAAATACCTTGTGAGCTGCAAAAGACCAGGAGCTCCTTAACCCTTCACCTTCATCTTAGGGAAAACATGGACATTTCCAACATCCTAACGTCTGGACAAGGGCTGTTCACAGATTTGCTGAGATCCAGAAAGAAAGATTATGCTGAAGTCTTGCTGAAATTCTAGCCAGCACGTTTCCCCTAACTTCAAAGGTCACTTCCAAACACTCAGCAGCACAAACATTTGGGAGGAGCAGCCCAACGGAGCCCTTAATCCCCAGTATGTTCTAGGCACACTCTTGGATTTTGCTTGTTTTAACATAAACCATTTATTTGGTTCAGTGAATTCAGTGAATTTTCCTCAAGCACCAGCCATCTGTTTCTCGAGCCAGGTTCAAGAACACAAAGACCAGTCTTCTGCTCTCTGATCTCTGTGCTCAGTCAATATTTTTGAAACCAGTGCCTCTGACTGCCATTCATCAGCTGTTCAGGTTGGGCTCAATACTTCAGAAAGCAAGTGCCTGCAACAGAAGCCATTGGCCACATCTTTAGAAATGCTTTAGAGATATTCCTGGCATGCTACGTGTTTGGAACAAATATAAGGAGTTTTAAATCCCACCCTCTGAACACTGATCTTGCACAGGAACTGCTTCTGCCCTTCATTCGAAGTGTCAGAATTGAGAAAACACCATCTGAAAACTCCTCTCCAGAGGGAAGAGCACAGGAGTTTTTGCTCAAATCCTGGCGGTACGGCTGGGTTGAAATGACAGCAGCCTTTGGCATCTTGACTAAACTACCACCTATTGATCCTGGGAGGGGAATAAGTGACTGGGCTATTAGGAGAGAAGCTCACTGGCAGGCTTTCAGATGCCAGCTCAAGTACTGACAGTCTGTGAATGGTGAAGTTTTGAGCTGAAGCTGTATTTCATGCATTGCCCGAATGCCAACAACAGCAAGAATTTCCAGAGAGCCCAGAGATCCATCAGGACACATCATTTTTGACTGCGAAGTTTTCCAGACCTTTTCTGGTCCTTCACCCATTAAGAAGGAGAGCTTGGGTGTTAGACAGCAAGGCCCATTTCCATTCTAACACCCTAAATTCTTTCTGCTGTTTTGATCTGTATTTCCTATTGCACAGCCACACAGCTGTTGTGCTCCATTCCAGAAACATGATTTTCAGTACAGGATGAAGCAATTCTTATGAGTGCCTGTATACACTGGTATTTTATTCAGCTAATGTTGCATTTTAGAATCCATTTGGAAACTGCTTAGTAGATGGAAATGGAAGATCTCTTTAAAGAGCTCCCGGTGCCAGCAGCACCGCTCCCCTCTGAAGGACAGTTACACTCAGTAGTTGGTTGCACCTAGTAGTAACAACTCACCTTGAGGCTCCTCCTAGGAAACTGAGCCTAGGCAGGCAAGCAGCGAGAAATGCATGTCTGACAGCTTTTTATCTCTGTGGAACCAAAGAGTTATTTAATTTGTGCAGAACAAACACCTGATGACTCCATTTTCCCTCGTAATGTAAGCAACCTTGTCCTTCCATTGATCTGTTGCCAGGACGTATCCTTGCCGTCACGCAGCGATCTCACTGTGACCCATCTGCCAGATGGGGGTATTTCTGTGAGTGGCATCCGAGTATGATTTCTTCAAGCAGTAATTTTGCCTGTCATTCCCATAACACCACACACAAGCATTCTCCTTGTAATTAATCTGTTTTTTTTACGTCCTTTAACTCCAATCTCCTGTTTATAAAAATCCTGGGGTTACTCACTGTACTGTCCACACCCGCAGTGGCCATTCTGAGCACTCTTTTTGTGTTCAGAAACCTGAAGATGGTATCCATTGATTTAAACAAATTCACTAGCACTGCAGGCAGCAACTACTCCAGACGTCTACCGGGTGGGAAGCCTTGTAAATTTAATCTGTCTAGGATGCATTCCCCTTAATCAACAGCCAGACACCCACAGCTCAGAATGGCACTGCCATTCAAAGCCACACTGCTGCTTTAGGAATCATTTCTGGCACTTTTGCAGGATGTTTTAGTGCCTCTCTATTTTCCCCAATATGGTGTTTTGAGGCGATTTTCTATTTAAGCAGTGTTTCCAATCAGGCAGACATGCAAAGAGCTGAGCCACATGAGCTCTTTTACTGTAAACTGCCAGTACCACGGAGCACATGATTCACCTGGAATTATCAAATGGTTCCACTGCACCCAAATAAAGCCTAAGGTTTGTCAAAACAAGCTACCCTGAGACATCCCCTGATTCTTCAGGAGAGAAAAAGGAGCTTTGTTCCTTCTTTAGCTGTGTGCAGTCACTAGCCCTGTACAGACAGGGGAAAGGAGCTTGGTGAAGAGACTGGGCACGCAGCGTGACCGAGCGGTGCTTTTTGCAGGCAGGAACCCTTCATACAGAGAAGGGGAAGAGGCACACACTGAGGATTCCTGGTCCAGGATAAAAGGCACTAAAACCAAACAACCAAAGCACAACCTGGCTTAAACATACAGTGAACCTCAGGCAGGGACCGAACCCTAACTGCTCAAGCCCTAACTGTGATAAAAATGTTTCCCTTGTTGGCAGTCCTGTTGGAGACAACCTGGATGAGTGAGACAGGAGTCCAAACAGCCCTCTTCATAGCGAATCCTATTAGCTAAAAATAGCAGTCATTGCAAGGAGAGGGTGAGTGCAAGTTTCTACTGCTAGGATCCCAGTTGCAGAGCCATTTTTAACAGAGATCAAGCATGTTACACCAAGGAGAACAGAATGGCTGCCAGAACAAGACAGCAGCCACTCTAGAGTGCCAGAAAATTACTTCAACCAGGAAAGCAAAGCAAAGCCCAGGTCACTTCTCACAGCAAGGATTCCGGTCTCACAGACAGGACACTACCTAATGACCTCAAGTGAGCTGAACAGCGAGGAGAGAGGCTGCGTGTGCAGGAAATGCAGGGAATACCCACTGCAGGGGACACTGAGCTGCAAACCCACCGCTTAGTGAGCACTCAGGCCCTGTGCAGCCTACCTGGGAGCAAGCACAGACCCCTGCTCACACTGCATCGCCTCCTGCGCTCGTACTGCTGGCGACCGGCGGTCCTCCTGGCGCAAGATGTGCAGGCATTTCCCACGTAGACAGAGCCAACCTTGTACTTCACTTTGCTGCTGGTGGGAAACCCTGAGCTCAAATTAACCTCTTGCCTGGGCTCTGGGAAACTGAGCCAGACCTAGGCCTGGTGCTCAGTGCAGACTGGGGGGCACAGATTCCTGTTTCAAATGACTCCTGGCACACAAACAGCTTCTGACTAAATCCACCAGAGGAAATGACCTTCCAGCTTCAAAAAGAGAAGGCAGGTAATTGTTAAAATACAGCCACATTAACATCTTGGAGCTGTCAGGCCCGTTTCTGACACATTTCTGCGTGCCCCATCTGTCTTAATGAACTGCAGGAGTGTGAGCAGATATCTCAAACAAACATTGCCTCAATGAGCAAGAGCAAGCTGAGGCCACAATGACATGGTGACCGCAGAGGAGCCCCTGCCTCCTGGGGTTTCCTTGCATTATAAACTGCAGCTTTTAGCAGCCAAACATTCCCATGACACCATCCAGCTGTGGGATTGAATTATTTAGCTGTCTCAGAGCAATGTAAGTCTCTATAAACAGCAGGGAAACACCTTTGAGGCAGGATAGGCTGTTAATGAGAGTGGGACGGGAGCTGTGTGATGCCTCAGGGGAGTTCACTGCATTTCAATATTAAACAAAACTCATCCCTCTTTAGACGTCTGTAGATGACACTCTCTGCAACCTGTTTTGGCACAGGGACTCTGAAAGGGAAGGAAATACACTGCCCTGAACTTGCAGTTTACTGGGGCCCGTTAGCAATCCGTGATTATGTTCATCATGGAGAAAGCATCAGTCTAAGAAGTGATCTGTGAAGCAGAACAGGCATTAGCTGCAGAAGGGACAACTGCACTGCATTCTCCATCCCTGGTCATGACATAATAAGGCTCCTAACCAGCAGGATGGATGGAGAGGGAAGAGTGCAAAGAAGCAAGAAACTTGCCTGTCGCATCGTGGCTGCTGGAGAACTTTCCAGGCATGGATTATTTACCAAACGTGCAAGACAGAGATATACAATCAATATCCCCAGAGAAACTGGCACTATACTTAGCCTCCAGGTTCTAAGCGTGTTCAGGGCTGAGCTCTGCACAAACACGTAGGAGCTTGCTATTTACTTACTCGCTCATGTATGTGAATTTCTTATAAACAGATTTGGAAAATACGTCCTTGTATTCCGAGGTAGCTAGCCACCCAAAGAGCCCCCTGGCCAGAAAAGATGCTCTATCAAAAGAACAACAGGCACCGAGTTAGTGAGGCAATTCCTGCAATACCTCACTGGGTGAAATTAAGCCTGGGCATGAGAGTGAACGTCAGTTTATATGGTTTTTATGGTAGGAGAGGGGCTTTTATTCCCACAGCTGGGTGGCATATGGGTAAAACCACTCTGAACTGGGCTAGCATTGTGTGTAAAATTGTACTTTACGCCCATTATTAACACACAGGTTACTACTAGCTTAGACCAGGGAAAGATCTGCTGCCCTCGAGAACAAGAAGTGTAAGGCTCTACAACTTGAGCTAAAACAACACCTTTGCTAGCTAAAAATGAGACTGAGACAGTGTGGAGGAGGGGATGAGTATTTACATGGCCAGGCAGCACAATCAGAGGAGACCTGTGGCTGGCGTGAAGCTCAAGTTTCATGCCCGGTCTGTGCTCCCCTTGCTGGCTGGCGGTGTTAAGCCCAGGAGGGATGTGCAGGTTCTGTAGAGAATGGAGCGTGGGGGCAGAACAGGGAGGTGGGGTCTGGGCCATGAAAGGATGAGGAACCACTAAGAACAGAAACAAAGCAGGATATGCACTCTAGGAAAGAATAAAACGTACCAAGAGACCATCCCTGGCACCAGGTAAGAGAGGAAATAGCACTTGCTGTTGGGTTTCTGAACAAGCCCCCACAACGTTCTTTCCTCCCCAGTTTACAGAGGGGCAGTCGTGCTCCAGCATGGTCTGCATGATGAATGCAGACCTGGCATTTAGCACTCAGTTTGGTTGGACTCTCTGTAGACTAACTTCTTGTGCACCCTAAAAAGGGAAGTCGGCAGCAATCTGCCCTCCCCATTCAGTCACAGGATTCCCATCTCATGAATTTCTTGCTAGTTCTCACTCCTTATGATTTATCTGTCTCCCTGACACTAGAATAATCCAATAAAGAACACTTGAAAAATAATATTTTCCTGACCAAGACAAATTTCAGTCCCCCAGTAATATAATCTACAGAAGAGGATGGAAAAAAAAACAACAAACCATCCTGCTCTTTGTCAGCCTCTCCCAAGAACTGTGTGCCCACTTAGCAGATTTACAGGCTTCCTAACAGCCCTCAAACATACAGACTTCATATGCTCAAGAAAGGAATCCATTATGTAAAATAAACCATTCTCCATAGCTCGCTGCAATTTATATTTATTTTCTGCTACAAAAGCAAAAGCTCTGCAAAGAAAATAAGAACTCCAAGCTAAAACCACCAGGTGTAAACCAGCCACAAACTCTTCAGAACTATTGCTGCTTTGCAGACCCCCAGCTGAGCTGCACCCTATTCCCTCCTGCTAGAAAACAGCTCTGCCCCCTCCCCAGCCCCAAAATCTTGCTCGTTTTTCTCCTTTTCTGCTCCAAAAAGCGCTGGGGGACATAGCAGCCCTTAAGAGATGCTGCACAAAAGCACGCTGCCTTACCCCGGGAAGGTCTGCGTGAGATCTGGGACATGCATTTACCTCCGTGAAGCCCTCCTGCAGAATATCCAGCAAATTCCCCCTGGCCAAGCAGGCGAGCATTCTCCACGAGCCCGCCGACGGGCGAGGGTCTCAGAGGACACAGGGCAGATCCTTGGGCTCTGGGCACGACCTCTTCTCCGCCTCCCAAAGACAAAGAGTTGGAGCTCATCAGGAACTGCATTCATAGTCCCATATGTGCAGCCCGTTACTGCACACAGAGAGTTGAGCCAAAGTCAGGGCTTGCACTGGGCATGCTCGCGAGAGAGCTGCCGGGGAGCAGCGGGAGAGATGTCACACAGTTCCTATAGAAACGCTTCAGCTTACACGATGCAGGCCCTGGGCTGAGTTGGGGAAAACATCTGAAACCTATTTCCAAGCAGCCGTGCTCACACGAAACCTGCTGCGTAAAAAGAGATTTTTCAAACCCACCAAACACTGCGAGCCCTGTCCGGTGTGGGGGCAGGGAGAGAGTCAGCAAATAGCAGACGTCTTGCTCAGCTAGAAAAGCGAGAGGAAAGGCTGTATGAGCTGCCAGATTTAGCTCTCTGCAATTGCTCTGCAGCCCCGAAGAAACAGCGGCGTTTTCAGCAACCCAGCAGAGGCAGGAAGCTGCAAACCAGGCCACAAGACAGCTGCAATATTTGCACAGCACTGGGCTCTGCCCTAGCTGCGGTGGCAATGGAGTCTGGAGAAGAAATAAGACTGAAAACTTCCAAATTAGAATTAAATACGAACCTCAGCAAAGTCTCTAAATCAAAAATAACTGCATTCATTCCAGAAAGAAAGTATCGGGTATCTCTAGGCAATATCTCAAACTTCATCTCATCTTGCACAAAACACCCTGAAAAAACACAAAAAACCTCTCGGGATGGATGAAACCACCTTCTGCCAGGTGCTCCGTCTGCCAGTCCCCAGAGCAACTCAACACTATTCAGACAGAGCCTTCAGGTTTCCAAATATCTGGCCAAGCATTTCTAAGTGAGATACACACTTAAAAACAAACATGTTGTTGGTTAGTACCTCGATCCAGTTTGCTTTTGAGACTCAAAATTACTCAAAATGCCATTAATTAGATGACAGGAAACATCTATCCCTATTTTGTATAATGCAAACAAGTAGGCTCTGCCCTTGTAATTTCAAGAAAATTTCATATAAAAACTGAGTGTTTTCCCTATCAAAAAGGAAGTGACCTCATTTGAAAAACACAACAAAACATTTGGAGCCTTTTCTGTGAACGTTACAATGATATTCTTGTCTGATAATCTAAACGAAAATATATATATATATATTATCTGTTTTTCAATGCTTCATTGTAAATATACATTCATAGAAGTTTACAGGTAGCAATGCTGAGGTCATCCCTTCCCTGTAATCCTGCAATTTCTGGAACTAAAAATAAACAAACTGCAGATGTACAAAAGAGAAATCACATGTACTTGGGAAGCACAAAGGAGGTGGCAGATGGCTGTTAGGTGTTCTCTGATTGTTTTTAGAATTTGTTTTATGACTTTAATAGCAGATTAAATATTGTATGCTCACAATCCCTACAAGCTCTAGATATTTACACTCGTCCTTTGAAGAAGAGATAAACCATAGGGAGGCACAGACTTTATACTGGAGACATGACCCAAATTTGCAGGATTAAAAATAAGAATAAAGAGATAATCTGTTCAAACAGCACAGAAATACAAAGGATAAATACAAATTAATTTGTAAAATGTATTGCTTAAATCATCATAAGCCGATAGGTTGAGAAAAAGAGTTAATTGATTATGGACCTCAGTGGCATTTAGTGGAAATTTAAAAAAATATATATAATTTTTAGTCCTGAGAAGCATTTCTCAGTGATATTCCTACTGTGGAGCTTCTACCTGCTGGAGCACAGAAAAGGGCAAAGTGCTCCCATTACACAGGGCAGGTTTGGGGAAAGGCCTGCTCGCAGTGTGTTGTCCGTAAGAGATTCTGTCATCAAAGATTTTTTTCCACATGGGGATTCTTATCTCTGAAACAGAACTGCCTTGCTTTGACAACAGGAATGTCAGAGAATAGAAACTAGGCCATTTCTGATGGCTAGAGTGGTAGAGAGTGCTGGGCCATTTTTCTGTTCATTGTGGTAACATAAATTCATCTTGGGTGTCTGTGTGTGCTGAAAATACTTTTTAAAGATTAAACTCCATTTCTTCCCTCTTTGTGTTTCACTCATATTTCAAGCTACTTGTAGAAGGAATAATATTTTTCCTTCAGCTGCATAGCATCACAAAAGCTGCCTTTGAATGTTGTATTTGCAAGAAGAAAAACTAATGCTTCATAATTCTACCTTTCAAGAGTGACTTTTAACACTCACGAAGAGTAATTCCGAGATGAAGGTAAAGGGAGGCAGTGAAACGAGAAGAATCCCGGCGCCTGCTTGTCCTGGTGCGAGTGACCTTCAAAACAAACGCGCCGGGTGGCAGTTTGGTTGGTGCCACTGCCCTCTCCTGGCTGCTTTCAGCATAACCTCTGTGCTTTCGCCTGCTGAATCCTGGGCAAGGTGCACGACACAGCCCAGTTCCTGCTCCATTTCCTGTAGCTGTGAGGTGACAGCCGTCGTGTCACAGCACAACACCAGCACAAACACCTGAGCCTTCCCTCAAGCTCTCTATGCAAGGATTTTAAAGCACTTTATCAACATTCACTGATTATTTACCTTATCAGTGCTTGAGAACAAGAGAAGAATCAACAGCCACAGCTGAGCTCTTGCTAATAATAATTTAGTTGGGGAAATAAGAGTGAGGTTCAAGACAAAGCTTGTGCAGCCACGACTGCAGGAACCTGTCTAAAACAACTAATGCTTTCGTGTCACTGAGTGCTCTCTCCCAGCCTCCCATTAAGCATCCCAAACAATGCTCAGGCACAAAAAATACTCCAGGGAACTCACGGACGATGCAGCAGGCTGTGATGTGTGATGGGGCACCACATCCACTGGAGTTCCCATGCTGGGTGCCACAGCTCAGTGCCAGGAGGAACGTAGCAGCAGTGCTCCTCCCCCCTTGAAGCAAACATATTAAGAACAAAGAATTTTCTTAGAGGGAAACAGACTTAGCAATGCAATGCCTGAATATAGCCAACAGAAAGGAGGAAAGTTTCCCCCTTTTATTACTGCCTGAAAAAAAATATATATTTAAGGGCTACTATCTTAGGGAAAAATATACATTTTCATATTTTGTTCCACATGTAAAGGATGTACATGGGGCAGAATTCCTCTGAAACGTTATGTAGAAAAGATTGCTGATTACATTAGCTCATAGTGCACATAGGGTCTAATTATCTTCTGCATTTGTGCAAGGAGAATCCAAATTCCTTTGTGTCAAATATTCAGGGTATTATTTGATTCAGTGTTAAACGACCCTGACAGCAAACACTCGTAAGTAACTTTAGGAAACAATTCCCCAAACTGACATTTATATTTGGGATTTTGGGGGTAATCTGTATTTTTTTTTTGCTTTGTCTTCTTTTGGGATTCTGGAGAAATGTCTGGTGAAAGGAGAGGTGGGGGAGTTTGGACGAGCTACCAGAATGGAAAACGGTGAGACTCCTTAAGAGACACCCCACGAGAAAGACCCCATGAAAGACTTTCATGGGGAAAGAAATGGCACAGCAGTGGCAAATGCGATATTTAAAGATGTTTTAAAGGCATATAACCTGTAGGCCGATGGCTTCTGCTGTCTCTGGCGTGTCCAGGGCTGCAGGTCAGGGGTCTGAAGGCTGCCGGAGCCCAGGCCTGCTGCTGCCCCTGCTGCGGGCTGGGGCTTTTGGGGTCCACCGTGCTGGCAGCAAGAGACGAGGGGGGCCCGGAGCGAGGACGGGCAACCGGGGAGGGGGCTGGAGCAGGAGCGGGGCAGGCCCGGGGACACCGGGCTGCGGGGAACGGAGGGTCCCGGGGGCTGAGGAACGCCGGGGCTGCGGTGGCACCGAGAACCGGGAGCCGAGGCCCTGCCTGCGGCCGGCCGGCTGCGGACCCGGCCCCCGCGCGTCGCCGCTGCCATGGGGACGGGAACGGGGCGGGCCGGGCCGAGGGCTCGGCCCCCGAAGGCGAGGGCGTTTCCATGGGGGCGAGGTCCCCTGTCAGCCCCAGGAACCCCCTGTCAGCCCCAGGAACCCCCTGCCACCGGGATAAAGTGCGAATTTATCAGTTCACGCTGAAAATCAAGTGTTTAATGTCCGAGGAGCACTTGATGCGTTTAACACTCGTTTAACCCCTAAACAGGCAACCTTGGGTAACACCGGGCATGTAGCTGGAATCTGTTAATATTCACTGCAAAATAAAGGCTTTTAGAAAAACCCTTACTCTAAAATACGTGATTTTCACATTTTAGAGATCCAAGGCCCTGCTTTTCCCGGTGCCACACTGGTACAAGTCGATGCTGCATGTGCAGATTTACCCCAGGCTGTGCCCAGGAGCAGACCCAGTGCTGGGCTGTCCCCAACCCCAGCTTGCCTGGTGGTGAGGAAAGCTCCAGTACCACAAAAAAAGACCCTTCACGGTGCTTGACACTGCAGTAACAGGCAGTTTCTGTCAAATTGTCTTTAAAAATGACTTGTTGGAGTCAGCACCTTCCAGAAAACCTCCCCTCTGGTGAATTATAGTCTATACTTAATAAATGTATTAAATATATATATATATTTATTCCTGCGCTGCAGAGGGCTTGGTTTGAGCTTTAACCAGTGTGCCTTTTCAGTTCTGGTACCAGCAGCTCAGTGCGAGGAGGTCCCCAGCTGCTGCTCAGCACTGGCTGGGCCTGGGGCTGTGTCCCGGGAGCCCCTCCGGTGGCTGGGCTAAGCAGGACCGAGTGCTCAGGCAGTCCCGTGTCCCCTAAATTGTCCCCCCCTGCCCATTCAGTCCTCCTCACTATGGGTTTTTGTCCTTGGCACTCAGAAGAGCCAGCCCTCAAACAGCATAATACTGTGCCCATTGTAAGTGAAGGGTCTTTTGCTGCAGGCCTTGCAATAGCCGTGCAGAGGTCAGTTCAATAGCATGGGCAAAAAAAAACACAGTTCAGGCAGAAAAATAAACTGTCTCCATTATTGAAAATGGAGACAAATTTCTTCCTTCTGCAAACCTTACTCTGGCCTTTTAATAGCCCTGCTGAGGTCCACTGGATAGCACAGGCAAAAAGAGCAGAAAAATTGTAGGATTGGTCCTTAAAACACTTTCATCTTAGTACACGCTACCCGTACCAGCTTTATTTTTTGTAACGAGCAGGAACTCCTTCATGTTTTTTTTTTCTTTTTTTTTTTTTTTTTTCATATAGCTAAGCCATAATATGCAAAATGATGCATGTTTATAAAGTGTACAATGAAGTCCATTTTTCAACAATGGCAATAAACAGGTTGTTCCATGACCTGCATTTGGTTATGCAGACCATTGCTGAGGAACAGAATGTGCTAATCATTGATTTAGGGCCTGAGGACACTGCTTGGGAGCACTCTGCTACTGCCAATGGTGCAAATGTCAATCTCAATCCAGTGGCAGAAGCCTTTTGGACGGCTGCTGTACTGCATTACTGACATTATTTTAAACCCATAAATTCTCAAATGTGTATATGGGAGCTTTAGCAGAAAACACCACATGGTATGTGCTCTGCTTTACAGGGTTTTATAACTAAGGCTGACAATACAAAATAAGAAAACACGGAGAAAAAGTCCAAAGCCTTCTCTAAAGTTGGCCAGGATTCATTCCTAGTGTCTCAGGCATGCAAACAGCTACTGTGCTCTAAGGATTGGATAACTGCCCTAAATATAGGCAGTGGCTTTTAAATGGCTGCCCTACAGATAACCTGCAAATCTGCCTTCTTTCATTGCCAGTCAGAGCCAAGAGCTCGGTGCTCACTTTTGTGCACCTTGGGGTAAGGATGCGTGTCAGTACCGCCCTTCAGTGAAAGGAATTGTTCTGTACCCTTCAGTTAATTCTGCATTTCTGGCCTTGGTCTCAGTATGCTGTGCATGGCTGTAAAACACTGCTTTTTTAGAAGAGGGATGCACAGAGTGCATGACTGCAGCATACAGTGGCTGGTGTTGGAGGAAAACATTGCGGCAGATACTCTTAAAACTTCCATACAATTTCCTCAGAGTATCATCCCCATATCATTCTGCACGTTGCAGAATTTTCTTAACCTCAACATAAAATCCCAGGCAACATCTCCCTTGTCCCAGTATGGACTCCTCTATCCCCTGTTCCCAAATCTGCCGGCACAACCGCGCTTGGAACATCCTCCTGGCAGCTCCAGGCTGTGATTTTAGCCATCACCAGCCAAGCAGCAGCTCTGCCTTCTCACAGGGCAGAGAGAAGATGGGTTGCCAGCTTCAGAGGCAACACGGATTTTCCAAGGGGAAGAAGTGGCTTTTTTTTTTTGCCAGCAGAACCAGACAGGTAACTGTTCCTCGTGTGAGAATAAATACGCCTCTGTCCTCTGAAGGCACACGCAGGTGGAAGACACAGCCTCTCTGCTTCGCAGGCAGACACAACGTGTCCATGAGGTTAGCTCGAGTCTACGGCATCTCTAAGCCTGTGAAATCCTTTTGCTGCTGAACGAGGAGGGAGGCACCAAGCCTTTTAAACCAGCGTCCCGTTCTTACTGTCATATTTCAGCCTGGGCCGGGGGAAGTTGAGGGTGGCATACTCTGTGGCATTCTGCATCTGCAAGTTCTTCACCTCCTCCGCGGAGCGCTCCCGGATCTTGGTGAACACCTGGATGTCTGCATAATGAATGCTGTCGTCCTGCTTCATGTTCTTGGGTTTACTCACAGTGGCGTAGATGGGAGAGTCCGAGACATTTTCGTACGTTGGAGCCTTTGGGGAGAAAAAGCTCCAGACGGTCAGCTCTGGGCTACTGCTACACCTGCCCAGATGCCTGCATGCTGCCCCCAGCACCCCCAGCCCTCTGACACCTCCTGCTCAAAGAGACAGGTTTCATCCTACTGCTTCCACTTCACTTTTAGGGGAAAAAAACCATTTCCACATTGTTCCCAGAGCCAAACCCAGCCTACATCAGATGAGGCATTTCACAGCTGTGGATAATGGCCCCACATCTCCCTGACCCCTCTAGGCCAGGAGGTGATGGTCAGCTCTGTCCTGTCGGTATCCCGTAAGCAAAACAACTCTGGGAAGCTGTTTACCTTCCTGCCAGGCTGGTGCTGTTGGCTCTCGTGTATCAAATCAGTTCCTGAAAAAGAAACACCAGTGGATCAGGTTAACACAACTGTTTATTGTTCCATCTCTGAATTCAGAAATGCAGCATCTGGCACACGGGCTCTCTCCACTGGACGCAAATCAAATTTCCACCCCATCTGACATCCTCAGCCCTAACGCTGTCTTTGAGGCCTGCCTCCGAGAAGAAAGCCTGGGCTTGTTTCTTTGGAAAAAATAAGGTTTCCTGGGATGACAACATGCTGTGGACCGCAATGTTCTTGGCAGAACCTAGGAGGACTCACACAGCACAGAGAGCTTCCTTGTCAGGCCCTTGGAGAAGTCAGATCCAGTTTTAACTTTGTTATTTCCTCTGCTGCCTGCAAACATATTTTGCCCAGCATGGTCCAAAGGCCACAGGACACGACTGGGCTATGTAGGACCCCCCTTTATCCTGGGACACTGATATTCAGATGGATGTTTGTGGCACTTAGGGGAGTTTGATGCAGCTTCTGCTTTGCTGCCTCTTGAGAGCACTCACAAACTTTTCGATGCGAGACTTTGGTATTTTAAAGATACTTCTGAAGCCCCTTCCCTCCCCCTTGCCGAGCTCCATGGCATATCATACCCCTCGCTGTAAATTTTAATGAAATTTTGCCTCTTGCCTCTGCTCTTGAGAAAGGTTAGGTACAGAAGAATTTGGGAGAGCACCTCAGCCTCAGGGGTCCATTTACAGCCAGCGCTGATGAATGCCAGCTAACCAGGGGCTGATTTATGTCCCCCGTTCTTGTGCTGTAGAGCATCTTCACAAATCCTTACCTTGCTTTTCCTTCTTCCTTTTAAAAAGTGAAAGACAGTTCCTGAAATGAGAGAGAGACATCAGCCCGGAGAAGCCCCAGCCTCTGCTCTCATAACACGCAAACCCAAATGCACCACCCCAGGGTACTGAATCCATGCTGTTTGTGGTGTCTGGGGCTGCCAGGACGCCCTGACCAGCTCCACAGGCTCCAGCCCTGCTGGTGGACTGAGGCACCCTCTGAACCTGAGCAGCTTTTGTAGGGAAAAGGTCTAAGGGAGAGACGTGGGGCTGCATTTCCTTCTTTTGTGAATCATCTACCGTGCCCTATAGACACCCACAAGGCTCCTTGCTGTCCTGCCCTGTCTGGTTGTCCCTACGGACCTGCATCAGTGTGAGTGGGAACAGATTTCACTGTGGTTTTGCAACTGTGTTTCCACAGCTCAGTTGCCAAAGATGTGGGGTGCTGAGCGTGATCTCAGCTAGCACAAAACATTTCTCTTAGGGCCAGATGCTCTGATAGCCCCATGCCCCATGCTTTAGCCCCCGTGCCCAAGGAAGAGCTGCACAGCCCATGTGCTGATTTAATGTTTCAGACTGTGTTTTTCCTGTTCACAGCTTTCCACCTAAAACGCTACCAAACCAAACAAGCTGCGCGCTTTATACAAGCCAAGCCAAACCCTAATCTTGTCTGTACCTGTGTGACCAGAGAGCAACAAGCCAAACACAGCTACGGCCCAGCCATGGTGCGGATGGGAGCCAAATTCCTTCCTGCTGCAACAACAGAGCCAGGAGCTGAGCTCCTATCTGCCTAGCCGAGCAGAGCCGTGTCACACTCCGTGCCAGATGCACGAAGCAAATGTTAGCCCTGCAGCACAAAGCAAATATTATCCTTGCAGCACACTCACATGTCTGGAGGAGAGCAGGTGCCAGCCCCCTGTGGGCTGTAGCACAGCTGAAAAGGGGCAGGCAGTGTTCTGAAAGGGGCTGAAGAGCTCCCAGCTGGTACCAAGGAGCAGCGTGTGTCCCACGGGGTGTGCATTCGCCAGGCAGGTCTGCCACAAAGCAGCCCCTGAGGCAGAGCTTTGCCTCTGTCTTCTTTTAGAGGCATTTTGGGGAGGTGGCTGGTTTGTGCAGTAATGGCTTTGGTGCTCTAATGGCAAAAGGAGAAAAGGAAAATAACGGCCAAGAACCTGGAAAACCTCTGAAATGGCCAGCAATGATTAACTAGGCCTGCTGGAGCTGGGAAGTCAAAGGCAGCCCTGGGGAGAGCGGGGGGGGCATGCCTGTACAACAGGATCCAATGCTGCTTCTCACCCCTCTGCTGTGTCCCGCCAGCCCTCCAGTCCCTGGCAGACAAAATCTGCCAGCAAGGCAACCTTGTCTTGGGGGGGAGGGGGAATTTTAACTTTCAGCTCCCTCCTCCAACATTCCTGTGAGCTCGCAGGGTCTCCAGGGCCCTCCCTGGCAAGCCTTGTGTACCTCAGGCCTTTGCTTCCTTACAGTATTCAGGCAGGTTGTGCACTGTAATTAAAATAATGCCATTTGAAGTAAAATTGACAGGGTCCCTTGCCTCTTTCCTGGGAGGTGGGTCCCTGAACCAGCTTTCCAAGCTGCTCTGTCTTGTTTGGGTTGTCTTTCTTTGCAGAGAGAGCGTTAGCAGGTAGTGTGTAGGCTGGAGGTACGCTGAGGCTGTCTGCAGGCTAATCGTGGCCCAGCAGGAGATGGCATCTCCTTGCCTCAGATCTGCAGTAATTAGAAAGGATGTGGCAAGGGAAACGAGAGCAGGGCAAACCTCTCCCCTCCTCTTCTCAAAACCAGGTCATATGTGTTGTAACTAACTCACAGCCTGCTAGGCTGTATTCTGCATGACAGCGCACAGCGATACGCTGCTTCTCCTTTCCCTGTCTCAGCAGCATCCTGATCTCTGCCCTACACAAGGCTATGGCTTTGTGGTAATGGCTTTTCTCTGAAAATGTCAGGAACCTCCTCGGTCTCTTGCCATTTGCCCCCGCTTAAGGCCCACACTTTGGCAGCGATCATCACCAGGATCTTCCATCCAGCAGCGGGGTGCCTGCCTCCCCTGAGCCCTTTTGTGAGTTTCAGCTTTCTTTAGGAAGCCCAGCTCTTTGCTGTCACTGCTGTCGTGCTGAGAAAATACCCAAAAACACAAGCGGTTCTGATGCCTGAACTAAAATTAGGTAGCATTTTTTTCCCCCTCTGTCACTGAGGTGAAGCCATGAACCACGCAAACTGCTGCAGTGGGGCTTCACTGTGCTTGGTCGTGGTCTTCTGTAGGTGTCCCACAGCCCATGTTACCAACAGCATATCCCCATTCACCTTCACCCAGGCATTTCCCTGTGCAGGGCAGGGAAAGATGCTCCTGGGGAGAGAGAGCTAAAGAGCTCTGCTTTTTTAGGGCCCCACACCGCCCCTACAGCAGGTGGTAGCACTCAAGTCCCTCAGGGGTGCTGGGGGCAAAAGGGTCTTTGGCCAGAGCCCTGCCCCTGCTGCCAACAGCAGAAACTCCACGTCAGCTTCTTGCTTTCCAGGCAGCCTCTGGGAATAAAATCACGCAGGACACAGCAGCCCCGGTCCCTTGGGATGGCAGAACTTGACGTTGCCCCAGAGGAGCCTGCAGGAGCCATTGCTGCTCCCCAGTCAGAGCACAAAGCTGCTCTCCTGCTCGACCCTGCCTGGGCGAGTGACCTCCAGATCCGGGTTTGTTCCTCCTTCAGCAGCAGCAGTGTTTGCACAGGGCCTGGCACTGCTTGGACCTGGCAGCGCCCCACGACATGAGAGCACCCCTGGCTCTCACCGCCCCCAGCCCTGTCCCAAGGGATGCCCCCGGTGCCTCATTTCCCCCAGTCACCGGGCAGAGGACGTAGGAAAAGGGGCTTTTGGTAGGGAGATGTCACCCACCTGCCTCCCACCTGCACTTTCTAGCCCTGAATCCCGAACTTCCTGACCCCCCCTCCCCTGCTGCAGCCGCTAGGTGATGCTGTGCCGCTTTTAATTATTAAAAAAGCGGCGGCGATTTTCGGACGCTTTCGCAAAGCCGGCGCTGGAGTAGGGGACGTCCTCCGGGCTCCGGCCGGCAGCCGCCGCTCCCCCCTCGCACCCCCCCCGGCGGCTCAGCAGACCTGGCACCGCAGGATGCTCCCCCCTCTGCCCTTTTTCATCAAGAAATAGTGGGCTGGGGGGTGGTTAAAGGGCTGTGTCCCCCCAGGGGCACGGACCCACAGCACCAGGAGGAGCTGCCAGGGCTCCCCAAGCGGGGACAGGAGCGGACAGGGGGTCCCCGACGACTGCCCTGCCTGCAGGGTGCCCCTCCCGGCGCTTGCTTTGCTTTGGGGGATCTGATTTTCGGTCCCTCGGCTCTTCTCAGCCCCGACCAGGGGGAAGCCGGGCTGCGGACCCCCCCAAAAAAAACTTATCGGGGTGGCGGTGGCGGTTTGGGGGGGGAGATGCCCACCCCCTGCCCGCCGCCGCCCCACTCACCGCGGGCGGCCGCAGCTGCAGCGGTTGCCCATGTCGCTCCCTCCTCCGCGCAGCAGGAGCGGCTTGTGGCCGGGCACAGCCCGTGTTTCCTCCTTCCCGGCCCCCGGCAGCTCCCGGGGAGTGTCTCCCCGGCTCGGGTTTCTCGCCAGCGCCGCGCCGGGGCCGTGCGTGCCATCTACCGGGGGGCTCCGGGCTCCCGGCTGCAGCCCCAGGCTGGATCCTGCCTGTGTCCTGGCCTTAGAAAGCTGTCCGAGGGGAAGCTTTGGGCTTGTGGTGTGCTAAAGCCCAGCTCGCGGCGTTAAAGGTCTGCAGTGTAGCCCCCAGGCTCCCCCCTGTGCCTTTCACCCATCCTCTGTACCCAGGAGAGATCCCTCCAGCCCATGCCCTGGGCTGTGCCCCAAGGAGCTGGTTGTGGAGCTGCTGCTAAATGCTGAAGGTGCCATGCTCGTGGCACCCTGGAGCAGAGCCCGTGAGCTCCACAGGCAAGGTTTGGCGGCTCTGTGCTGGCCTCACAGGTGGCTGAGCTTTAATTCGCCCTTCTGGAGGGGGAGCCAGCCCTTAGCCCCCTGAAAGTGACAGCCCCAGGCTGTGCCCCTGCTCTCCGCCAGGCTCACGGCATCGTTTGTCAGCTGCCCAAGTGCAGGGCAAAGCCTTGGGGTGTCCAGAAGTGGCAGGAGGAGAAGGGCTCTACTGTGCATGGACCACAGGGCACTGCTGCTCTCAGCTGAGTCCTGGGTGAGCTGCACAGCCTGTCTCTGGCGCTGAAGTGCTCTGGGCTCACCCAGCACACCCAGTACACCCAGCACCCCAGGGAGGATTGGGGGTCTGGCCGAGTCAGGATTCGGTCCTGTCACAATAGGACCCTGTCCTCGGACTCGTGCAAAGGCCAGGTGGTCTCAGGAGCCTGCATCCCCCTGGGAAAGTGCAGACTGCGTGTCTCTGGGTTTGCCACAGACACTGTTGATTCAGTGAGCCCGCGTCTGTTTAGATTTCTGGGATAACTTGGGCTTTGTTTCTTTGCGGAGAAAGAAAATAAAAGGCTGCGAGCCCGTTCCCAGCAGCCCCTGACACAAGTGTTGGAGCTGCTGGTTTGAGCTCCACCAGTGAAACAGAAAGGCATCGAAAACATTGGCAGGGCTGGAGAGCACTTGGCTGCCGTTCTGCATTCCCTCTGCAGCCTGTCTGCGGGGCTGGGAGGCAGCCCTGGCTTCCAGAGCTCAGCAAACCCACCAGGCTCCGGCATGCACAGGGGTGAGGAGCAGCCCCCGGCTGCCTCCAGGCAGTGCCAGCACCGTGCTGCCCGGGGCAGCTGTCTTCATGCTCCTGGAGACATTGTCTGGGTAGCGAGCTGTGAAGTTGGCACAGGACGAGCCTGCAAGTGCGCAGCAAAGGAGAATGAACTTGGTGGAGAGCTAAGGCAGCACTAATGAAAGCCAGAGGGGGAAGAGGGAAGAGAGCAGCATAGAGGCTGCTAATGCTGCATGTTTCCACTGCAGCAGTGTTGGGGTACTGCAGGCACCGGGGGACTGGGAGCATGCCACAACAGGTGTGGTATGGGCACACAGCGAGCTGGCATCATCTCCAAAACATGAAGATGAGAGAGCTCTGAACTGATCTGGCCACTTCTCCCTTAGGATCCGCTCCGTGGTAGCCCCAGCCCAGGCCCCGTGGCTGTTTTTAGGGACCCGGGTGGGTGCTGCAGAGAGTGGGATGTGGTGTGTGCGGTGCTCGAGGCTGGTGCAGTGTGTGCCCAGCAGCATGGGGGCTGCACACAGAGCAGTTGCTTCTCAAGGGCTGGGAAGTTCCTGCCCTTACAAGCAGCCACTTCAGGTGACTGACAGCCACTAGCAGAGGGTTATCTCTGGAGTTACTACCAATAACCTAGACAAAGCCTGTTGTAAAGGTGATTTTTATTTTGGCAGCAACTGAAATGCTCTCTGGCAGCAGCTTATCTGGTCCTACAGAGTAAGGGCATCCCCCAGCGGCATGTACCATGGCTGTGGGTGATGTGCACTGAGCAGGATGGATGCTCTGTCACCCTCCTGCTCGCTCCCATAGTGCTGGTGAGCAGGGCAGCTTTTCACTTCCCTCTGACCCTCACTGCAGGCAGGGACACCAAGGAGCAGAAAGCAGCAGTACGGAAGTTGGTGGGCGAAGGAGCAGCCTGAGCACGGCCTTTCTGGTCCTGCCCATGCAGGGAGGCAGCGTGCAGAAACCCACAGCCCTGTCCTGGCAGGAGGAGGCTCTGGCCATAGGTCCCTGGAGCTTTTCTGCCTCCCATGGGAGGGCTGCAGCGAGCCCTGCCAGGGACCCCCATATTCGGCCAGTGACACAGCAATTTGGCTGCTTTAATTGGCACTGACGAGGATTGTGCCTGGCGCCTGCTGAGCCCTGGGGCCAGCCGAGGCAGCAGCTGCTGCCGACAGCAGCACACCCGATCCCTGGCCCAGCATCACACGGCTGTGGATAGGTTTCTCATGTAGCTGGTCACAACACCATGCCTGCAAAAGGGGCAAAATTCTCCCCTCTGTGGCTCCACAGAGGGTGCTGGGATGCCAGCAAGGTGTTTGGGACCTGAGCAAAGCCTTTCCCATTGGCATTTTGGGGTTTGCTCCCCTCACAAGAGCTAAAAGATTTGCATGTGAACAAGCCTCACGTCCCATAAAAGAGTGGGCTGAGGCAGGGACATGGCTTTGGTGATTATTTACTTGGGCTGACCCCATCTCCAGCTCTGGACTCTCACCGTGAGCCTCCAAAGCCCACACCCACGGTGTGGCCAGAAGCAATGCAAACCCAGGGAAGTGACAGCACGCCAGAGGCAGATTTATTTCTCCTTCCTCCTGAGAGCTGCAGGCACTTTTACAGACCAACGAGAGCCATGTGTGTGCACACAGGTCAGCCGCCAGCTCCAGACTGAGGCTCTGGGCTCGTTCCTTCCCTGGGGCAGGAGCAGCTTTTGGGCGAGAGTCACCCTTCCCGGGCGGGGTGAGAGAAGGGCACGGTGCTCAGCCGGGCCCAGGAGAAAACTTGCATTACAGTCCTTCCCACAAACACTTCAGTCCCATTTTTTTTTTCAATTCCAAGCCCTTTTTTCCAACCACCAGCTGTAAGAAGCCGAAGTCTGGCATTTACACGGCTGCCTCCCAGCCCTGCTGGGCGCTGGTGGTGAGAAATTGGGGTCTGGCACTGTGACTCCCCTCCCTCTCCCCCCCCATCCCACTGCTCAAGCCCAGCTTTGGGGCCTTTAGGACTCTTCCTTCCCTTTTCCTTCCTCGGCCCATTCTTCTTTCCCCACCGGCTGCTCCTGGTGAGTTATCTTCACCTCATTGACCCTGGCCTTCACCTCCTTCCCCGTCCGGGGAGCCACAATGCTTAGGATGCCATCGTGGGACAAGGTGGCCCTCACCAGCAAGGGGTCGACGTCCAGTGGGAGGATGTAGGTCCTGGTGAACTCTCGGGAGATGAAGCCGTGGCGGTCAGCCTTCTGCGGGTGCTGCCCCATCACCTCCAGCAGGTTGTCCACGGTGCGGACGGTGAGCTCACTGGGGAGGAAGTGGCAGACGTCCAGGAATACCTGGAACTTGTGCTCGTTGAGGCTGACCTCGGATGTGCCTCGGTCCAGCTGCTTGTTGATGCGGGGCCTGATGTAGTAGCCGTGGTACAGGGCAGGGGCTAGAATCTCACACGGGGACACACCTGAAAATGAGACCCGGTGAGGGTTTCCCCGAGCAAGGGGCTGGAGGAGGAAGCTTGGCAGGGGGGCAGGAGGAGGCTGGGACCTAGAGAACACCTTGGCTTTGCCACCACATCATCTACATGATGGGGACAGTCTCCGGCAGTTCCTAACCTTGTGTCTCCAAAAGCACGCTCGGTGCCAGATGCTTGCACACCATGAGTTGTGCATGCTGGGTGCACTGGGAGGGACTCGTGGGTGCACTGGGTGCTTGGCAGTGCAAAGCCCACAGCCAGGACTTGGCATGCAAAATGCTGATGGTGAAGAAACTGCCCTTGAAGAACTAAAAGGCCTTTTGTGTGCCATTGTCCGGGGGGCTTTCCTTGGAGCTTTTTGCTTTTTCACGCTGTTGTGCAGGCGCTGAATGGTTCTGCTGCTGCCCACATTCCTTCCTCTCAGCCAGCCGCCAGCCGCTGCTGGGCTTTGTGCTCAACACCCCAGCTCAGCTTTTTGCCGCTGCCCCCGGATACAAAATCTCCCCCCCTCTTCACACCAGCAGCTTTCTAAATTTTCACCCCTCCACCTCTCCCGTGGCCAGGGCTCCCTGCTCAGCCTCCCCTGGCGATGAAGGTGAGCACAGGGCCGTGTCCTGCACAGCCACACGGTTGCCCAGCCTCTGCTGGGGTGTGCGTGGGGTGTGCAGGGCTGCCGGAGGAAAGCCTTACCCACAGCCAGGCTGCAGAGGAGGATTTTGCTCTGCACTGGCACAGCGTGTGCACGAATGACAGACCACTGGGGGCATAAGGGAGGGACAGGGGAGATGGTGCTGGGTATGGATGGAAGGGGTGGACCTAGAGAGAAAGACCCTGGGTATTGCTCCCTGATTTTACCTGGCTGCCCATGCTCAAGCTTCCTTGGCTCCAGGAGCCCCCCTCTGGAGCTCAGCCTGCCCAGAAAGACTCCAGCAACCTCATCCAGCAGAGGACAGAAAGGTGCCGGGGGGGGCCGCCTCCCTCCTTACCTTCTCCAAAGTTCTGGTCGTAGATCTTGCTGGGGTTGGCAAACTCATACTCGGAACTCATGGGGTAGGCATGGGGCACGGTCCGTGCGGCCATGGCGTGCCGGGAAAGGGGGACCGTCTGTGCGCTCACTGCCTCACTTCGCTCTGAGAGTGAAGGCTGCAGATTGCAAGGTTTTAGTTGGGTGAATTCCGCAGGGAGGAGGGTGTGATAAAAAGATGGACCAAAATAGCCTGCGCGCAGGCCCTGGGTCGCCTTGCCAGGGTGATGAGGGAAGCTCCTCGCTGCATTCCTGAAGGCAGCAGCAGGCTCTGCCCGTCCGTGGGGAGGATCCTGCACCCCTTCCCCTGAGATCCCCTCCTTGGGCAGGGCACAGGGGGTAGGTTCAGAGGTTTACCACTGGCCCTGACACCCCTGAGTGACCCCACGGGGACAGGGCAGTGGTTCGTGGTGGCTGGTGCTCAGTCAGGTCATGCAAAGTCACCGTCATCACCCCACATCCCGAATGGTGCTGCTGCGAGCTGGCTGTCCCCACTGTGTGGTGGGACCCAGAGCAATGCCTGTGCTGGAGACCACGACTTAACCAGGCATCCAAAAGCTGGCCTAGATCCACGGTTATTGAACTGGGGGGGTCGGTGCCCAGTTAAGCTCCCTGTACCCTGAAACCAGAGATTTCCGTGAGTCTATGTCCCTGCAGGATGAGAGCAGGTGCACTGCTGCTGATGAATTGGAGGAGGTATTTATGGCTGGGCTGTTGCACAGGGCGGATTCTGCTCCCTGTTCTTGCAGACAAGCTGAGAGGAGGAGGGTCAGACCCTTTTGGTGGTGCAGTAAGCATGGTGTGCCCTCGGGCCAGCAATCTCCGTGCAAAAAGCTTGCATTTCAGTTGCAAGCTCTCAGAGGGACACCAGTTCTCGTCCTTTAAGCACAGCTGCTAGGCTGAACCCAGGCTCATGATTTGGGTTTAATGGTGAGGCAGGAACCAAAAGAAATGTGTGAATTAAGGCATATTAGGAGCATTAATTTTAGGAAATGAGCTTGCTGCAGGGGTGCAGGCGAAGGCGGTTTGCATCCCGCAGAGGGCACACAGCTGTGCAGCTCCATGGGGCCACTTCTGTGCCTGCTTTATCTCTGCTCCCAAAGCGCTGGGCTCTTCTGCTCTCTCCAACAAAGTGGCTTCTCTAGTGGGCAAAGGAGGAGAGGTGTCAAACTGATGCGATGTGGAGATCATCCTTCACTTGCACAGCCCCACAGGTGCCAGGGCAGCGACGCTGGCTGGGCTGCAGAGCTGCTCTCAGGGGCATCTCGGCCAAAACCTCCCAGGGCCCATCCTGCCCTCCCTCTCGGCCAGGCCTGGGGCTCCCTTTGCCTTAGGGAGAGGCAGAACTCTTCCTAGACACGTGGGTGCTGTGGGGAGCTGCAGCCTCGGTGCTGTCACCGGCAACAACGGCCCCTTGTCCCTTTATGTGTGAGCCAAAGATAGGAGCTGCATTGATCCTGCTGGCATCCAAAGCAGCTGGGATCATCCGCCAAAGCCCGCCTGGGACTCTGCAGATAAACAGCACGTGGGGAGCGGGGCGGGCAGCCGGGCAGTTGAGCTTCTTGCTGCCCCATTAGGCTCCTTTTCTTCTTCTCCCCTTCCCCCTCCTCCTTAGCAGCCTGTTCAAATCCCCCAGACAGCTCCTGGGCACCGCTGGAAGGACCAGCCCAGGAGCAGGACAATAAAATCCCTGACACCACTATTCGAGAGGACGCGGGGGGAGAGGCCCCGCCAGCCGTGTGGGTATAAAGCTGCCCCCTGCTCCGGGCACAGCACCGCAGCACAGTCCTCTGCTCCGCTCCTCTGCTGCGCTCCGATGGATATCACCATTCACAACCCCCTGATCCGCAGACCTCTCTTTTCTTGGTTGGCACCGAGTCGTATCTTTGACCAGATTTTTGGAGAGCACCTGCAGGAGTCTGAGCTGCTCCCCGCTTCCCCCAGCCTCAGCCCCTTCCTGATGAGATCCCCCATCTTTCGGATGCCCAGTTGGCTGGAGACGGGACTCTCGGAGGTAATCTTCCCTTCTTACTGCTCTTTGCTGGCACAGGGTGCACGTCCTGGCAGGTCTGGAGCCGGGGAGCTGGGAGAGCTGAGAGCTGGGAAGCTGATTGTAGGTGGTTAACAGGAAAACCCTGGGGAAAAGGGTGCTGTGCTTGTCTGCTCCTCTGCTTTAGGCAAGAACCTCTGCACGCTCTGCTAACCACTTGTGACAGCGAGCAAGCATCGCCGTAGCTGTGGGCATGGAGGCAGATTGAGCCCCGTGTGCGCTGCAGATGTCCGTAAGAGCTGATGGAAGCAAGGAAGAAGCCGAATTTCCTGCAAAGCTTTTGCTCCTGCTCCCTCCCAAGAAGCAAACAGCACATGGGCAGCGGGATCCCGGTGCCAGGCAACGTGGGAGCCCGGGGCTGTGGCATGAAAAGGAGCCTGGGTTAGAGCCACTGCCGAGCAAAGTGGCATTTCCACAAAAACACAGCACCCAAGGGATCCCGAAACTGCACTCTGCTTGTTCCAGGGGCTGAGCCAAGAGGCACACAGCTCAGATGACCTTGCCCTGTCTGCAGGTTGTCTGTCTGCTTGCAAGTAACTTACAGAGCTACTCGGAGTGAGGGGGAAGTGTTTTCTTAATCTTTGCTTAATGTTTCCCTTGGTTTAGTGACCTGGGTCTGGCCATGTGCTGAAGCAGCCACAATAAGCATCACAGGTAACAGCATCCGACTACCGCAGTGGAGAAATCTTCACAAATAGCCTAGCAGGAGGAGGAGGAAGCCTCCCAGGTCAAACTGTGGAAACCAGTAAGCCTAGAGCTGGCACTGGGGCTGCTCCACGTCCCAGAACAGAGCTCCAGGAGGCTCGCCTGCTCCTGGCCACGAATGCAGCTGAAAGGCAGAGACTTTGTATAGCAAAGTCCCACTTACTCGTCCAAGACAGGCAATAAATGCAAATTCAACCTCAGCAGCCAGCAAAAAGCGGCGTTTTCTGGAGGTGATAAAGTGCAAAATGGAAGGGAAGGAGGTAAGATTAGCAGCAGGTGACTCGGTTTCAGCAGGAGTCCTGCTGCTCAGATAAGAGGTGGGCAGTGAGGCAGCAGAGCTCGCCTGTGGCATGCTATTTTGGTTATTGAAGGGTGACAATACAGGGGTAAGCCTCCAAGTGACACAGATGAGCTGCAGTCAGCTGCACTGTCAGGGTTTCTTCTTCCAGAAAGAGTTAGCAACATCCAGTCGCAGAGACTGGAAACCTCCAGACACGCTGTAGAAAGAACTGGATGTAAGAAGAGTTGGTTTTAACAAATACAGGTTGAGGCAGCCTCTTCCTCACACCCCAGAAAATGTTTATCCCCTGTGACTGAGCCAAAGCATCCCATTGTAGGTGCTGCAGTGATGGGCATTTATGTAGCAAGGGACAAACCCGGCCAGATGAGATCCCCAGGACTGTGTGCTGAGAGCCTTTTGAAGCTGAAACCCTTGCCTGTTCTTTCCTGAAGCCATCCCTTTATTTTGCAGATGCGACTGGAGAAGGACAAATTTTCTGTAAATCTTGATGTGAAGCATTTCTCCCCAGAGGAGCTAAAAGTGAAGGTGCTTGGGGACATGGTAGAGATTCACGGGAAACACGAGGAGCGCCAGGTACCTCTGCTTTAACTGGGCCACTGGTAGAGTCAGTGTGAGTTTCCTTATCTGGGGTTAAACAAGGAGGCTGCAAACCAGGCCCCTCCTGTGCTCATCTCAAATGCTTCCAGTGTTTTTTATCAAGCCAATCCTAACAGAAGATGCTCTGTGCAACCCCTGAGCTGCTCCCAGCCTGGGCAGCAGCAGGGTGGCTTATTGCTGTGTTACACGAGCTGCGAACTGAACTGGGAAATCAGCTTCGAAACGGATATTTCTGGGCCTCCCTCTTTCTGGGCAGTGGCCAGGAATGCAGGGTGGCATTCAATAAGTTAACAATGAACTGTAATAATTAAACCATGTAATGAATCAATGCACTGCCCTGTTCCACTAGCAGGAGGCTATCTCTTTCTGAAAAAGGCCCATGTAGCACTTTGTAACCCTAAAAGGTTGTGTTCTGCTGTTGGTCACCCCACTGCTCGCTGGCTCTGGGCACCTCTGCGGCAACTGGGCATAGAGAAGTTGAAATCTATGTCCAAAGCTGTAGGTAACATGGATTTCCCACCCCAGAAGGAAACAAATCCTCATGATAACGTAGCTATGCCACTGTGACTGTCAGCTCCAACAGCTTCTGGGAGCCCAGATGGGTCAGTCAGAAAATCCAGCCCTACTTGTAGCTGGAGGGAGCCTGTCTGACGTGGCTTCTGAAAAGATTTTTTGTCTGAGAAAATAATCCAGCAGCATAGCTGAGATCAGCTCACCGGGGATCTGTGTTATGAGAGCCCTGGAGACCCTCAGGAACAGACACGGATGTAGCTCCTGCACCTTCGCAGTGACAGCACGGTGCTGTGCAGTGAAGCCAGTCTCTGGCTGGCACAAGAGCTGCAATACAAAGTCTCCCCCTGCAAACAGGGTGCCTGCAGGCACCTGCAGCATGGGCAGGGCAGGCTCTAGCTTCAGCCAGTCTCAGCTCTTTATAAAGAACATCTCATAATAAAAATTATTTTAAATTTCTGAGAAGAAACTCCAGCTTTGAGAGCTGAAGCTTCCCAAACGCAGACTTAATGCAAAGGTTTAGGTGGAACTGGGTGACCGCTTCTAATCAGGGCCGTTCCTTCTCTTCTCCTTTTGCAGGATGAACATGGCTTTATTGCCAGGGAGTTCAACAGGAAATACAGGATTCCAGCTGATGTGGATCCCCTGACCATAACCTCATCGCTCTCTCTGGATGGTGTCCTGACGGTTAGTGCACCGAGGAAGCAAAGCGACGTTCCCGAGCGCAGCATTCCTATCACCCGTGAAGAGAAACCTGCCATTGCGGGAGCCCAGAGGAAGTAGGCTGCGATCTAAAGTCACCCCAGGGCCATTCAGGAGCACTTGTCATCAGGTGCCAGCTGTACTGAATGGCCACTCTTATTTATTTATGTTGAGTAAGTTTACTAACAAATAAAACATGAATAAGCAGTTTGTATTTTTTGGTTTTGAGCACTCAGGACAAGGGAAGCATTGGCTCAAGAAGGCCACGTAAGATTGTTGTGCAGGGAAACACACTGGGCATCATTCTTGCTTACAGCTTGAGTGGCAGGCATGTCCAGGAGAGCTTGTCTCGGTGTTCAGAAACACTTTGCTAGCATAACTTCATTTTCTCTAATGTTTTGCAAACATCTAATTGCATGAGCATTTTCCTTCAATGTTTCCAGAAGACTTCTGAGTATTTCACAAGCAATAGAAGAGTTTCTCCAGTGGAGATTAGGCTGTTAGGACAACTTTGTGACAATCGAAACCCATTCAAAGTGTAGGTATTAGATAACAACTGAGCAGAGAACAGCTGTATCTTATATCTCTAGAATGACTCATGTTATGTGGAAGTATCCAAGTGCTGCAATCAGTCTAGAGCAGTTGCAGATGACAACTGCAAACTGCATAGCTGCAGTAAACACAGATACACCCAGAGAGGAGAAAATGCCCTGCTGTCATGGCACACAACACATCACCTTGAAACTATGTTGTCAGTGCCCTTCAAACAATAAATAGCATCTGAAGCCTACAGCATTCATCTGATTTATGCTAACATTGTTGAGTGGTACAAAACAATACTGAGTCTTTCTCACATGTCATCATCTGCTTAGCTTCAAAGAGATGTGAGCAGAAAAGAAAGTCTGTGTTACTGGAATTGAATTTCTGTGATTTCTGCTAAAAAAGAACAGAATGCCACAGATCTGTCACACAGATCATCACACTCTGCCCTATTTTCTATGTTCCTTATTTCTGCTACGACAAAAGTATTAGAAGAGGTCGATTTAAATTCACGCGAACTTGTCAGACAGCCTTCTTCCAGGGTTTTAAGTGAAATAAAACAAGCACTCAGTGATGTGGGGTCATCGTCAAACACCCCAAATCACACCTAAATGCCAAGCTCTAGTTTTTCCTACCAGTCCATTCTAAAAAGCTGTTCCAGTTGTTAGCTGAGTGTCACTGGCAAGGTGTAGTGTGACCTCTGGACAGGAAACTCAAAGGTTGCAAACAATACAGCTTAGAAAGCAGGAAGAACATATTTCACATGATTCTATATTTAGTTTTAATGTGTAATAGTGTTTTTGTTTTGTTTTGTTTTGTTTTTTTTCTTGAAGGATATCCTTGTAGCACTGCTAGCAGACAGGCCTCCTGTTATTCTGAAGGCATAGTCTGCAGATTCTCTCCACATCTGCTGTATCCTTCTTGTTCCTGCCCTGAATCTGGGACAAGAGCAAAGAAATCGGTGCCATATGGAGGCCTGTAGTCTATCATGTAGCAGGACTGTGCAGTTGATTTATTTGAAGGAGGTTCCAGTTCAGGCTGGTGGCCTGGAAACCAGTGAGGTTCTCGTCCAAATCCTAAAAGGAGAAACAAAACCAATTTAAGAAAATAAGTCTAGAAGAGTAAGAAGATACCCAGAAAGCAGAGCTGGGATAAATCTTTTCTATAGAGCACGATTTTGTTAGGCTCAATCTCAGAAGCAAGACATGGGAATTTTCAGCATAAACTCTTTGGGGATAAATGTGATGAGGGTGGCTAGGCAGGAACACTTGAAATGAAAGTGCCACTCCTTGCATGACTTGAAAGACCTGCTCCGTGGTGGTGCAGGGATATAACCCAGCAATGAGAACACACCAGTCTGTCACCTCCAAGCACCAATGTGGTTCAGAAGCTCCTCTTTAGCTATGCTACAGATCAAACAGATTATGTTTCAGTTTTGTGCACATACTTCTTGTTCTCTGATGCTTTTCCTTGCTGTAATCCGAAGAGTATGTTGTTTCAAAGCAGTGAGAGTACTGAAAAGAAAAGCTCGCATTTAGCATGACTAAATATAAGCTAAAAACTCCAGCATTTTGTATCTTACAGGAAGACCAAAGTACCTGCAATTACACTACTACTTTAAAGACAGTCTAAGGTAAGATCACAAAGCTTGGGTGACTTTTTTTGATTCACCATCTGAGGGCAAAACACGGAACAGCAAAGGCAAGTTATTTTGGCTGGGGCCACTGATAGAAGGAATAAGACTGCAATTGAATGAAAAAGCATTTCTCACGTCTTCTGTCCTGCAGTGGAACAGTTCTTTAAGGGCAAAAAGTGATGGCTATTGCCTTAAAATCCAATATAAAAGACTACAAGCAGGGCAGCAGAAGGGAAGCTGCTCATAGGAGGCTTGCCCTTATTACATTCAAAGCTGGGGATGGAAAGGATCGTGCCCTGTGTGTGTGACAAATTAAGTGACCAAAGAACACCTCAGCTGAAGCTTGTTATCTCCACAATGTGGAAAAGCAGAAGCACATACCTGGGAAGGAAGGGGCTTGGGCTGTACAATTTTCTGTATATCGTAGCGCTCCTCATTCCAGTTCCCAATAAGGGTTTTGTTTGAGTAATCATCCTCATTGGTGGTGCACCTCCAGCCGTACTGGAAAAACTTAGAAGTGCTGTCCCTGTCTGTCTGCCTTTCCCCATGCTTGAAGGAGCCAAGGAGGGAGCTGTAAAAGCGGTTCTTGGGCATGATCTGGGATTAGAAACCAGCACGGTGAGCAGCTGGGATAGAAGCAGGGTGTAGATGGCTTGGAATGTTGTCCCTTCCTCCTCCCTGGTGACTGCACAGGGACATCCTCCTGCCCCTGCAGCCGTGATGAGGGCATCAAAGGACTGTGTTCATTTTTGACGTGAAAAAATATTATTTTTAAATTTTTTTTTTTTTTTGGGGGGGAGGGGGGAAGAAAGGTGTGGCGTAAGTATACTAAGCATCTATTTTGATACCGAATTTCTCAGTTTCACATGTAACATGGGGCTTCTCAGGGTACTTTACCCACCCTCAGCAACATAAAGTAATTCACCCAAGGTCCCAGGGACCAGACCTCGTAAACACCACGCCAGGTCCCCTACCTGAGCTTGCCTTTTCCTGTTTTAAGCCTCTCAGCGTCACTACCCCTGTGACTGTGAAACCCTCTCTCAGCCCCTTGCAGCAGCTGAGGGCACACAAGGAGCAGAGGCAGCGGCGCAGCGGCGCTCCTCTCCTTCAGCTGGAGCTTGTGGGGGGCCAGGGAATGCTCACAGGGCTCAGCCACAGCAGCCCATGGCTGATCCCAAACCTGGCCCTAATCCCAAACCCAGGCTTGTCAGCAGGGCCTTGGCGGAACCCTCCGGGGTGCAGCCTGGCGTCAGCAGCGAGCGACGCACGGAAGTTTCGCCAGCAGGGAGCGGGGAGATGAGATGGCAGCGCAGCGCCGGGTCCTGCTGCTGGGAGAAGGCAACTTCTCCTTCGCAGCCTCCCTCGGTGGGGATGCAGGGACCAGCGTCGTGGCCACTTGCTACGAGAGCGAGGAGGAGGTGTCCGCATGGGGCAGAGCTGTGGAGAACATTCAGCGGCTGCGGGAGAGGGGTGGGTGGGCGCTGGGTGGTGTGGTGGGGTCCTGGTGTTGTGTTGTGGCTGTGGCCATGCGAGGCTGAGGGGCTGCATGCAGGTCATGTGTGGGCACAGGCCTTGGGGTACAAGGCTTCTGCAGGGCTCCTGTCAGCCCCTCACTGCTCCCGGTGCCTCATGAGATCACTTTTGTCCTGGAGGAGCTGCAATCATCCAAGAGACTAAGTGCCCTCAAGTCGAACCAGGCTGACATAGTGCAAATAGTCAGCACAAGTCTCTGAGACAGAGCACAGGGAGCCCAGGCTTTCTCTTTTTCCTAGTGCGCAAGGGTGGGAAGCTGCCTGTCAACTGCCACTGTGACAGGCTTTAAAATGGACTGGAGAGGGCTGTAATTGCTGCCATTGTTTAAAATATTCCATAAGAAGAGTCTTATTTTCATCTTTCTTTTAAAGGAGCTGAAGTTATGTTTTCTGTGGACTGCACCAGGCTGAAGGACTATTTTTTCCCAGCAAAAAGAGAATTTGACTGCATTTATTTCAACTTCCCTCACTGTGGGAGAAAAGCTGGGGTAGTGAAGAACAGGGAGCTTCTTTCCCACTTTTTCCATAGGTGAGTAAAACGGTTCAGTGTTAACTGACTGCTGAGATACAGCTTTCTAGCAACATTGCAGGTGTTTTGCAAGAGTTAAATACTTTCTGGGTGCACTAGTAGAATTTTTCTTGTTGACTGCCTTTCCTTCCAGCTGTGCAGAAGTGCTGACAGAGGAGGGAGAGATTCATGTGGCTCTTTGCAATGGACAAGGGGGGACACCTGCTGATCAGCCAAGGAGGGAATGGCACAACAGCTGGCAAATAGTGGCTGTGGCAGCAGGAGCTGGATTTATCCTGAGTAATGTTCAGCCTTTCAAAGCAGAGACTATCCATGGATATAAATGTACAGGCTACAGGTAATTATGATGTGGCAAAACTGAGAGGTTGATATTTGTGCTCTTACAATGCCTGTCACAATGATATGTTGTTTTATAGAGAGAAACTCCCTTTAATTTGCCATAAAATAGATGCAGTTCTTTTTTTGGCTGTAAGCAGAACAGCCAAGATGAAACATGAAAGCTTTTTGAGAAAGTACCCTGTACAAGATAACATTATCTTAATGTTTTAAGGTTCAAAACGGTCCATTTCAGAACAAATGTTAATCCCAGCCTAAAGACAACAGGGGCACTGTGGTGTGTGTATCTGTTTAGGAGACAATCACAGAATCACAGCATCATGGACGTTGGCAGGGACCTCCAGCAATCACCTAGTCTGACCCTACAGTTCAAGGCAGAGCCAAGTGGAATGAGTTGCTCAGAGTCCGATGCAGACTACACAACCTTTCTGTGCAACTTGTTCCAATATCAGACCATCTGCCCAGTAAAAATATGCCAGCGTTACATTTTTGTCGTCTCCTAACAAGACATAGAATTCAGCAAGAGGTGTGTTAGTGTTACGCTGAGTTATCTATGTCATGCTCACTTAAGACACATTAAATACAGGAAACAAACAATGACTTGTCTATGTTTTTATGTATTGCCAGGAGTCAAGATAAATCTTTTTGTATAGAAGGTGCTTTAAACCACATTTTCACACGAAGCATGCCACTTGTGTATTTCAAACCTATGATCTGTGAGATAGAACTGGAAAGCCGAAGAATTTCTTTTCAAGTACCACAAGTACTTGTGGATAAAATTAACAGGTAAGTTTTATAACTGGCATCTGTTGGGCAATAACACATGTGTACTTTCAGTGGGAATGAGCAGTGTGGGTCTCAGATAAAATGGAATTGCTTCACATTCCCTCCTTTTCCTTTTACAGAATCTATTCCCTTTACAGAAGTCTGTCTAGTGGTGTCTATAATTTGTACTTTTATTTTTCACAGGGGTTTCCTAGAAGTAAATTCAAACCATCCAGTGCAGACAGTAAAGGAGAAGCTCACTGCAGTGCTCAGCCAAGCCTTTCCATTACAAAGCATTGACTACTGCCTTTCTCTGCTCTTCCAAGGTCACCTCAATGGTGTTTGCCACTCTAATATATTCTGGATTGTTCTGAGCCCAGAGGAGACTCCGAGCACTGAAGAAATGGCTAGTGGGCGGGCAAATGCAATTTTATTTTCCCATGTTGATTTTTATAGGGACACAGATGACAATGTACAAGAGAGATGTCAAATTGCAAAACAGTATTGTCTTAGACCTTCCCTTTTACCTCATGCTCAGGCAGTAATTAAAAGTGCAGCCTTTGTCCCTGGGACACTTTATGTTTTTTCTGGCCCAGTTTTCAGGAAGTGTCTTATCTCCCCTTACTCTATGCCTGTTTTTCATGAGATGGTTTTTGTATGTGCAGTTAACAGAGGTACAGAGAACAGCTGTATAGAGATGTTAGTGGATAAAATTAAGAACAGCATACATTCTCTTCACCAGACTGTTTCTGGATTTCCACTGACCATCAGTTTGCAGAAAGCAACGTGCTCTGAAACAACTGAGCTCAATGACTTTGCTGCTTTTGAATCTCAGCTCAGTAAAGTTCAGTACTTCCTCTGCATGGAGGTGGATACTTTAGACTCCTCTGAGAAGTGCTCCTGTGTGGGAGTGATAAGGACAGCTCCGTATGAACTAGCAAGCAGCGATTTCGTTATCGTCTCTGCTTCATTGAATCTTGACCTCATAGCCATGCTGCTCTGTGGTATACAAGACTGGCGCATGCTCTGGACATCAGACACACGCTTCCTCCGTCAGTTTCCTCGAGGAGAGCTAAGGCTTTTCAAGAATTTTTCCCTCTATCCACCTTCCTATGTGCATGATGTCAGCTTTTGGGTTCCCGATGGGGAACAATTTGATGAGGCTGCTTTTCACACCATTGCTAGGCAGGTATCAGGCGAAATGGTCACATCCATCCAGTTAATCGACAGCTTCCATCAGTCAGAGACAGGGAGGAAGAGCCTCTGCTACCGAGTGGCCTTTCAGTCCTGTGACAAGGCCCTGAGCCGCCGGGAGGCAGTGGCGATGCAGCTGCTGTGCCGGGAGGAGCTGAAGCAGCGGCTGCACGTAGCTCTCCGGTAGGGCCATGGCTGCCTTCAGGGGCTCGAGTGGCCCTGGGCTTGCAGCTGGAAGACACAGGCTGCACCTTGCTGGGCCCCACACCGTATGCTGCAGGGCCTCTCGCACCAGCAGTGTGGGCACTGGCACTGGCACACACTTTAAATGTAGGAATTTTGTTAATAAAGACCAAGCGCCTTCATGTTCTGTGTGTGTAATGAAACCTTGTTTTTTGAAGCAGAGCCTTTCTTTGCTGGAGTAAACTGATCTAACAGAAAGTTGTGCTATGAACGCCGTGTTACAGCTACAATAGATGCGGCTGCTGACGGGGAACTGCAGTAACAAGCTGGGTTACAGGAAACCCATTGGGTTATCCTGGGTACCAACAGCAGAGGTGGATGCTAAAAGCTCTTTCTTGTCACAACTTTTAAGAGAACCAACTAACCACCACCAACTCATGGTGTCACTGCAGGCGTTCCTAGGCTATGCTGGGAGACCTGCGGCTGCTGCAGCCCCCAGGTAGTTCTACTACTGGTGGGTGACACTGGTGATAAGGGGGTGGTTGGACCAGGTATTTTAGAGTTTTTTTCCAAGTTTAATGATTCTGTGATTGTATACTGGATGTGCTCCTCTGCACTGCAGGCATGGGGCTGAGGGGAGCAGCCTCGCCTCGAGGGGTGCAACTACCACAGGCAGCTCCAAGGGGCTGAGGGGACAGGGCAGGGTCTGAGGGCACAGGGCAGGGTCTGAAGGGACACGGCGGGGCTGAGGGGACATGACAGGGGCTGAGGGGACACAGCGGCGGGCGGAGCTCCCCCGGCTGCCCGCGCAGGCGGCGTGAGGCGGTGCCGGGCCGTGCCCGCACCCGGCATGGCGGCCGGCGGCTTCGGCGCCGCTCCCATCTCGTCCGCTGGAGGCAGGGAGCGGGCTGCCGCCTGCCCGCACTCGGCATGGCGGTCAAGGGGGCCCGGCAGCGGCCGAGGGCAGGAGGAGGAGGAGGAGGCGGCGGCGAGGCGGGCCGGCCGCGCTCGGAGGCGGAGGAGGCTCGGCTGGAGTAGGCGAGAGGGCGGCGGAGGGGGAGCGGGATCCGGCTGAAGGGGAGCGGCGGCCGCCGGGGGGCTGCGGGCCGGGCTGGGCTCTGCCGCTTCTGGGGGTTTCCCTCAGCGTCTCCGCTCCTCCCGGCCAGAGGCAGAAGCCTCTGGCTGTGGGGTTTTGCTCCGGCGTGGTGGTGGTGGGGTGCTGGGAGTCCCCGGGGTGGTGGTCGTGAGGTGCTGGGGGTCCCCTGAGGAGGGCAGAGGGTGCGAGAGGCTCCCCGGCGTGCACGGTGTGAGGGGAGAGGGGCTGCTTGAGGTGATAAGGTCCAAGAGGGTGATTTGGAAGTGTTGCCCTAGAGATGTGGTCAGGCAGTGTGGGGGATTCAAAAATAAAATTATTTCTTGGCCCTTTGGATGGCAGTCAGTGACTTTCTGCATGCAGGTTCTTGTCAGTTCTTTGCTTGCTGTCGCATAACTAGCCTTGATATTGCTAATGAGTTGTCTTGGTGCGTATTTATATTCTTTCTACTAAGTTGTCTTGCTGCATATTTGTATTCTTTGTGCTAGACCACCTGGGAGCAAAGCAGGACAAGTGTGGGCCCCTGAAGGATCAACGGCATTCAAGTGTCTCATCTCCGCCAGGTTCTGTGCAGCTCTCCTGAGCAACATCTCAGACTGCGATGAGACGTTCAACTACTGGGAACCAGTAAGTAGCTCTGTGTCCTTGGAGGCACTTGAGAACTTGTAGGTTGTCTGCAGAAATGCAGATTTTCTTAAAACCTTTTGCTAATCGGTGTTTTTCAAGGAGAAACATACTTAAGAATTCATAAGTGGGAAATGCGAAACTGTCTGCTGCGTGATGCACTTCATATATAACTAATATATGTTAATCTCCATTTCAGACACACTACCTCGTTTATGGGAAGGGGTTTCAGACATGGGAATACTCTCCAGCCTATGCCATCCGCTCCTATGCTTACCTGTGGCTCCATGCCTTACCAGCGCTGTTCCATGCTAGAGTTCTACAAACAAATAAGGTAAATCAGATGCGTCAAAACTGCTTTTTTGATTATTTTTTTTAAAGTGCCTTTAGTTTGAGTAAAACAGCTGCTTTGTTTGTTGTCAGAGTTACGAAATGATAAGTCTACCAGTGCTGACATCCCTGTAAGGATTTGCAAGGGTTTGTGAGCTAACTCAAGAAGAACCAAGGAAGAGTGACTGGGAAATTTCAGGGAAGCTGTCAGGCTTTGATTTGATTGAGAAGTTGTCCCAGAAGGGTTAGTGGTTTCTTGGCATTTTGAGTGTACCTGGCAGCCACAGGCTGCCGGTTTTACTCTGGCACTTTAGAAGGCCCTCTTGTTTTCTACCCCAGATATCAGTAGCTGTTTAGATTTTTTTTTTTTTTTTTTTTTTTTGTTCAATAGACTGTAAGAGAAAAATTAAGATTTTGCAAGCTGTATTGCAAACAGCTCACAGGAATACTTTAAAAAAAAAAAAAAGGCACCAAGTACACATTCTGCCATACTTTACATGTTTTTACGTGTTTCTGCATAACATGAAACAAAGGAGGAGTAGTTCTGATCAGTCTAGTGGACTGTGTTATCTTTCTTTGCTGTAAAGGACTTTAGGGTTAGAGGGTAGGCCCTGAGCTGCTGGAGCTTCAGCCATCCCTTGGTGCAGGATCTGGGCCTGTAAGAGCAGCCTCATTCACTGCTGCCAGAGTTGCTTCATGCTGTTCTGAAATTTTGCAACTTGGTCTCTCTTGTTAGCAGTAGGTGCATAAGCTTCATTGCAAATCTTGTTCTGATTTTGGGTACATCTCCTAGGTTCTTATCTTCTATTTCCTCCGATGCTTCCTGGCGTTCCTGAGCTGTGTTTGTGAGCTCTACTTCTATAAGTGAGTATTAGAAGCTGTCTACTGTGAATGCTCTTCAACAATGTTAGTAGCATATCCAGTTGTTACCACAGGAAATATACCCTGAAGCTGGTTTGCAAATGTGTCTGAGTTAATTGGGTTGCTTCACAGTGAAACTTCAAGATATACGTTCTCAAAGGAACTTAATGAAATATTGGTGAGAATTCTACTGTCAGGACACAATTATATTCTTGGATCTGCCACCCACATCTCTTTAGCATTTTGTTGATTACACTTTTTTTTTTTTTTTTTTTTTTAATGATACCAGCAAGCAGAGTGGGAGTGTAAACTGAGCTCTGCTGCAGGAGACTGGTGCTGCGCTTGCTTATCGCAGTGAATTTTAGTGGAATGTATTAATTGTTGCTCTCTGTAAAGTATGTTCAAGCTCCTGCTTTAATGGCTGTCAACGCCACTGGCTGATACAATTACCTTGACTAATCTGGGCTTTTACTTTTGCCTTCTGCCTCTTCCTTTGTGGCTTTCAAACTGTTACAGTGCCTGACTTTTTGTTGGCAACGGACTAGTTTTAAGAGTGTGAGCTGGGGCTTTTTGCACAGTGAGGTTTTGTGATGGGTATGAATCTTAGACTGAGAAGATCTAAAGCAGCACAGACTCTCTGTCTTCTTGAAATTTGTGCAACTAACACTGGGAGAAGCCAAGTCTGTTCTGGAGTTTTGCACTAGTGTGGCTTAGGAGGATCCTAAGTCCGCCTCTGGCTTTACATTTGAGGTTGCTTTTGGCAGCTGAGTAAAGAGAATTGCTCAGCTTAAAGCTCTTGAGATGCTCTCTGGATTGCTTCTGGCTCTGCCTGCATTGGGTACTATTATTTCACATGCTGAGGTTCTTTCAGTAGTTTCTAATTCTCTTTTCTTTCCTTAGGGCTGTGTGCAAGAAGTTTGGGCTACATGTGAGTCGGCTGATGCTGGCCTTCTTAGTTCTCAGCACAGGGATGTTCTGCTCATCTGCAGGTGGGTGTGCTGCGGCAATGACCTTGTCCATAGAAGCCAAAGACAGCTGCAGAGAAGAAAATCTGCAGCACCAAAATATCTCTGGCAATCAGCACCCTGTGCTGGAGAGCTTGTTGCATTCTCTTGCAGGTGTTTCTCATGGCAGGTGTAATGACAAAGCATTGATTCAAGTGATGTTCCTTGCATCACCCTAACAATTTCCAGGGCATGTTTATTTCTGTTCTCTACAGTCTTTGTGCTGTGGGCCATGCTTTTTAAACAGGATGTTGGCTGGCCTACCTTGAATGTTTATTTGACGGAAGCAGACATGGTCCTCTTGTATTTTGGCATTGTCATCTGCCTTTCTGTCCTATTCCCTGACTGGTACCCTTATGCCAAGCCAACCACTGTAAGGCTGATAAAACACTTGCTGTGGGTATTTAGTGTGAAGACAGGTTTTGAGGAAAGGTTTTCTGCGTTGTGTGCATTACAGAAACTTAAATAGAAATATCACAGGTTGAGTGCTGATATTTCATATTTTGTCCTTTTTTGCTTATGCTGAATGGAGAAAGGACTTTTCTTTAATTGTTCTCACAAGGCAATAGGCCTCTTCATACTTAACTAACTTCTCACCAGTCTGTACCCAGTTGTTTTTTGTTTTCCTAGGAGATTATAGAGGGTAGAGCAAGTGTTGCAAGTGGCTGTTTACCTGCAACCGTGGATGCTGTCAACTGGTTACCACTGCTGGGTGCTGTGGGGGAAAGAGGCCTTGGTACCTAAAGGGATTATTTCTGGCCTTGGCAGAACAGTAACAAGAACTTTCTTTTTCTGTTTTCACTGACAAGAGAATTGGCAATATAGCAGCCCACCTCCAATGGGATGAGTGAGAGGATTAGCCTTATTTTGGCCTTATTTATAGCAGCCCACCTCCAATGGGATGAGTGAGAGGATTAGCCTTATTTTGGCCTTTGCAGTTCTCTGTCTGTGGGACAGCTGTGCTAAGAAGCCCTTTTTTTTCTTTGTGTTGCAGCCTTCCTCCCCAGCAGTTTCTGCATGTACACCACAGTGATTGCCATGACTGGCTGGTACATGGACAAGACCTCTGTGGCAGTGATGGGCATAGCTGCTGGAGCGCTTGTGGGCTGGCCCTTCAGCGCAGCGCTTGGGTAAGGGGAGGAAGGCTCAGGAACTTTGTACTTTGCCAAATGTGCTATGTTGCTTGCCTGTTTGGGGAAAATGTAGGGGCTGGAGAGAAAGAGGAGGAAACTAGCAGGGGCTGAGCAGCCAGCATAGTCCAGGATCAGTGTGACAGGCTTCCACAGCCTGATTTCTTTGCTTTTGAAAAGCTTAGCTTCGGAAGATTTTCATGTTCTAATACACTGAAGATAAGATCTGAGTTGGATGTTGGGAATGTGGAGTAGTAGCAGACCCCAGCACAGTGATGGTTTGCTTCCAGCTAACGCCTCATTTGCTCTGGGGCAGAAAATCCTGCAGTGGGGAAGGAATAGTCTCTGGCTGATACTTGGTCTCTCTTTCAGGCTTCCTATTGCCTTTGACTTGCTAATACTGAAGCAGAGGTGGAAAAGCTTCTTAAACTGGTGTGTGGTGTCGTTGATCCTGTTTTTGGTAAGTCCCTGTAAAAGCACAAAGGGGTGGATTGGGCTTGCAATAGAAGGAGCAAGTTCCATTAACAAAATCACATAGAGCTGTTGGGCAGTCCAGCCAAAAGCTGTTGGCACTCTACAAATAATAGCTGCTTTCTTTCAGGTGCCCCTGGTAGTTGTGGACAGCTATTACTATGGAAAACTGGTAGTTGCACCCCTCAACATTGTTTTGTACAATGTCTTCACCTCTCACGGACCTGATCTCTACGGTGAGTTGAAGATAAGATGAGGAAGTTGACAGTTTTCTTGCTGCTGTCAGGGCATGGTGACCCTTGAGGTTTTGATCTCTGATCCTTTCTTTGATGTATTCCAAATCAGACACCCTGCAAGCTCCAAGGGGATGCAGTTCCAGCTTTTTGCCACAGGATGTCTGTCTCGAGCTGGAAATTGGCAGGGCCCTCAGATTTTCTTCTGTCTGCTTCCCCATGCTGTGGTTTAAGTAGCTTTTGTTCACTTGGAAGTTCTGTAAACTATCACGAGACATCTCCACTGTGATATGGGGTTGTTGAGACCTGTCAGTAGCAAACTTGTCTGGATGTAATGGGAGTGCAGTGGGAGCATGTGGTCTGTGTGTGCACGTGTTTGGGTCAGCTTTAATCTGGTTCTTGGCTGGTGTTGTTCCTCACAGATGGGCCCCAGAACTCTGAGCAGCTGGCAGCAGTGCAGAACCTATAGTTTCTTCCCGTGCACGTCAGGTCTCTGCAGACTTCCTGCTTCCATGCTGTGGCTTAAGTCTCCTTGCTTATTTGGCAGTGTGTGGCCTGGGGTTGGCTGGAAAGCAGGATCTGAGGTTACCATAAAGGCATCTTCCAGACTGCAGAGAAGGAAGAAAGGTTAATTACTACACCTGCTGCTGTTCTGGCAGTCACGCTGGAGGCAGGGCCAACTTGACTCATGCAGACAACACTTGAGCTCCCCATTTCTTTTGGATGAACGAATTGAGGAGAAAACAATCTTTCTGAAGACTGATAAATTAGTGACAAGTAGTGATAATAACACTTTGGCTCTCCTTGCTGTCTTCTTTCTATAAGCTTTTTTTTTTTTTTTTTTCTTCATAAGCAATGTAAGAATTATCTCTGCTTCCCAGAGGCAGAGCTGAATACAGAGCAAGGAAACTGCCTTACTTCTGAAGGGGGACAGTGGGAAAGGCAGGATTAACATTTCATTTTATGTAGTTTTATGGAAGCAAAAAGTGAGAAGAAATGCAGAAAAGTTTCAGACAACCTGTATTTATAGAAATTATTGCCATGGGAAATAACTAAGCTGGTGACTTCAGTAGGATCCCAAAAGGAATTAGAAATAATTTATGGATGTCAAGAGGAATCCAAGTTGTCATCAGTGATACCTAATTAGCAGGCAAATCATCTGCCTTTCAGGGGTTCCTGGGGACTGGCCATTTGGGATGCTGGGTGAGTTACAAGGTCTGAACCTTGATGGCAAGGCTGTGGTGCTTGTTTGGGAGCTACTGCTGCGCTGGGTTGTTCTTGTTCATGTTCTTGATGTCTCCTAGATATGAGAAGTAGCAGAGCGTTATGTTTCTAGGCTTCAGAGGGCTGGTGGTGACCTCAGGGAGCTTAGGGTGCAAGGTCTCTGTGATGTCTGTCATGTTTTTTCAGCCCCATAAAGGTATTCGGGGAGGAATTGAGCCGTGGTTAGTGGTGAGGCTTTCTGGCAGTGCCCCACAGGCCGTATTTGGTGCTTCATTTGAAGGGCTGTTTTGGGTGATGCTGAGTGGTGATTTGTTCCTTGTGCTATGGCACAACATGACAACAGATGCTTTGCCATGGTCCTTCATCTCTTCAGGAAGGCTCTAAAGTCTGTTGCTGTGAATTTTCTGTAATGGAAACTCCAGGTTCTGTTTCTGATGGGTTTTGGCATGGGCTCATGCCTGACCTTTTCCACACTGGTGCATGAGTTGTTTCCAGCAGCCTCCAGGGACCAATCTATTCTGAAGTGTTTTATTCATAGTGACATTCATATAGCATCCTTGGGCTAGAAAAAGAGCCTGCTTGAACCTGCTCTTTAATGCGGTGTGGCCAGGACAACAGCGTGTGTTTGGGGAGCTTCAAAACACTTGGGGAAAATAACACTGCGAGGGGAGATGAAAGGCTGGCCAGTGCCTTTTGGCTTTGGAACAGGGATTTCCCAACTTTCACATGATTGGAGCAAAAGCTGCTGCAGGTTGCAGAATACTCAACCTATATCATCTTCAGTGTAAGCACCACAGTTTTTATTTTCATTTATTTATTTATTTTTATTTTTGTGGTTTGCATGCAGACTGGAGTTCTGAAGAAAAGGCTTTTGGAATGTGTACTTTCTGGATTAATACAGTCTACGCAATAAAATTTTCCCTGGGATGGTTATTAGGTTTCTACAGCCAAGGAAAAGTAGCTGCTAAGCATATATCTCTGTCTGATCCTGACGCTTTGGGGTATTTTTGTGTGCCTGTGTCTCAAAAACACTCAATTCACAGCAAAGGTTTTCCTCCAGTTCCTGAGATCAGAGCCTGGGCTCTGACTTGCCTTGTGATTGCACTCGGGGAAGTTTTGTTCAGCTCAGGTGAAATGTGCTGGAGCTGTTTATGTGACACCTTGCTCTGTTGAGTCCTGGTTCTTAAACAGAAGGAAAATAAATGAAATGCTGAAAGGAGACTGTTAGTTATGCTAGGGCTGAATCAGTCTTGCTTAGAATGAGGGCTGTGACTCGTGATCAAAGTATTGTGGTTTAATTTCTGCTTAACAGCTGAGCTACGATGCCGGGCTGTATGTAGGCTTTTAGCCTGTGACAGACACAAGGTGAGGGCCACCTTAGCTGGAGCCCACTCCGTAACACCCCTGCTTTGTCCTGAAGCAGCCTCACCATCGCCGGGATGAAGCTGGAGCGTGGCAGTGTGTTAAGCTCTAGCAACTTCTCTGTAGTTTGATATCCAGAAGTGCTCCTGAAGCCTGGGACAGAGCATGAAGTTCAGAACAGTTTCTGGCTCAGTGTCTGACACTGCTTCCAGTTGTTTTCCTCATGGAATGGTAGTACTTTGAGCTGTGGCTAGGGCAGGGTCTCCTGAATGGCTTCATCAGCATCTCCTGCAGCCCACGTCTGCTCAGCTCTGGCATGTGGGGTGCTTACAGGAAGCTAAATCTTCTGCCATGGTCTGAAGGTGATGCTGTGGAAGCATCAATCTATTCCTTGAAGATTTGGGACTTGGCTGTGCTGGGCAGCTTACCCGTAGCCTAAAAATGCTGGTGGGTAACAGTTCACATCAGTTTAAGAGAGCTTCTTTCTCATGATGAAATCTTCTGTGATAAAGCAGCCACAGCTTGTAGTGGGAGTAAGGAAGCAGACTGTGGTATCCACTTATAGCATGTTTGTTTTTATAGGGAGAGACCTTGTTGCTCTAAAGAACTTTTAACTAGTGTGGCCTAATCATTGTTAACCCTTCTGGAAGTCCTTAGAAACCTGTTGTGCTGCCTCAGAAGAGAATCTGGAGGTGGCAGGGTTGAGGAAATAAAACCAAGCCCTCTTCATACACACTTGTAGGTGTCCACTGGAAGATGTACAGCGTGATACCCCACTGCCTCAGGATTTCCCTCTACAGACATCCTGCTCAGCAGCCCTGATTTCAAAGGAGGGAAACATGCTGCAGTTCGTGCCCATTGCTTGATCTTTTAGTCTCCTGTATCCCGTATGCAGACTTCTAGACTGAGGATTGTACTCCTGTGGGACTTGAAAGAATTAGGCAGGTGGAGGGAGAAAGAAGGTGTTTTTTTTTTTTTTTTTTTTTTTGTTCCCTTAAGGACCCTTATTTCCCAAAACCTGAACCTGTAATTGCAGTTTGCTTTCAGTGCTAACAATGAAATGTTTTGTACATAAGCATCAGTTGCTTGGACTTTGCTGTAGTAACTCCAGCTTCATGTTCCTGATGTTACTAGTGCAGCTTCCAATCATGTTTAACTGTAGGAGCTGCAGAGGTTTTGGGTTTTCCTTGCTGCTTTTCAGTTGTCTGATTAATTTCAACATGGACCCTTTTCAAGTGGCTCTGATTGCAGGAAATTGCTGTGGCATGTGACACATGTCACAACAGTGCAGTGATTAAAGCCCCGCATGTCATTTACTGACTGATTGAGCTAATTGCGCTGAGAAAGTGGCAAACGTGCAGAGAGGAACCGGCGTTCCTTATTTGGGATTTTAAACACCAGGAATTAAAAGTCAAATAAATGACAGCTGGAGTGGAATTCATCAGTTTGCATCCTTCGAAGCTTGCAACCAGTACCCAAGTATGTGATCTTAGGAGGTGGAGTTGGCTTGCTCCTGTTAAAACGTATTGAAGCAGGGAAATTTGAAGTGGTGTTGACACTAAGGAGGTACCAAAACCTGGCGGCTGGATGAACGGTAGTGGCAGAGTCTTTGGGGTGAAATGTGAGTGTGAGCTCTTCTGCCATTTTCTGTTTCTGCTCCCACAGAGTGTACATCGCCACTTCAGAATGACAATTATCTCTTGTTAACATTAGGTGGCTTTGCGTTGTATCTGTTGCTTCTCTGCAACTAGAATGAATTTGGAGGAGAATTTCCTGGCTTTAGGGGCTACAGCCTCTTCTTTCTGCGGAGGCTCTTAATGCGAGGGTGAGTTCTGTGTTGCAGAACTGGTTGCTGGACAAGGCTGACTGTTAGAGTTGCCTTTGATACATGAGCAGCAGATGTAAAGTTTACTGTGACCCAATAAAAAAAAAAGGAGAGAAAAATAATTTCAGAAAAGAGAACAATCTTCTGTCCATGCCCTTTCCATTCTGTGGTTTCAGTATGTTTGCAGTGGGGAGAATTGATGTCTGCTGCTGCTTCTGTCTGTGTTGGGCAGAGAAGGAATGAAGCTGCTGTGACATCCAGATCTCAAACATCCTTATGTTCGAAAACTTTTTCTTTTTTTTTCCCTTCAGGTACCGAACCCTGGTCCTTCTATTTCATCAATGGCTTTCTGAATTTCAACGTGGCATTTATTTTGGCGCTGCTTGTGCTACCGCTGACTTATCTGATGGAGTGCCTGCTTCAGAAATTTCATGGTGAGTGCAGGATAGCTGTGAGAGCTGAGCACAGAGAGCCCAGATTGTAAACCTTGTTAGTAAAGGCAGAGCTTGTCTGCCAAAGAGCAGCTTGCCCTTATTGGAAGTGAAACTAGGCTCAGGGAAAGTTTTGGGAATAATAGCGCAGTTCCTAGAGCTCATTACTCAGCTCAGTATTAACCACACAGTGGAATTACTGTGTAGAAAGAAGAGGCAGTGAGATATATCTACTGTGCTGTCTGCAAAAGGGCAGGAATGTGCCTTTTTCCTTTAAGGGCGATTCCTGTGTTTCCTGTCTTCACCTGAAGAAGAACATCATGTTGTCAAGGCTAAACTGTCCACACACAGAGTGAGCTTAACAAGTTGTACAGTGTATGTAACCTTCAGCCAGAAATACCAATGCATTAGCAGTAGCCCTGTCAGAGCTCTAAGGTGAGGAGGAACCATGTACCCATGGCTGTTTCCATCTCACCTGCAGCAGGAAATGGCAGCCTTGCTGCCAGCTTCCACTGTTACTTTTTTTATCTCACTGCCAGGACGTTTACTGCAATAACTGGGAGAACAGGGCTGGTTTTAGGCTTTTTCATTGCTGGGGCTGAGCCTGCACAAATGCATTCTCTGGTCTGTGCTGCTGCCAACGTAGGGCTTGAACCTGGGCTCTTCTGTGCTCTGCAACTTGCAGAACTGAGTCCTCTGTACGGAGGGTAGAGAAAGGAGGAGCTAGAATATTCCCTGCTTCATTATGGGGCTTTCTCCTAAGTAAAATGACCTCAGTTTGAGTACGTGATGTCTGGCAAGTGACTGTAAAGAAGATGTGTTGAAAGTGTGGATGTACCTTTGCTGTTTGCCAAAGGAAGATTCATTAAGTGTCAGCTGCACCCGCCGGATTCATCAGGCCAGTCAGGGCTCTACTCTGGGTTTTACTGAGTACAAGAAACAATAATATCATAAGCCTTGCTGAAAACGGATGTTAACGGGTATTTGCTGTCTGTCTTTTGGATATGACTGACATACTGTCAGAAACCAGTAAAAGCTCAGCAGGAGATGCTGTAAATGCAAGATTTCCAGCTGTTCACTTGGGGTTCTTGTTCTTAACAGCAGGAGCCACTCTGCTGAGTGCCTTGCTCTTATTGTCTGCGAAATGCTGTTAGCTTAATTGTTTAACTCTTCTGTGGGGAGTAGCATGGGGGCAGAAAAGGGATTGAAAATTGTCAGGTGCTGTGGAACCCTCCTCAGCGTGACTAAAATTCAGGGTAATTGTTGTTATTTTTGAATCGGTTATTTCCTGTGTTGAGCAGAAGGTGCCTGAGTGATCTCTCATGCTGTTATTTTTGTAATGAAGCAAGGAAGGTTGTGGAAACGCCAGTTGCCAAAAAAAACATTTGCAAGCAAGGGATAGATGCAGAGGCGAGTCTTCCTAATCTGGGTTGTGCAGCACGCTACGCAGTGGGAAATCCAGAACTTCCCACTGCCTGTTTAGATGGGCCAGTTCTGGATGGATTTGGTCATTTTGGATTCAGCAGCCTGATCATTATTCTCTGTCTTTTAAAATCTGTTGAGTTGTGAATGTGAGAAGTGATAATGCACCTGGTGGGTGTGTGTAAGAGCAGGAGTAGGATAAACTTCTGATTACATTGCTGCTCTGCTGAGTGTGTGTTTCTTTCAGTTCAGAATCTGGGCCGTCCCTACTGGCTGACGCTAGCTCCTATGTATATCTGGATCGGCATCTTCTTCAGTCAGCCCCACAAAGAGGAGAGGTTTCTCTTTCCCATCTATCCCCTCATATGTCTCTGCAGCGCTGTAGCTCTGTCTGCTCTTCAGGTAAGTTTGTGGATTGAGAGGTTTAGTACTTTCAGTGAGCTCATACCTTTAGGAAGCTGCTGGCTCGATTCTTTAACGTCACTTCCCAAAGCTGTAAATTGATGTAACAGCAAAAATATTTGGGACTTCCTTCCCCGAGCATCATACGGAATGAGCTAATCCAGTAAGCTTGGCCTTCAGTCCAGACTTCTTAATAACCTGTCTGGACTATTAAAATCATTGTCTGGGATTATATTAAGTGGTAAGCAGTCGAGAATATTTCCTTAACTAATTATTTCGTGGTGAGTTTGAATTCTGCCATCCTCCGTGGGAGGAACTCTTGTGATGTTGCAGCACCAACGCAACATCTGAGGGATGTCACAAGGATTAGTAACTTGGTTATAGCATCGTGGCTTCTTCGTCTGCTGTTAAACAAGATTTAAGGGATGGGAATTTGAGTGTGTATAGGAAATGTTTGTGTTTTATTTTTTGTATCCTAGTAGGAATCTTCACTGATTTGAAGAAGTATTCTTGTTTAGGCATCAGGAAATTATTTGGGGCATTTGAAGAGCCAAAAGTAAAAACCAATCTCAAAGCTTCATAGAGTAAAGCATTCCGAATTGATGTAAACCTTCCCAAAACTCAAAATTACGTCTCTACTCTGTGAAAGAGGCACAAGAATGCAGTCACTTGTCCCTGCTGGAGCCCACTGCAGCTGTTCTGCCATGACCCGTCTGTCCTGCTATGCCCCACTGCTGGCTGTTCCTGTCCTGAGCTCCCTGCTGGTGTCCCCTGCATCCCTCAGGCACTCTCACCCCGCCCCAGCTAGTTGCAGCTCTGGCTTTTGGTTTCCCAGCGTTGTTGATGCTTTGCAGAGCTAGGCTGGAACACCCAGATGAGTTTCAGCCCTTGTGTTTGTTTAAGGATTGAGCGCCATAATGTCAGTGGTTTTGTCTTTGGCTGAGAATTACTGTGTGCTGTCAAAAGATTGATTGGAGGGCAACAGCTTAGGACATCTGTCAAACATGGCTTTAGGAAACTCTAGTGTGTATTTCTGTAATTCATATTCTGACATTTTGTCCAGTATTCAGTATCTAGCTGAGAATTTAATTGAAATTCCTCTAATAGTGCAAGCTTGTCAGAGAATCCACTGGGGAAATAAAAAAAAAAAAAAAAAAAGAAAAAAACATGTGGATTTGGCTATTGTGAGAAAAATGCAAACAAGGCAAGGGGAGCAGAAACCAGGTTAGGACATGAAGTGAATGACAATTCCTGCAGAAATGCAGAACGGGGGAAGGGACCGAGCCAAGTGCTTAGTGCAGTTCCTCCTGGCTCTTCCTAGGAAGGCTTTTACATTAGAAAAACCTAAAGGGCTGTTCCAAAGCTGCCTGCGTTTAGGGGTGTCTGTAGGATGTGCTGTTATGTTCCTTTATCCACTCCAAAACTGTAGTTTGTGTAGGTGGGGCATGCTCCTTTACTTAGGAAGTCTGTCCACCGTTAAAAACGGGAACAGCCTGTGTAGGGAATCCTACAGGACGCTTCTGAAAGGGACTCTAGCTGTTGGTTCACCTGGGACCAGCCAAGGTGGGGCCCTGGCAGAGGGAAGGCACTTCACAGCTTGACTAGAGGCCGTCCTAGGGCAGAGAGCTGAAAAGATTAAGAGATATGAGATGTGACTGAACCATGTGGCTTTCTGTGTAATTTTGCGGGTCTGAATGAAAAAATGAAGTCCCAGACCAAAGAACTGGTGGGAGATGCATACGCTGCTTTAACGTCCGTATGAAAAACATGATTTTGATAAAATTTCAGAGTCTGAATAACTTTGTCGTCAATTTTTTCCTTTCTCAGAAGTGTTACCACTTCATATTCCAGCGCTACCGCCTGGAGCACTACACAGTCTCCTCCAGCTGGTTGGCTCTGGGGACTGTTTTTCTCTTTGGCCTTTTGTCACTGTCACGCTCAGTTGCCTTATTCAGAGGTGGGTATTTTAGACTGCTTCTGCGGTTTCTTGGGCATCAGTCTTGGCAGGTCTTAAGGCCTGCCGGAGTTGTGCTGCTTTGACTGTACCAACACAGGAAAAATATGGCAATCTTGAGTATGTGGGTGTCATTATTGCAGGAAAAGGAATAAATACTAATGGTGTCACCATTAATGAATGTGTACGTGTGTGTATGTATGTATTACTAGAATTAATCGGTTAAAAATTTGTTGCTTTTCACCTTCAGCCAGTACAACTATAATGATGTAAAATGTGCACCTAGACTTGTATTTAGGCAGATACTTACAACTTGTAAATATATGATCCCACTTGAAACAAACATTTTCGCATGTAGAACTGTGAGAATTGGGTGCATTTCTCCTGAGTGGAGATGGATTAAGTATGGCTGTGATCCTTAAGTGCCTCCTTGGCTCACAGCCATGCAGCGAGCCTTCCCACCTCATCAAAGTTAGGTAGCAGCAGTGGTTTTTGCGTGGTAGTAGCCACTGACAGTCAGGAGAGGAGAATGGGAATAAAGGTGTTACGGTACAAACACCTCTAGCATGTTGAGGAGCTTTAAAGTCCAGCTGCTCAGCTTAGACAAATTATTTTATTCATTGTTATCAATTTTTAAAGAAACAACAACATATATGTATTTTTATTTATAGTCTTTCCAAATAAGTCATTAAAAATTGTCTATTTCTTCGGACTTATTTACAAATTCCTGCCTTCTGTAGGCTACCATGGGCCTCTGGACCTGTACCCAGAATTTCACAGGATCGCTACTGACCCGAGCATTCACACTGTGCCAGAGGGGAGACCAGTTAACGTCTGCGTGGGAAAGGAATGGCACAGATTTCCAAGCAGCTTTCTCTTGCCAGAAAAGTAAGTTTTTTAATGTAAAAGATATGAGTTGCTGAGCTCCACAAGGAGGGGCACTTCACATAAGAAGGATTTATGGGAGTAACCTTCAAGACCTTGTATGTTTGTCACCAGCATATCCACAACAAACGATGTACAAGTTTGGTGTCAGCAGATTGTTGGTCACAAAGTAAATTTGCAGTGTGACTGTCCTAGCAGTGCTGTCTGCCCTCAGGAATGAAATGTCCTGGGTTGTGCTTTTGGTTTTCTCCATGCTAACTGTTACTAGCTCCTGCAGTTTCCTGCCAGGCTTTCTGACGCTGTTCTCTGCAGTTGGCAGCTCCAGTTTATCCTGTCGGAGTTCAGGGGCCAATTACCAAAACCCTTTGCCAAGGGACCAATGGCCACACGGATCATTCCCACTGACATGAACGACCAGAACAAGGAAGAGCCATCTCGATACGTAAGGATGCCGTTCCTGTTTTCTTTCCCTTACCTTACCACTTATATTAATACAGTGCCTAGAATTGTGGTTGGATCTCTCCATTTTGTGTCCCATGTCAGTACCATTACAGAACAAAAACGGGCTCTCTACAGCACTTTGAAACTTCCCCATTTGTGTGAGTCTGGTTTCTGTTTGTGCTTTGTCTCCCTATTTTTCATTTGAAGAGGTTAAAAAAAATGAGTAAGAAGTAATATTTCCTAGTCACTGCAGTTTGGGGCTTGTTATAATGTTACTGTGATTACAGGAAACTGACCTGAATTAGTTTGAAATCCCCAGCAGAAGATGTTTGTCACTGAGCAGGGATCAACATTTCCTTAGTACTTTTATTTTAAAATACAGATATATTAATCATTTACAACAGAAGAGGAGGAACTTAATTTGGAAATCACAGAAACAATTGCAACAGTGCTTTTCATGGGAAGCCATTTGTGTATTACTGTCATGCATTACTGACTTGTTACAACTTTTTCTTGCTTTATCTAAACAAAAATGGCACATGCATATGCGTGTTTTCCAAATTATTGTTAGCTAATTTCTCTGGAATTATTTAGCAGCTTAAATCTTAGTGGTGTGCTAAATACTAGGTATTTAGTTATCCTTCTCTTTTTTGCCTCAAGGGTGAATGAGGGGAACTGTCAGTATATGCATAGTCCTTTTTTCATCGTCTCCACAGCTGGAGAGCTGTGCTTTGTCCATCAGAGTCCAGGAAGCACTCGTGTGCAGAGCATCGGGTCTCTGCTTTACCTGAGAGGGTGGATCCTAGCTGAAGACAATGGACGTACACTTTTTTTATTAATTTTTTCACATTTTTGGCTTGTTAAACATTCTACGAACACTTGTGATCTCCTCAAAGAAGCAGCTGGAAGGCAGCACTGTAAGACAGGAGCCAACTGTGTGGTAAAAGCCGAGACCAATGTGCTGAGTGAAAGCTCTCTTCCTTGGAGCTGTTATGTAGCTATGGAAGTGGGAAGGAGGCGTGTTCCCACCTGAGAGACGCTGTCTGCCGCAGTGCATTTCCTTTACGAAATCTTCAACTGTGGCGTATTTTTAGCACAGACAGCTGGCTGGCGCAGAGCCTGTGACTAACAGAACAAAATACGCTTTTGTTTCATGGCTGCTCCTTAATGTCACCCTCCAATTTTGCTATTTCTCATGCAAAAGAAAGGTCCAGGGACATGTGCAGAAATTGGCTACTTCATGTGAATTTTAAACAGTTTTAAAACTTTTGCTTCTGAGCTGGTAATACCAAGAAAACACGATCTTGCCTCAAGTTTTAAGCAGCTTTTAAGGACTGCAGGCATACCCACATTAAGAAAAAAAAAATAAAAATAATTAAGTAGGCACTAGAAAGAACCATCATAGCAAACAAATACAAACAGCATGAGTCTGTTGGCCCCTTAAAGGGGAGAAAATGGTTCAAAAGAATTGTCAGAGCCATGGACAGCTTAAAACCAATGAGTGTTTGCAGAAATGAGGCTGAACTCGGTGTTTCAGCTGTAAGCATCTATTACTGCCCTGCTTGAAAACTGAAGTAAATTGGAGTGTTTCTGTTGCTGTGGGACACTGGGGGGGAAAGTCATTTGACCTTCTTGTTTTTGCAATTCTTCCTGAATCATGTTGAACAGCACTGAGCTTGTACTTGTGCTACCGGGGAGGTGGACCTTTCTCTCAAACTGCTAAGGAAGAGTTTTATTTCTTACAAAGATGTACTGGGAACTGTGAAAGTCTGTCCTTTTTAATCAATGATTTGCAGGGGGTGAAGAATAATAGGCAAGAATAATAGGCAACATAGTTATTAAATTGCATTAGATCCAGCGTGGGAATTAGAATTCCGAGTTATTGTGGCAAAGTGGAGAAAGCAACTGAAAAAGATGCAATTCAGCATGAATGGTGCACTGCAGAAATAACCAGGTGTCTGCCTGTGGGATGAGGAGCAGCCTGCTATGCACAGGTCCTTCAGGAAGGGATGGAGGGCTGTGATGAATCAGAAGCTGCTTCCGACCCAGTAAATACCCACGTGTTAGGGTATTTGCAGAGGATCTTGTGTGACTCGTGTTTTGCTGCTCGGTATGGAACATCATGAGCGTGCTGCCTCCCAGTTCGCAGTCAGGATGGATGTGACTAACGGAAGACATTTCAGAGCAGGCCCATGAGAATGATCCCCAGGGGTAGCAAGCATGACTATGGAAGGAGGAGTGAGTAAAAGAGGGCTGACGAGCAGGCAAGCCGTTTTCAGATAACAGAGCTCAAGTATGTAAAAAGAATTCAAAAAAAAAAAATAATAATTCCTTGTTCATAGTGTAAAACAAGTAGGAACAGGCAAAAACTAAGAAAAGAAAAAATTCAGTTTAGACATCAGGAAAGCTTTCTAACAATAAAGATAGTCAAGTCTTCTGCCTTGGGACCTTGTGGAGTCAGCATTGTAAGAAGTTTTTAGAAGCTTTTTAGAGAACCACAAGGCAAAATACCAGCAGAATTGGTTCTACTGCCTCAAATTTCCCCCTGTGAGTTGACCGTTCTTTGGTAAGAGAGCTGGCAGTGGTACTTTGTCACACAGGCAGCCCAGGACTTCCCTCCTATGACCAGAGCAGCAGTGATAGCTTTTATTCCTGCATAAGGGTTTTACTTGAAAACATTACAAATATATTACTATGTATCCTGCAAAAAGCTTTTTCCCTGTTGCTTGAAATATAAACCCCCTGTTACAGAAAAGGAACAGCTTGTGTAAATAGACACCTGCACCCAGAAGCCTACAGGAAATAAACAAGAATCTTTCTCTTTCTGCAGATTGACATTTCCAAATGCCACTACCTGGTGGACTTGGACACAGTGGCTGAAACCCCGAGGGAACCGAGGTATTCCTTGAACAAAGAAGAGTGGGTGACCATTGCCTACAAGCCATTCCTAGATGCTTCCAGGTATGTTTTACATGTTTGAGGAGTGAGAAAGGCTGGCAAATCTGTCAACTAATGTTTTTTGCAATTATTTGCTTACAACAGCTATACTCGGGGAGGAAAGACACATTGTCAAAAGCCAGCTTGAAATCCATTCTCCAGTAGAGGCAGCTTGCTGGTTACAAGGAACCTTTGTAAAACTTGTATGCTGAGCATTAATTACCTGGGTGGCCTTGGAGTGTTACGCAAGCTGGGAAGGGTGAGGATCAAGGATTATTTTTAAAGGACTCTTCACTATGCACTTCTTGCTGATGTAGTGGGTTTTGTTTGGCTTTTTAAAGGAATAAGGTGCAGGCAATCTCCTCCCAGCAGACCTGTGAGTCTGCTGTTGTTTCAGCCAAATTCGATAGGCAGGTGTAAGAGCTCGGTCTTTGAGACTGCCTTACAAGTTAAGCTGGCAGGCAGGAGGCAGACTCGGTGAGTGAAAAGCCATCGAGGTTTTTTGGCATCAGTGAATTCCTGTAAGGGTGCATTTAAAATTGGGTGCTATAAACAAGGTCGAGGCATCTTTTGCCAGCCATCCCTAACAGCACGACCGAGGGAAGTTTCAGAAAGGCTCTTTTTGGATTGCCAGCTTGGGAATCTTTCTGACATTATATTTTCAGTTCCTACTGGAAATTTGGCCTGAGGAAAAAAGTGAAGGTGAATGTGTGAGTAAGGGGCTCAGGTGGAGCCTGGTGCTCCTGGGGCTGTGGCTAGGACTCTCAGACCCTCCCTTTACCACAATTTCCCAGTTGGACCAAAACTCAGTGGTGGTATTTAGACACTTCACAAAGTGAAGCAATCGCCATTTCTATACCCTAAAGTACCAGATGAGTGGCAAAAAACTGGCTTACAGAGGATCCTGGATGTTGAAAGGAGGCAGACTTACAGGTAGAGGTGGGACTTGGGGATTTTTGGAATTTCACAGTTCCTGGGCCTCTCTGCAGGTAGACAGTACTTTCTGCCTCCGTTTCCCCTCTCCAGCATGGGACAGACACTGCTCCCTCTGTCCTTTTGTCTAAAAAGAACTTCAACAGAATAATGCCTGGTGCTTGTATGGCACCTCATGTAACAGGACCCTGGTACTAGGTGGTGCTGTGCCAGTGCAATGAGATAGCACCAGGCTTCTCCTGGATGTTTTTTTACCCCAAGTTGCAGGAGATCAGGAGCTGCTTGTACTCAGATGCGTTGCAGTAAGGATGTCCTAGGACCCTGGGAGCCTCCTGGGAGGTGTAGTTCACGGGGGCAGTTCCTGCCATTGTTTTTTCGACTGCATTCTTTACAAAAATCCAGTGCTGCCTTACAATAAGCAGAAAAACCACAATTCATCTTTGTTCTGAAAGATTGACTTGAATTGTAAGTCCAGAACCTTGGCTGTGTGTATTACAGTGACAGGCGAGTATGTGCTGGATCTGCATCCCATCCCTGACCACTGGGAGTGCTGCAAATCAGATCTGAGTGCTGCTGCTGCTTTTCCAAGCTCTATGTAGATGGAGTTAGCCGTGAGCTATTGAGCCTTAGCAGACATACCAACAAGTTGACCTCAAAGAGATAAGGAGATAAGCTTGAATGCAGAGGAAGGAAGACTCTGTCCAGCCATGATTTCAATACATTGCTAAAAAGTTTAAATCTTGCAGGGTTTGGTGTTGCTGATGGAGGAAATTGGATTGCTTTTCTCTTTCACGTTTAAGCTTGGCTTTTACTTGTAGCTTGCTTGGTAAAAGAATGCATGTGTTCAAAATGTACTCGACTAGCACAGCTCCAGCAATTACCAATCAAACATAAGGTCCTAATTAGATACAGCCATTAAGCCCTCCTGCTTGAGTACTCCATTGGCCCCGTTGTGAAGTGCTGCGAAATGCCAGCTCCCAGCACGAGCAGGGCACAGGGCGAATGCTGGCAGCGAAATGCCTCGTAGGCTTTAAGGCAGTCTGTCCCCATTAATTCA